>NC_080674.1:152048886-152351916 GCF_030445035.2 Dasypus novemcinctus | reverse complement strand
TTTTGTTATTATTGTTGTCTGATTGTATTTTTGGATCCTAAGTGCTTTGATAAATGTCATGAGCAAAATCCAGCTTTTAGGCCCCTCAAAGATCCAAGAAGACAAGGAAAGAAAAATAAATGGAAAGAGGCCTTCTCTGGGGCTCTCTCCCAAGGCCAAACTGAAATCCCCCATGGGCCAAGATAACCATTTTCTCAGATTCGAGGGTGGCCTGTCTTAGCTTCCTAGGGCTGTGTAAAAACATACCATAAACAGCGTGGCTAAAAAGGACACAAATTTATTGTTTCACAATCCTGGAGGCCAGAAGTCCAAAATCAAAGTGTGGGAAGGCGACGCTCTCTGATGTCTGCAGGGAAGAATATGCTCCATGCCTCTCTACTGGCTTCTGGCGTTGGCCGGCAATCTCTGTATGCATCTTCACATGGCCATATTCTCTGTGTGTCTTTGCCTCCTCTCCCTTTCTTATGAGGACACCAATCACACTGGATTAAGTGCCCACCCTGATCCATTCTGGCCTTATTTTATCTTGCCTAATTCCATCCCTAATGAGCTCTGCAAGGCCTGCCCTGGTGCCTGATTCCCTCTGTCCGAGCATTCCTCAGATGTGCCATGCTTGCCCAGCCATGTGACCAGGGCACATGCCATCTTTTCTGCACAGAGTAATCTTCTGCTCACCTCCATCTAATTCAGGTTTCAACTCCAGTTTCACTTGACCTCAAGGACACTTTCCTTGACCCTTGTCCAGCTCAGATTACTTTCCTGCAGAGAAAGACAGCACTCAAGTCTTGTCCTTCAGAGCTCTGCATCATAATTGGTTAAATCTTTGCTTATGGGACAATTCTTTGATGAATATGGACCCTCTCACGTGGCAGTAAACTTCATGAGAACAACATCTAAGGAATTCTGTTTATTTTCCTTTCTCTTAAGCACCCAAAACAGGGCCTGACACAGAGTATGTGCTCAATAAATACTGATTGAATAGAGAGGTAGAACAATAGGTGCAAGCAATAGGATTTGGGACTGAACTCATCAGTTTCTTCAGTCAAGCCTGGATCTCCCTGAGAAATCATTTCTTCACAGAGGTGGGAAGTAGTTAAACCAAGGACTTCAAGAGAAAATGAGTAGTTCATTGTTACTTGTCCATCCCCTTAAGCAACTGATTGTCCTTTGGGGGTTGATTTCTTCTAAGTGTTTCTTTCCCTGAAAGGTGGCTTCGAGCAAGAGAAGCAGTTCTCATTTGCAAGACAAAGAAATATAAACAGAGGTTAAGTCTCTCCCTCTGGCCAAATGACACCAAACAAAGTCCACGGTAAACTCCATACAACCTATACCCCTTTTCAGAAGCTTTTCTCCTAAAAGCCTGAGAAAGAAGAATTATATAAACATTAATAGACACTGGTTTAAATATATCAACTATCCAAAGGGCCACCCACTCATCTGTGGTGGTTTATGTTTTGCTGTCCATTTCAAGGCAGTGGTGATAAACTATAGTGATTAAGAGAAAGCACTTTGGGGTCAGGTGGAGCTGGTTCTAACTTAGGGTCTGCTTTTCACTATCCTTGCAGCCTTACACAAATCAGCTACCCTCAGTTTCTTCATTAATAAAGTGGGGATATTTATCTCCTAGAATTGTTGGGAGGACTGGGTAAGTATTCCCTATAAATTATTCAGTGCCACACAAACAGTAAGGGCCAAATAAGTGCAGGTTTTACCATAATTCTTCCTGAATTATTCTCTTTGCCATGTTTGTCAATAGAGGGTGAGGTTATTGTGGAGGGAAAGAAGATAATCAGTTAATTCCCTCCTAGAATCAGACTGATTTTCTTTCCCCCCTCCAAGCCAAGGAGCCCTTCAATGGATGAACTGGCATTCTTACTAACTAAATTAACCAACTGGTCTTTATGGATACCATGCTGTGAAAATTTGGAGCTGTGTAGATTCCAGAAATCCTGTTCCTAAAGCTAATTACTCCTGTGCTTAAAAACTCATTGGAGAAGGGACCTTTGGATTAGATTCAGTTAAGGGAATTTCCTTTTAATTAGATCACTTCAGTAGAACATGACCCAGGGTGGGTCTTAATCCTCTTACTGGGGTCCTTTATAAACAGAGGAGTAACAAGCCACACACACAGAAAAAAGCTGCCGAGACAGAGACAGAAGCCTCTAGAAGTTGAAATTAATGAAACTGGGAGAGAGAAATGCCATAGATGAGGCAGCCTGAGGCTGAAACAATGAGGCATAGAGAAGAGGGGAAAGTTCAGGAGGACAGGGAAGAGGCCTGGAGGAGAGCTGAGCACCACTACTGCTATGTGCCTGGTTGTCCACAGCTGAGCTTGGGGAGAAAGTGAGCTTAATGCCTTGACTTGGACATTTTTCTTAGTCTTGGAACACTTAAGTTTTTAACCTCATAAATTTCCATTATAAAAGCCACTTCTGGCGTATTGCTTTGGCAGCATTTAACTAACTAAAACACACACCCTGAGCTTTCTATACAATTTTAACCATACCCATTATATATTAGTCAGGGTTCTCTAGGGAAGCAAAACTTACAGGAGCTATTATAAATAGTATGAGATTTTATAAAATTCTCTCATATGACCATGGGAATGCTTGGGCAAACAACTGGGCACCATTACTTGGCCAAGTTGACACATTGGCCTAACCATCACACCCCTCTTATTTTTCATGTCTAGTAGAAAACTTCTTTTCTGTTTTATATGGTGATTAGAATCATGCTGGTTTACAGCCAAGACGTTGGTGATTTCTCTGACTATTGAAAGCAGTATGTTAACAAAGAAGACTTCCAGGTTGGAGTCACAAAAACCTGAGGTTAGATTCTAAGTCTTTTACTTGGTAGCTGTTTGTCCTAGGACACATTGCTTTGCCTCTTTGAGCATTAGTTTCCTACAGAGGGTTGGGAGGGTGAAGTGAGATAATAAACAGTGCTGTGTACACAATATGGAGGTGATTGGCAAGAGAGTGTTAGTGGGAGTTATCTAAATTCCTTCTTGAGGGCACATTTTCCCATAATAGTACTATCTAAGGAAGAATGATCTACTAGACCCAAACTAGTCTTGTCCTCCTTTTGCCACTGATTTCGTAGCTGTATGTGACCAGAAAAATGCTACAAGTTCTTTGAACTTCAGTTATTCCACTTATAAAATAAATTATTCCTTTAATAAATACCTTATTGAGTTTAATTTTTCTCTTATTTCTCATTTCAGCGTAGACCAGAAAAAGGAGAAATCTATTATGAAGTTGTAAAGTAATCAGAGTAGTTCTCTCTTACCTAATATGCAAGGTCAGGTAACAAAATGTACTGATTGCAATTCCTGAGAGAGATCTGTGTGGGCCACACACTAAAATGCTTCATTAAACCATCAAAAGTAAGTTAACCTTTTAGCTGAAAAAGAATATCTTGTACAAGATGTGGAGACTTGGAGATCCTAAAGTCAAAAATTAAAGAGAAATGATTTGTTCCCAGAATCCAACTCTGACATTCAATAACACAAGTTAATAAGTAATTTTATTCTGATGCCACCATGATTATGTGATGAATATACCTTGTAAGAGATACTTAATTCTGTTTCTCAAAGGATGGACTGTGGTCCTATTTCAACAAATATGACAACTATATATTGAGCCCCAATAGGCACTGTGAACTGTATATTGAAAACCAAAAGACAATGAACCAAACAGACAAAACCTCTGCCTTTATAGAACTTACATTCTAGGGAAGAAAGAAAAACTGTATTGTTTATTGCAAATGGAACAGTAGAAGGGGAATCACGCATACCAGGAATGTGTTCTGGAAAAGTATTACAGGGAGAGGGAACAGTCCTAAGTCAGGAGCATGGTGGCTCAGACCAAGTAAAGGAGGTAGAAGTAGGAGGTCATAAGGAAAGGGAGGTAATGGGCTGAGTGGGGACAGGATCATTTAGGACTTACAGACAAATAGCTGGTGGGTTTTGAGTAGAGGTTGAGTGATCTGACATACTTAAAAGGATGACTGGTTTCTGAGCTGAAAATAGTCTTTAAAGGGCAAGATAGAAGCAGGGAGACCAATCAGGAGGTAATTATATTAATCCAATTGGTGATAACTCAGCTTGGGTGGTTGATAAGTGATTAAAAATGGCTGACTCTCAGGATATTTTTTTTTTTTTTTTAGATTTATTTTTATTTATTTAATTCCCCTCCCCTCCCCCGGTTGTCTGTTTTCTGTGTCTTTTTGCTGCATCTTGTTTCTTTGTCCGCTTCACTTCTGTTGTCGTCAGCGGCACGGGAAGTGTGGGCGGCGCCATTCCTCAGCAGGCTGCTCCCTCCTTCGCGCTGGGCGGCTCTCCTTATGGGTGCACTCCTTGCGCGTGGGGCTCCCCTACGCGGGAGACACCCCTGTGTGGCATGGCACTCCTTGCGCGCATCAGCACTGCGCTTGGGCCAGCTCCACACGGGTCAAGGAGGCCCAGGGCTTGAACCGGGGACATCCCATGTGATAGATGGATGCCCTAGCCACTGGGCCAAAGTCCGTTTCCCTCTCAGGATATTTTTAAAGTACTATTAATACAGTTTGCTCATGGATTAAGTATGAGATGTGAGAGAGAAAAAAAGAGGCATCAAGATGACTCATGGTTTGTCCTGAAACACTGGAACTGAGATGCCATTAATTGAGATGGGGAAGTCTGTGAGTGGAGGAGATTTGGGAGGGAATGTTAGTGGTTTGTTTTTGACAGGTCAAGCTTGATATGTGTATTCAATTTCTGAATAGACATATGAAGTAGGAAGTTGGATATGTGAGTCTCGAGTTCAGGAGAGAGTTTAGCAAGAATATAAATTTGGAGGAACTTTGACATAAATATGTCACTTAAAGGTATGATATTGGAAGAAATCACAGAGTAATGAGAAAATAACTAAAGATCCTTACCAGAATTTCATGAATATTAGTTTCCTATTGGTGCTGTAACAAATCACCACAAGCTTATTGGTATAAAATGGCACAATTTAATATCTTAGTTCTGGAGGTTAAAAGTATGAAATAGGTCTCACTGGGTTAAAATCAAGGTGTCAGAAGGGCTGAATTACTTTATAGGGGCTTTAGGGGAGAATCTATTTTCTTGCCTTTTCTAGTTTCTAGAGGTTGCCTTCATCCTTCAGTTTCTGGCCCCTTCCTCAATCTTCAAGGCCAGAAATGTCTCGTCAAATCTTTCTCACATCGCAATACCTTAACCCTGACTCTTCTGCCTTTCTCCTCCACATTAAAGGACCTCGTAAATACTTTGGGCCCACTAGACAGTCCAGGATAACCTCCCCATGTGAAGATCCTTAATTTAGTTACATCTGCAAAATTCCTTTTACTATATAAGGTAATCTATTCACAAGTACTGGGCTTTAGAACATGGACATCTTGCAGAGGGTGGGATATTATTCTGCCTATCACACCATTGAAGACTATTA
This sequence comes from Dasypus novemcinctus, assembly GCF_030445035.2. Classification (NCBI taxonomy): domain Eukaryota; kingdom Metazoa; phylum Chordata; class Mammalia; order Cingulata; family Dasypodidae; genus Dasypus; species Dasypus novemcinctus. The sequence goes on along the minus strand of NC_080674.1, from coordinate 152,346,466 downwards.
ATACTGCAGAATTCTGGGCTCTACTCCAGACCTACTGAACAGAATCTCTGGAGAATGGTGTCCAGGAATCTGTTTTATAAACAAACTCCCTAGGTGAGTCTTGTGTTGAAAAGAGGTGGGGATAAAAGGGGTCGAGTGAATGTGTAGTTACACTTCTCAGCAAGACTGTTCTTCTCCAGGGTCATCCTGTGCAGAGTCAGCAGCACCCTGAAGGTTACCATCCATGGTCATTCATGTTATATTGGGGCATGGGCAGTTCTGAGCCAAGGAGTCAGAAGCCATATTGCAGAAGGACCAGGTTGCAACATGACAGCACACTTGTTGACTCCTTTCCAATGCAACCCAAAGGCAGAAGCAAGTGGAGTGCTGCCCTTTCAAGGTTACCCACAAAGGAACCAGTTCAGGCTGGCTTGAAGAGAAATGATATACCACCACAGGCATTTGTTTTAGGAGCAAGGGCATTAGCACTTGGGTGAGTAGTTTTCTTCACAGACATTAAAAAAGTTCCCAAACCACATGGTGACATGATTTTAAAAATAAATTAAAATTTTCAAAAAATTAATAAAACTCTCCAGAATTAGCATAAGTGTTAATGATGAGTAATTTGAAGAAGGGAAGTCCCCAAATTTCTGGAATTTTTCTGCAAATTGACATCAAACAGCTTTCTTTTTTTAGGTTTAGAGATTTAAAATTTCAAACTGAGAAAATTTTCTTATAGAGAGAAGTTCAAACTTTAAAATGTTTTCTACATTTGTATTATACATGAAATAGAGGAATTCTTTTCCATATAAAAATAAATTCAGAAACATAGCAAAAGATTCTCATCATCTCCAGAAGTAATTAGCCACTGTCAGAAGATTGGATAATACCCTTCCTTCTTCCTTTAGATGCATTTACAAACGTACATATGCACACATACACACTTATCTTTTATATAGATGAAATCATACTTTCTTTTTCATATAATGACGTGTTGGAGATTGTTTCATGCCAGCAAAAAAATAGTTCAACCTTATTCTTTTAACTATGGCATCATGGTTCTCTATTTTAGATAAACTACAGTGAATTGAGTCTTTTCATATTGGTGGACATTTAGGATCTTTCTCTCCTACTACTGGTTGTGTGACCTTAGACAAATTACTTATTCTTTCTGTGCTTTGATTTCCTCACTATGAAAAAGGAATAAAAATTTTACTCCTTCAGAGTTACAAATAACAGTTTAAGCAGGTAGTACATATAAATCACTTAGGGCAACATCTGGAAAAATGGTAATTAACTAAACTTGACTAACTTTTTAAAAACTTTTTATTTTGAAATACTTTCAAACTTGGGACAGTTACAAAACTTACACAAACCCTATACAGAGGACTCCAAAATACCACTATATCCCCAGATATACAGATCCATGAATTTTAACAATTTGCCACATTTGCTTTATTATTCCATCTACCCATCAACTTTCAATCCATCCATTTTTCTATCTATCCATTTTCTGAAAACTTGAGTGTAGGTTGTATACATCATGGTTTTTCAATACTTAATACTGCCATGTACGTTTCCTAAGAACAAGAATATTCACTTTATATGTCTACCTCAAGTGTAGTTAGCAAGATTAAGAAATATCAAATTGGTATAAAGTTTACAGTCTATATCAATTTTTCATACATTCTAATTATATTCTTTTGAGACTTTCAGATCCTGTCCAGAATCATGTATTGACTTTAAATGCCATTGTCTCTTTACCCACTTTTTTTGGTGAGACTATTTACACAACATGAAGTTTCCCATCTCAATTATGTCCAAGCATACCATTCAGTGAATTTAATCACTTTTCCTATGTTACAATACCTCCACTACCTTCCATTACTAAAACTTTCTTATCTCCCCCAACAGAATCCCTCTATCAATTTTGCATAAACTCCCCATTCCCCATCCCCACCCCTACCCCTACCCCCTGTCCTTGTCAACCTGTACTCTAATCTCTGTCTCTGTGAGTTTGTGTATTCTAGGATATTTTCTTTGTAGTTATCATGGGGCTTAAATTTAGCATCCTAAACTCACAATAATCTTGCTTGCTTTGACACCAGCTTAACTTCAATCATATATGCAAACTATGTTTCTATACTTCTCCATTCCCCACCTTTATGTAGTTCTTGTCACAAATTGCATATTTATACACTGCGAGTCAAAAACCACGGATTTATCATTACATATTATGCATTTGCCTTTTAGTTCATATAGGAAATAAAAACTGGAATTACAAACCAAAAATGCAATAATAGTACTGTCACTTATAATCACCATGTCATTACCCTGGATAATGGAGATCTTAATTTTTTCATATGGCTTTGATGTATAGTCTATTGTCCTTTCCTTTCAACCTCCAAAGGGCTCTGTAACATCTCTTGTAGGCCGATTTAGTAGTGACAAACCCCCTAAGGTTTCATTTATCTATGAATGTCTTAGTCTCTCCCTCATTTCTGAAAGATGATTTTGCTGGATATAGACAATTTTTTTGCTGCATACAATCCTGGAAGTGAAAGACCTAACCATAGTGAATATGGATTTAACATTGTAATTAGTACCACCAAATTGCCTTTCAAAAATCCTCCTCCAGTTAATATTCCTACCAGGAATTTATGAGAGTACCCATTTACCAGTATCTTCATTAAGGCAGACATTAGTCAGTGGGGCTACTCAAACATTTAGGGCTCTTTTTCTACCCAACACATTTGAATCCCTTCTTTCCAAAGTGGAATTATAAATAAAAGAACTATATTTCCCAGTTTCCTCTGTAGCAATGAAACTGCCAATTAGAATCACTCACGTGAAACTTTGATCAGAAAATAATTATATGAGGGAAAAGGCTATGCAGAGGGTATCCCTTTTGCTGACACCAGAGGTGGCAGAGACAGTATGTTTCACAGTCTGAGATGGCAGCAGCTCCCTCATCAGTCCAATTCTAAAGCATTGTTGAGGGAATTATTTATTCTGAAACACTTAGCTGAAAGTCTGTTACTCCAGCTATCCTAATTTTCTAAGAACCTAGTAGTTATTGATAAATTTCTTTTGTTATAATTAGCTATAGTAGATTCTGTTGTCTGCAACTAAAATCTCTTTGAGTCCTACAACCTTAACAAATAGTGTCTTACAAATTTTTGCAAATTCTATGGGAAAAGTACATTTCATTATTATTTAGATGCCTAAACACTGACTTCTTATATCTTTTAAAGGAAGCCATATCTGGATGTGGTATTACCAGGGCTTTAGTTTGTGAAGGGACAAAGTGGCAAACCTACAGTGCCTCACCACTTCTTTTTGTCTTTCCTTCAATAGCATTGTTTTTCTTTAACAAACTCTCTATGCCTTACCTGCTATTCATAGCGGCTATTCTTTTTCCTTTTCTCTAGTATATTTGTATTGATATTTTGTAAAAGCCATCTTACATATGCAATATCCCCCATATTCGTGTTTTCCATGAGGTTTTACTGTCTTATACAGTCCCATGTTACAGTTTTTAGCTTTCCTTCTAGTGGTATATATGACCTTAGACTATCCCTTTCACACCCATACAGTAGCACTGCTAGTTACAAACACCATGATATGCTTTAACCATTTCTATTCATTTCCAAAGATTTATAAACAACCTTTTTTACCAATTCTGCACAGATTACCCTCAGCTTTCCATTTTCTACCCTCCTCCTATTTTCTGGTGACCTATATTCTAATTTTTAACTTCGTGCACAACATATTTAGCATTATTTTTATTAAAGCATTCTTATTTCTCTCTCTTCTCCTTTCTTTTATCATTTAAAGCTAAGGTGCTTAATTATTCACTGAAAATCACTGAGGTTTTATAGTTTTTCATCTTTAGTACATTAAAAAATTGGCACACAAACATCCCTTCTGTGTATGATAAAAAATATTTACCCTGATCCTTGGAGTTTTTAGGGAGGTATTTTGTACAAAATCACTTGTAGAGAATTCTAACTCTTCTTTGTTTGTAAACTGAGCACAATTTTATAATGAATATATTGGCATGACACTGTATCATCCATTGTTGCAGAACATGGATTTGATAATCCTCCTTTGTCACCCTGCCAGAATTTCTTTACCAGTATGATGGGGATTTTACCAGTGTGCATAAAAGTTGCCCCTAGCTGTACATGAAAAATTTTTCAGACAATCAAATCACTGAGCAGACCAGCATAAATATTTACTAATTATAATTATTATTTTCAGCATAACTTCTTTAAAAAGGAAAAAAAATGAATAGGTTAGATTGCAGGCTAAAAATCCTGAAAAAGCCTTTGAATTTATCCACAGATGCATTCGTTTTAACAATGTATTAAGTTAGAGTACACTGGTAAATGCTCTTTAATAACAAATATCTAATTCTTTATTCAACTTTCAGATCTCCAAATGAAATAAATGATCTATTTACATGCATCACTACAGCATCTGGCTCCATCTGAGGACCCAATATAGAATCTACTAATTTTTATGCATGTTTATTCATCATTCTTAACTCATTTTCTAATAAATAATGAAAACCTAGGATCTTTAGCAAACAATCTGCATCATTAGTTGAAAACTTGTTTTCCTAACAATACAGAACAATGCAGAACAATAAAGCTCAGAAAAAATTTTACCTAGGAAAACAACTGCCAGTCAACTCCATTGTACCAATTCCATTTCACAGAGAGGGGGGAAAGATGGGAGGGCAGAGTACAAAGTTTAAAGGACCTTATGGAATTACAATTGGAAATCAGTATTCCAGAGATGTGAGTTTGTTACCTAGGAAATTATTGTTTTTTCAGAGGCATCCCTGAAACTCTCTCTTCTTAGTTATTCCCTTCCCATCTTAGAATCCAGGATCACCCTTGATATTAGCATACCTCAGGATTGATGAACTCACACTTAAGCAGATATTATGCTAAAGAGGAAGAAAAGGTACAAATAATACAAAACAATACATAACTTAAAATATATATTTTAGGTATGAAAATAGAATTAGGTGCAATAAAACTAAATGCCCAATGCATTACTAAATCATTCAAATTTCTCTTTTAGCAAAGACCAAGAAGAAAAATGATTCTGTGGTTATCATAATTTAATAAGTATGAGCCAGGCAGTATTCAAAGTTACCTCCTACTCAATTTTTAACTTAAACATTGCTTTTCCTAATCCTCTGGGCAAGTTTAGTTCTCCTGTTATAGACTCACCATGATACCTTCTAATCTTCTTTATATAATTATTTGTAATTTTGTGTTTTATGATTATACCTCAAATGCCTAGAGGAGCAGTGGCCCCTGTTGTTTTCATAGCCCATAAAAGATTCTCAATAAATATTTGTTAAAATAAAGAAGAGGCATATCTTCCTGGGGCATCAATTTTATTCAAAGATTTGGGACATTTTAAAATTAAAACTAGCACAATTTTATCATGGAATGAAATGCAAATTTTATGTGGATTTTCAAGATAAAATGGAAAACTTCTCCTAGGGCTTATGTTCATGTTCCTCTGTCTATTAATTGCTATTTTAGAGAAAAGTTTAATGGAACATTAATGTGGTAGATTTAGTGTGACACTCCAATGGTCAGGTAATTGAAGACAAGTTCAGACATTGTATACTAAAAGAAGAAACCTTCTCCCTTCCATGGAGAAAGCAAGGATAGCCAGAATGATAAAGTAGAACATCTGCCTTCGACAAGTTACTTATGCCTTTGGGTCTCAGTTTTTCCAGCTGTAAAATGAAAACTTAGATCGGATAGTCTTCAATGATCCCTGAATCTCTGAAGTTCTGTTGTCCATGAACTCTTAAATTTTTGGACTACTACCATACTCACACCCACAAAGAAGAAAAAGTAAAGAAGTAAACTGTCCTATTTCTTTCTCTCTTTAAGCTTCTAAGTGTTGCATTTGTCTTTTGAAATATATCTGTAACTCTATGTAGTGTTTTTCCTTTCCCTTTTTAAAATGAACTTTTAGATCCATTCATATGTCAAAAGGAAAAGGAAAAATAGAACCAGTATCAAAGCACAGAAATACATTTTTATGGATCAGCCATTTAGCTATTATCAGTTGAGATGTTATCATATTTTTCATCATCACCAACAGATATAATGGAAAATATTGATTTCAAATGCTACATTTAAAAAGGGAAAAGATATTTTATAGCATCCCTTTTCCTATCTTCTCACCTTCTTTTCCTTTCTTCAGGCTTGACATTTTATCTTTATATCAAACACTTTTGCAGGTTGTGTGTGTAGTAACTATTCTAATATTAGTATCTAATAAAATATAAAGTCATGGTTGGACAACGAGTTCCAAGAAGAAGATGTCTTTGGGAAGGGAAGGAAGGAAATGGACTCAGGAGGGATACAAAGGTATTTTAACTTTCTTTGTAATATTTTATTTTGTCTTTGTTAAGACAAATTTTAGAGACACATATGGTAAATTTTTAATTAGTTAATTCTGGGGTAAGGACACATGGGTGTTTTTATACTATGTTCTTTTCTATGTTAATAGTTTTTCCAATTTAAAAAACAAAATCTCAGCCACTTTTGTCCACTCACTGCACACAGAATACATATCACTTGAATTTAAGGAATCATGGCTCTATCTATAAATTGTTCAGTACACTGCATTTTATTCATTTGCAGTGTTTATACTGGGTAAGTAAACAAGAGGCTTTGAAAGACTTTCTGTGGAATGTCAGTTTAATTAAGTTTCATTTATATCCTTGGTAAATGTAGTCAAACTAAAGTTTTAAACATCAGTTTACACAAGGTACACAAACCAAAAAACATTTCCTTCGATTTGTTCATGTTATCCTGTGCAATCTGAATATTAACATCAGTTAACAGGTTTTTTTCTCACGGAGAGATTCAGGGTTAATGTTGCTATGTAAATGTCTCTTGAATCCTATTTTGGAAAAACTTACGTATCCATTCCAAGTGCAGAAAGGAAAGAATTTTAGTCCAGAGGGTCCCATTTAGGGGTAAACAATACAAAAATCACTTTTCATTCTGTGGAGCTTGAATTCTCTCTCATATTTTCTGCATACACAGATCATCTTGTCTCTGCCCAGAGCTGACGTGGACAGTTACATAAGAGTCAGCCTGGCGCTGGAAGAGAACGTGGGGAAGGGAGGGAGGTGAGAGTGAGATTTGGCCTAAATTAGACTTGGGTTCAAATTCTGACTCTGTTACTCACTTCTTTAAGCAGATTACCAGGAACCATAAGAGTCATCCCTCCTGGACTGGGTGAGGATTAACTCGGATCTTATGCATAGAGTTCTGTCTGGCACCAAGAACAGGTAGCCTCTGCGGGGGTGGGGCTTCCTCTGTGTTGCTCTTGTTCCAGTCACCTCCACAGTCTGAAGGGCCTGAGTCCCTCTGTTTCCTTTTAACAGCCACAAATCTATTTCCACCTAGAAAAGAACTTATCAAATTGTTTGTGCCTTTTTGATCTTCCTGCTGCTTGCTATCAAGGGTTAGTAGAAAAGGAGCCTTCGTGGAGAATATTAGGGATGAGTTTTACCAGGTTTTTTCCCTCCTTTATCCCTTTTTCTTGTTAATTATTTAGTTGGGGCTTTTGTTCCTCTTTTTTTGTTGTTGTTGTTATGCCTTTTAGTATTTTTAGGGAGTATGTTTTATGAGGGCAAAAAATATCCTTATTGCCATCTGATTCCTCTTTCAGTTCTCTTCTACTCACTCATAGTTTCATATTCCTGGTTCTCATTTTCTCTTTCTGAAGAATTTATCCCATATTTCATTAACAGAGAACCATTTTGTTCATCTAGTACTTAAGGGTGGAAAGCAATCTAGAGTATTTTAAAATGAAAACAAGCACAATTTTATCATGGAATGAAATATAAATATTATGTGGATTCTCAAGATAAAATGGAAAACTACCTCTTCAGATGTTTCCTGATAATGACTTAAGTCCATTATCTTTCTCAGAAAAAGAGAAATAGAGGTAGTATTTTAATAGTGAATGCTCCCCAAAAAGTCTTCATGAATTGCTAATCTTGGAATTTCAGTGTTGTGGCCAGATGGCAAAATAGTTACTTTGTACCAAAAGTCATATTTATTCATCATTCAAATGATGTCACATAAATGCTAAACACTTCTCTCGACTTGATTCTTGCGTCAACCAAGATGACATGCAAGTGATTCCCCCTTCCCGAGCCCATGATAGACCTCACTCATTGACTAGGGCTCTGATTCTGGCAGAAACCCATTGTGACCCAAGATCCGTCCTGACATAGTAGTCCAGGTCACAACTATCAATCTTAGCTGATAAGGAAATTGAAACCTATTTGCCTGGATTAGCTTAAAATGTATTTGTTGTTTTTCTAGTTGAAGATAGATGAAAACTGACTCATTTAGAAAAGAATTAGAAAAATTAGAAAGGAAAGAGTGGGTTCTGCTTTAGTTTTAGCTAGTACCCCAGTACATTTGGGACCTTAGAAGAAAAAGAAACCTGGACATGTGATGAAATAAGATAAAGTAGCATACAAATAAAAATTTGTTTTCAAATGTTGAAATGGGTATTTAGCAATTAAGGTAGTGAGAAGGAAGATTACTTTTGTTAAAAAAAATAAAATTATAAAACCATTTGCTCTTTGTAATGAAATTTCATAATGTTTAGTTTTCTGTTTTGGTGATTTGGTTTGTTTTTAAGCTATTTATTAAATAGTTTTCTTCTACTGCTAATGTAGTGTTCTATTTCATTTATTCCTGATCTTATCAATTGGTCAATCAAGTGACAGTCTCGTGATATCTTCCTGAACAGAATTACTACTGTGGAGTAGATTTAAACCCAGGGAGGCAAACTTAGAGTTGGATGAATGACACAAGTTTTCATGATGGATTGGATGTGGAGGATGAAGACAAAAGAAAGAGTTCAAGGAGTTCAAGACCCTAAAGTCTTGGGTGTTGGTACCTGGGAGAGAGTGGATCCTGATAGATACAAGGAAGTCAGTCAGAGAAAATAGCTGTTCTGAGGGATAGAGAAAGAGTTCAGATTTAGCCTTGTTGAGTTTAAGGGACTTCTAAATGAAGAATATCTTATGGGTATTTGGCATTACCAGCCTGGCCTTTGAAAGCCGGGGAATAAAGATTTTGAAATCATTGTCCTTCAATGGATGGTGAGAAGGAATGTTGCTCTATTTCAATTTCATTTCTCATTGGAAAAACATTTTACACCCAAAAAGGAGAAAAGGCGGATCTAGTTCTTCATTTGGTCACTGAAATTCTGAAAAAAATCCAACAAAACAAAACAAGAAAGTGGTAACTACAGCTTGTCTACAGAAGTAGGGGGAAAAACTTTCAGGTGGGAATTTTGTTGGAAGGTAGGGCAATAAGCTTGTGTACCTGGTAGTTTACAACAGACTGGAAAGAAATAAAAGTTTATTTTTAAAATGAGAGAGGAAAGTGATGGAGATTATGAGAAGACTCCAGTGGAGCTGGTGTTGCCTTATGCATTGATTAGGTAGAAAGACGATCCTTCTTGATACCTATTATTCAGGCTCCACAAGAATTATATGCTGTTTCTGTGTAAAACCATATAAAATCAACAAGTCAAGTAACTGAAAGAAATGATAAGAGCATAATTTGGGATTAGATTATGTATAAAACACTTGGTAAAGGCAGTACAGCCAGTTCAAAATTTGCTTGGATTTTTCAGTTCTGTTGACACTAGGAAGCACAGTGGAGAAACAAAGTTAAGTTTATTTTAAAGAAAAGGCGACATACCTTGACCAGTGTTCCTTGGAGACTCCAGTATTTACCAAGGACATTTAGCAAAAATGGCAATGAAGTGAGGAATAGATCTGTGAGATTCATTCTAAGCCAGAAGAGAATTGTTCTAACCTGCCCCAAGTGTTCCTGGCACAATATAAATCATTGACCCTCACGCACTATATGGGATTTGAATGCTGAGGACGTGCTTGTTGGTGGTGACTCATGCTCAGGCAGAAAGCTGCTTTGACAGAATACGCTACATGGACTTTCCTCTTCAGTATTTTTGATACCAGCTACAATAGTGACTCTGAATTGACTTTGATTCATGGCAGAAATATATTTTACATTGTCACTGTGATCCAGAATATGTCCACACATATGCACACCCACATAACAACCGTAACAAAAGTTTTATGAAACAATTCTTAACTTCACCATATGAGCTGCACTTTTTTATTTTCAGTTTCCTTTCCTTAAATTTGTCATGACTCTCTGGATTGGTTTCATGACCCACAAATAACTGTAACTTGCAGTTTGAAAAACAAGCTGCACAGTGATATTTTCCTATTTATGGTCTTTTTCAGTGTCCTTTTTTAGGTTAATATCTTAGTTCTATCAGCACTAAAAGCCAACCACGATTCTTAGTCTCAGCTAAGAAGATAATTTATCATATAGATGATGAGAAGCTATATTATCCCCACAATGGTAGTGATTTGTTGTACTAAAGAATATTAGCTTGATAATAGTGGTTCTTGCATTTATTTACCTTTTTATCTTTGTCTGTAAGATAACATCCTTACCATAACAGACTTAGAGCAAAAGTGGAAAAAATGAGAAACCAAGTAATTTAGGGATAACTAAAATATTTGTAAAGAAATTTGGAATAAGCAAAGACTATCACCAATAGAAACCTATGCACAGTTTAGCACATACCCTTCCAGGTTCTCTGATTCTGGGCTTTCATTGTGTTTGAGTTATTTTAAGTCTGTAAGGTATAGATAATGAATAACAATGAAATAATTCTATTAGTCCTTAATTCTGTCCACTAGACAGTCAGCCCTACTCTATCTGCCCTTTCCATCCCCCACCAAATGCCAGTTTTTCAGACACAAATTTGAAAATTCATTTAAATGTTCCTAATCTATAGATACGTCTGTTCTTTAGATTGTCATTTGAACTGATTGTATCATGTTCCTGTTTCCTTCATTAATGAGTTAAATAAAGGAGTTAAATAAAATTTGATACACTTCTTTCATTTTTATATTTGTATGAGATTCATGATTTTACCTTTCCTTGTAAAATTATCCTTTAATATACTCAAGATTTCCCCTGGAAATGGAAGATTCTCTCACATTAATTCAACCCAGCAAGTTCAATTTTTTCTGTAATTGGCTCTTTGTTTTTTGTTTTTCCTCCAGTTTAAGCTCTTGCTGCACTTATTATCCCCACAGATCTACACAGATCTATGGCAAACTACAGTCATCTACTATATTTTTTTAAAGTCCATTTTCCTCACTGATGGTTATGCCATTTCTATCATATATCAAATTATTTTTGAAATAAAGGAAACAATGATATGGAGGACTATATTCCTAGATTTAACATATATTGTAAAGCCACACACATGTATTAATGGAACAGAGTGAAAAGCCTCAACGTAGATCTAGTATAGTAAGAGCTTAGTATATGATTAAGGCTAGTTAGTGGATACATAGTACTGGAATCATTGCTGGTGCTCACAAATAGAGATTTGGGGCTAAGAGTTTCCCTTTCTGGCCTCAAGTCAAACATCTGTTTTTCAGCTCAGCTTTGGGAAGACTTACACTTTGGGGGTTATTAGGCTTGATTTATCCTCCATTAAAGTTGATAATTTCAACATTATTTAGCTATTGGATCTTTATGTTTTATGAATAATGGTTTTATTGAAAAATAATTTACATACCATGAAATTCACCATTTTAAAATATATTATCCAGTGGTTTTTAGTTGTGCAACCATCACCACTATCTAATTTTAGAACATGTTCATCACCCCAAAAAAGCTAGTACCCAGTTGCAGTCACTCCCCTTTTTCCCTTCCTTCCAGCCCCTGGAAACCATTAATCAACTTTCTGTCTCTACGGAGTTGCTTATTCTGAAAACTTCATTTAAATGGTATCACCCAATATGTGGTCTTTTGTGTATGGCTTTCACTTAACATAATGTGTGGAGGTTTCATCCATGTTGTAGCATATAGGAGTACTTCATTACTTTTTATGGTTGAGTAATATTCAACTACAGGGATATACCACATTTTGTTAATCCTTTCATTGGTTGATGGATATTTGGGTTGTTTAAGCATAATGCTTTGTACATTCATGAACAAATTTTTGTGTGGACATATGTTTTCATGCCTCTGAAGTATATACCTGAGAGCAGACCTACTGAGTCAGAAGATAACTCTGTGTTTACCATTTTGAGAAATGGGAATTTGTTTTCCAAAGTGGCTACATCATTTAGCAATTCTACCAGCAATATATGAGGGCTCCAATTTCTCCATATCCTTTCAATACTTGTTATTGCTTTTTAAATTGTAGACATCCTAACAGGTGTGAGTAGAATCTCACAGCAGTTTTGATTTGAATAACCCTAATGACTAATAATGTTGAGTATCTTTCATTTTCTTATTGGCTATTTGAAGAAATGTTATTTCAAATCCTTTATCCATTTTAAAACTGGGTTATATATCTCTTTTTTGGTTGTTAAGTTGCATGATTTTTTAATGTATATATTCTGGATGCTGGATCCTTATAAAGTTTATCATTTGCAAATACTTTCTCCCATTCTGTGGATTGTCTTTTCCCATATTTAGTGGTGTCTTTGATGTACAAAAGTTTTTAAATTTCATTGAGTTCAACTTATCTGTTTTTTCCTCTTGTGCTTGTGCTTTTGGTGTTTTATCTAAGAAAGTCTTGCCCAACCCAACATCATGAAGATTTACTCCTATATTTTCTTATAAGAGTTGTATAGTTTTAGCTCTTACATTTAGATCTATGATTCATTTTGAGTTAATTTTGGTATACGATGTGAGTTAGGATGCTGTCTTCACACATTTGCCTGAGGACATCCAGTTGTCTAAGCACCGTTTCTCAAAAAGATTGATTTTTTCCCCCATTGAATTATCTTGGTATACTTGTTGAAAATCAGTTGAGCATTAATGTATGGGTTTACTTCTGAACTCTCAGTTCTATTCCATTGATCTACATGTCTATCATTATGCCAGTACCACACTGTCATGATTACTGCAGTTTTGTAATACATTTTGAAATCAGGATGTGTGGGTCATCCAACTTTGTTCTTTTTCAAGAGTGTTTTGGCTACTCTAAATCCCTTGCATTTTCATATGGGTCATTACATTTTCTTTATCATTATAATCCAAAGGAAAGAAAAAATAAATTAGCCTTATGCCAGTCCCCAAATACACATGTGTTTGTATGCAAATAGATACAAATACAGCAAATAAGTGGATATCTTATTTTTCTCTGCTTGGTGTGCATTTCTTCAATTTCTAATATTAGACTTGTAAGGAGTTAAAGCTCTCTGATGCATCACCCTTTGTCCCCTGCCCTGTTTTTATGTGCCAATGATCCAGCTCTGGCAAATGAGCACGATTTATCTATGTGGTTATTGATTTAATCAGAAATGGCCTCTTAGCCCAATCAGACTTATGAACCTAAGCTCTGGGACCTTCATCAGAGCTGTTGGGAAAGAAAAGTTCTCTTCCCACCTAAAATTGCCTAATATGAGATACAAGTCTGGGCTTGCTATGGTCATTGCTGCAATGAAGAAGGAACCTGCTCAAGAATGGGAGCAACACAAAAGCAAGTAGAGCCTAGTGATAGGAAGCCTGGACAATGAGCCCTAAGAACATCATTTGAGCCCCTGGGTCTAGACACACCTAAAGATATCAGGACTGAATTGAGTGTCCAGTATTTACAATAAAAGAGAAGTAATTAAGAAGAATAAGAAGACTGAAGGAAAAATTGGTATTTATATCTGAATGATGGAGTTTTAGGTGGTTCTTATATTTTCTTTTAAAGTGTATTACTTTTATAATTAGAGGGTTCAGAATAAAAATGTACCATTCCTTCAGATACTCTTTGAAAAGATGGATGTCTGAATCAACGCTCCTTGGAGAAATCATTCAAGTACCATCCAAATACTTTATTTATAAAATGCTGAAGAAGCTGATCTTCTAGTTTAATTATACAGATTTTTTCCTTCTTAGTTCCATGAAGCTTAATGTTTCCATGAACTAAAACCAAGAAATACTTGATATTTTGTTATGCCCCCCCTGCATGCATTCCCCAGAGGGTCTTTTGCTGAGTGTTGGGGGGAATGTAAATAAAAGCATTAAATTAAATTAATATCTCCAGTACACAAAAACTGGCAGATTAAATGTCAAGTCTGTCATGGTCCTGGGAATACAGAGGGGGAGCATTCTGCAATAAACTCCCAATTGTGGCATTGCAGAAGAATGGGGCAGAAAGAAGTGTAGGGGAAGAAAATGAGCCAATGGTTCTATAGTTTTGTGTGTGTGTGTGTGTGCAAGAAGCATATATATTTTAAACTTTTTATTTTGAGGTAATTATAGATTCACATGGAGTTGCAAGAAATAGTACAAAGACATTCCATATAATTTTCTGTAGTCTTCCTCAGAAGCAACATCTTACATAACTATACTATAATATCTACAACCAGGAAATTGATACAATCCTTTTATCTTATTTGGATTTGACCATTTTGCATGCACTTGGGTATGTATATTCAGTTCTATGCCATTTTATCACATTATAGATTCTTATGATCACCACTAAATAAAGGTACAGAATGGTTCCTTCACCCTAAGGATCTCTCCTCTTGCCTATTTATAAACACACCTACCCACTATTCCTCTCCCAATGCTTGGCAATCACTGATCTGTTCTACTCTATAATTTTGTCAAAAGACAGGAAAGAAGTGTGTTATTTTTTTTTTTTTAGCATTTTTTCTTTATTTTTAAAAGAGCCTTAGATTACATAATGATACATCAAAAATATAGGGGATTCCCATATGCCCCATACTTTTTCCCATTAACAACATCTTTCATTAGTGTGGTATATTTGTTACACTTGATGAATACACATTGAAGCATTGCTACTAACCATGATCTATAGCTTACATTATGGTTTACACTTTGCACCATATAATTTTATAAGTTTTGACAAAATGTATAACAGCTTATATCTGTCATTGTAATATGCAGGACAAATCCAATGTCCCCAGAATGCCCCATGTTACACATATTCTTCTATTTCCCTCACCTGAGAACCTCAGGTAACCACTGTCTTTATATCAATGATAAAAGTTCATCCATTATTAGAATAATAATAAGTCTACTTTAGCCCATAGTTGCATTCCCCCCTTACATTTATTCAATTCCTCAATCTTAAGGATTGTGGGATGGTGATGCCCACTCTGCATCTGATTGAGAGGGTCTTAGGTCCCATGGGGCAGATGGTTGGAACTGTCTTGCTTGAAGGTGTAGATATTCTCTGTTTTCTGAGATGGGTGTTGTCCATCATCATCCTTTTGTTAGTTATCCCAGCTGAGTCTGATGAACTGGAGAGGAGGTGTTGGGTGCATCTCTGCTGAGATTCAGGGCTCAACCAGCATATGAAAAGATGAAAGATTTAAGTCCCTGGGACAAATATTTAATGTGTATAGTACAATTATCAGTTCAAATAATTGGGGGGAAAGAACCATGTATAGGAAAATTATAAATTAGTCTACCTTTTATATATTGGATAGATGGGTTATTATATGTTCCAAGGTAAGGCTTGCTGATGGGGTGCCAATCTCCTTGGGTTGTCTGCCCTGACTATAGTGTATAACTGTCTCTAGAGCTCACAAGAACACCCCTGCTTGAGGTACAGTTTTCTGTGGCAATCAGTGCAAACCTTCTGAGACATGCATAAAGGTAACCTCTAGAATGACCTCCTGACTCACTTTGAAATCTCTTAGCCATAAAAACTCATTCATATTTAATATTTACCCCTTTTGGTCTAGGTCTTCTTCCCAATGCATCAGTAGTTGGCACTTGGTAATAATCCCTTGGTGCCAGAGACGCTCATCCTGGGAGTCATATCCCATATCAGGGGAAATGCAGTGAGTTTATATGCTGAGTTTGGTTTAGAGAGAGGCCACATTTGAGCAATGAGGTTGTATTAGTCAGCCAAAGAGGGGCTGATGCAAAATATCAGAAATTGGTTGGTTTTTATAAAGGGTATTTATTTGGGGTCGGAGCTTATAGTTGCCAGGCCATAAAACATAAGTTACTTCCCCCACCAAAGTCTTATTTCCACATGTTGGAACAAGATGGCTGCTGACATCTGTGAGGGTTCAGGCTTTCTGGGTTCCTCTGGGCTCAGCTCCTCTGCTTCCTCCACAAGGTCAGCTTTAGACTATGAAGCTCTCTAAGCTTTGCATCTCACCACAGGGTCAGCTGTAGACTATCAGGTGAATGGCTCTGTCTCCTTCCCTGGGGCTCCAGCTTAAGTCTTCAGCATCAGACTCCAACATCAAAACTCCAACATCAGAAACCCCCAACTCTGTCCTTTGCCATGCCTCTTATCTGTGAGTCCCCACCCACCAAGGGATGGGGACTCAATACCCTAATCATAACTCAATCATGCCCAGGTACAGATCAGATTACCAGTATAATCTAATATTTCTTTTTGGAATTCATCAATTATATCAAACTGCTACAGAGGTTTTCAGGAGATAAATCTTAGACAGTATATATTACTAGGCTAAATTTCAATTTTACAAGAACAAGGGCCTGGCATATTGGTCTGTCCTCCTTTTCTAGGCACTGCCCATCTACTCTAGAGATTCATGCCAATCTATGCAAGAATGTAGCTGGACTCCCCAAGCTGGACATTCAATAGCCCATCAGTTATTCTGTGGGTCTCCACCCACCAAGACAATATCCCATGACCATATGAATACATTTATATTCAATAGTGGCTTGGCCCAGGTATCCCCTTCCCACAAATTCCCCCCACAAATATCCTATACTAGTGATCCTCCCCTGCCATATTTGCAACTCTTCTATATTCCATATTCCATATTCTTTATTTGGAATATTCTATATTCCAAAACCTCCCCCCAAAAAAGCCAACAAAAAATATTAAAATAAAAAAAGAAATAAAAAATCTAAAAAATTATAAAAATTTTTTTTGCATTGTGCCTTTCATCACCGTAAGATCTGCTATCTTTTATGTATATTGACAATTTCTTCTATATGTTTCCCCAATGTCTTTTTTTTTTTTTTCATTTTATTTTCCCAAAAGCTTAAGTTACAGAAAAGTCACATAGAAAATATAGGGGATTTCCATATACCCCACCCCCTCTCACCCTCACATCCTCTACTACCAATAACTTCCCACATGAGTATGATACGTTTGTTATAATTCATGAACAAATATTGAAGCATTGCTACTAACCATGGTCAATTGTTTACATTTAATTTACCTTTTACACCATATACTTTTTTTTTTTTACAGTAAAGAGCAGCATATAGTTTTCATTATTTTTAAATTGTGTGCTGCACATCCTTTATTTCAGTAAAATTTAAAGGTAAGTTTACATGCTTTTTAACACTTTTTCTTTTCTTTGTTTACATTTTTGGTCTGTTTTTTTAATATTACATTTAAAAAATATGAGGTTCCCATATACCCCCTACCCCCCTCACCCCACTCCTCCCCCCATAGCAACAATCTCCTCCATCATCATGAGACATTCATTGCATTTGGTGAATACATCTCTGAGTGCCGCTGCACCTCATGGTCAATGGTCCACATCATAGCCCACACTCTCCCACAGTCCACCCAGTGGGCCACAGGAGGACATACAATATCCAGTAACTGTCCCTGCAGCACCACCCAGGACAACTCCAAGTCCCCAAAACGCCCCCACATCACATCTCTTCCTCCCATTCCCTACCCCCAGCAACCACCATGGCCACTTTCTCCACACCGATTCTGACAAATGTATAATGGACTGTATCTGGTATTGAAAGATCATGAAGAACAGTTCCAGTGTCCCCCAAATTCCCTATGTTCTACCCATTCTTCCCTACCCCATCCCTCGGAACCTATGGCAACCAACTAAGTTTCAACTTTTGAAGAATAAGATTCAGAGTTACATGCATTAATATTGAGGACTTGACATACTGGTTTTTCTTTTTTAGACACTGCCTATGTACTCAAGAGGTTCTTACCCCTCTACTTGAGAACATGGCAGTACTCCTAAGGATCAAGGATGGGAGTTTAATATTTTCTTGTTTATTGTGTGGGCCTCCACACAATACCCTATGCCAAGATGAACACATTCATTTCCAATAGAAGAATGCATGCTTTCCCACATATCCCCCACCACTGATGCCCTGCACCAGTGACCTTCCCCTGCCATATTTGCCAAAAAAACATTCCCACCATTATAGTTTCAGCTACAGACCTACACATCCCCAGACTTCACTTGTTCCTTCCTTCAGTCCTCCCCTCAGTTCCATAGATAGTCCATCTCAACATCACCTCTACTGCTCACCCTCACATTCCGGCACTGTCCAACCCACTCACATGCCTGTACCACCATCACTCCTCTCCACTCGCAAACCACTCCCTTCCACCTTATCATAGATTTTGCCCATATTGAGCATTGGCTCACCACATTCTACTCCCTATCTCCTGATAACCTATTTTTCTGACTCTAGCTCTGTAAGTCTCCTCACTAGGCTTAGATTAATATCAGGAAGGTCGTGCAACATTTGTCCTTTAGTGACTGATTCACTTCACTCAGCACAAGGTCTTCAAGACTCATCCATGTTGTTGAATGTGTCAATACTTCATTCCTTCTTATAACTGAGTAATATTCCATTTACGTATATACCACATTTTGCTTACCCATTCAGCTGTTGATGGACACTTGATTTATTTCCAACATTGGTGTGCAAATATCTGTTTATGTCCTTGCTTTCAATTCTTCTGGGTATATTCCCTGCAGTGGGATTGCTGGATCAAACGGCAATTCTATAATTAGCTTCCTGAGCTAATTACTGTCTTCCACAGTAGCTGTACCATACTACTTCTCCCCAAGCAGTGGATAAGAGTTCCCATTCTTCCACAGCCTCTTCAACACTTGTAGTTCTCTGTTTGTTTGTTTTTTTAACAGCTGCCAATATAATAGGTGTAAAATGATATCACATTGTAGTTTTGATTTGCATTTCCCTAATAACTAGTGATGTTTAACATCTCATTATATGCTTTTTAGCCATTTATATTTCCTCTTTGGAAAAGTATCTACTCAAATTTCTTGCCAATATTTCAAATGGGCCATTTATCTTTTTTTTGTTTCCAAGATGTAGTTATGTCTTTTTTTTTTTTTTTTTTTAAGATAGAGGATTTCTTTATATAGCCTGGATATTAGGCACTTATCAGATATGTGGTTTCCAAATATTTTCTCCCATTGTGTAGACTGTCTTTTCACTTTCTTGACAAACTCCTTTGAAATGCAAAAGTTTTTAATTTTGAGGAGTTCCCATATCTATTTTTTCTTTTGTTGATCATGCTTTGGGTATAAAGATTATGAAACCATTTGCTACCGCATGATCTCATAGATGCCTCTCTATGTTATCTTCTAGGAGATTTATGGTCTTGGCTCTTATATTTAGATCTTTGATACATCTTGAATTAATTTTTATATAGGGCATGAGATAGTGATCCTCTTTCATTCCTTTGGATGTAGATATCCAGTTCTCCCAGCACTATTTGTTGAATAGACCATTTTGTCCCAGTTGAGTGGTCTTGGTGGCCTTGTTGAATATCACTTGACTCTGTATGCTGGAATCTGCATCAGAACTCTCAATGTAGTTCCATTGGTCAGTATGTCTATCCTTGTGCCAATACCATGCAGTTTGGCTACTGTAGCTTTGTAGTATGCTTTAAAGTCAGGTATTGTGATTCTTCCAATTAGATTTTTCTTTTTCAAAATGTTTTTAGCTGTTCAGGGCCCCTTGCCCTTCCAAGTAAATTTCATAGTTAGCTTTTCCAATTCAGTAAAACATGCTGTTGTAATTTTATTGTGTAATTTTTATTGGGATTATGTAAAATCTCTAGAACAATTTGGGTAGGAGAGACATCTTAATGATGTTTACTTCTCCAATCCATGGACTGAAGCATGTTCTTTATATATGTTTCTTTTGGTCTGGAAATATCTGGAATAGTTGAATGTGAGCGTTAGGAGGACTCATATGACCCTGTGTTCAAACTCCCTTTTATAGAAATCTTTTGACAACCTTTTTTGCAGTCTTTCTATTTATGGGAGGTGGTGGAGTTCACAGTAGGCAAGTGCTCAACATGTGTTCTGACTGGGTGACTGGTGAACCTCTGTTGTCTCGTGGAAAGTGGGGTTAATAATTGTAGTTATCTTACAGACTGATTAGAAGTTTAAGTGTAATAATGGTGGCCATATGTCATATCCAGTGCCTGACACACATTGAGCTCAATCAACAGAATCTTTTTTGTTTTAAGATTTATTTATTTCTCTCCCCTTCCCCCTCTCCACCATTGTCTGTTCTGTGTCCATTTGCTGTGCATCCTTCCACATCCACTTGCATTGTTAGGTGGCGCTGGGAAACTGCATCTCTTTTGTTGTGTCATCTTACCGCGTCAGCTTTCCGTGTGTGCAGTGCCATTCCTGGGCAGACTACAATTTTTTTCATGCAGGGCAGCTCTCCTTGTGAGTGCACTTCTTGCATGTGGGGCACCCCTATGTGGGGGCACCCCTCCATGGCACAGCACTCCTTGAACATAGCAGCACTACATGCAGGCCAGCTCACCACATGGGTCAGGAGGCCCTGGGTATTGAACCCTGGACCCTCCATATGGTAGGCGGACACTATATCAGTTGAGCCATGTCTGCTTCCCCCAGAATCTTTTTAATTATGTTAAATAGAAACTCTGTACTCATTAAGCAATAATTCTCTTTTCTTCTCTCCCCGCTACCTCATAAGAACCTGTAATCTACTTTCTGTCTCTTTGGATTTGCTTATTCTAGATATTTAATCTAAGTGGAATTATACAGTATTTGTCTTTTTGTAACTGGCTTATTTCACTGAATCTAATGTTTTCAGGGTTCACCACTCTTGTAGCACTTATCAGCACTTCATTGCTTTTTATGACTGAATAATATTCCATTGTATTTAGGCACTACAACTTTTAAACTAGAGAAGTTGTGGGTTTACAGAAAAATCACACTTAAAATATAATATTTCTATATAGGGTGCTATTATTAACACTGTGCACTAGTGTGGTACATTTATTGAAATTGAGGAAAACACATTTTTATAATTGTACTATTAATTGTAGTCCATGACTTACCTTAGGGGTTCTCTATTTGTATTGCACAATCCCTTGGATTTTTAAAAAAATTATATTTCAATAACATATACAACCTAAAATTTTACCTTTTAACCACATTTAAATATAAAACTCAGTGCTATTAATTACATTTACAATGATGTGCCACCAACATCACCATCCATTACCAAAATTTTCCATTATTCCAAATAGGAACATTGTATATTTTAACCTCTAAATTCCTATTCCCTCCCCCACCCCAACCTATATTCTAGATTCAGACATATGTTTCCTTATCCTAATTATTTTCTATCAAAGAATTCATACAATATGTGTCCTATTGTGTCTGTTTTTTTCCACTCAACATATCTTTAATGTTCATTCCTATGTCACATGTATTATAAATTCATTTCTTTTACACCTGAATAATATTCCATCATATGTTTTTACCACATTTTGTTTATCCATTGATTGGTGATGGACACTTGAATTGCTTCCATCTTTTGGCAGTTGTAAATAAGCTGCTGTGAACACTGGTATAAAAATATCTGTTCAAGTCCTTGCTTTCAATTCTTTTGGGTATATACCTAGAAATGGGATTGCCAGGTCAAATACTACTCTATATGTAACTTTATGAGGAACTGCCAAAATGTTGTCCATAGTAGCTGCACTATTTTACATTCCCACCAACAATGAATGAGTAATCCAGTTCCTCTACATCCTCTACAACACTTGAAATTTTCCTTTTATTTAAATTTAAGAATTTACTTTTTTATCTTAATTACAATTACTCAGCACAAGTGGTTACACTCCCCAGTTACATTGGTTCATTCCTCAGTCTTGAGGGATTTGGGATGATGTGCACTCTGAAAACTTTAGGCTGAGAAGGGACAGATATTATGGGACAGAAGAGGATTTTGCTTGCACTTGAAGACACTCCCTTTTTATGGAATGGGGCAGGTCTATGATCATCATTTCATTAGTTGTCCAGGGCAGGTCCAAAGAACTAGAAAGTAGGGGTTGACCCCAGTTCTGTTGGGATTCAGGGCTCAACTGGTATATGAACAATAGAAAAAATGTGTGTCTCTAAGAAATATACTTAACAGGTCCATTAAAAATTATAGGTTCAAATAAAAGGAGTAGAAGAACGATGATCAGGAGATATATAAATGAATATAACTATGTTATATTGGGGAAATAGCTTTTCATATATTCCCAGATAGAGCCTACCAAGTGAGTGTCCATTTCATGAGGCCATGTGGCTTGCCTATGGTACCTGAATGTCCCTAGGGCCCTCAAGAGTACTATTTTTTTTTTTTATTGTGATGTGACTGCAGCAGTCTTATATTTGAAACTCAAAAAGGAAACAATTGCGTTCCAAAACAGCTAAATATGCAGGTCCAAAAATGAAGGTTTTTTTTAACTGCCACATTCACTCTGAAGCCCATTCATCTCGTTCAGCATCCCAAAGATTAAGCACATGTTCTGCTTAGCTATATAATAAAGTGGCAAACACGCAGCACCACTGACATCACAGGACAATTGCCTATAAAATTAGACTTCTGACACTGGGCTCCAGCTTCATTTTCTCACAGGTCGTCATCCTCATCCGGCAGAGCAGTTGTCTGAGCAACCTCTAAGTCATGTTCATACTGTGCTGCCAAAGCTGGGTCCATGACAACCTCTGGTGGGGCAAGAGCAGGCATGGCCACAAACTCCAAGTTAGGGTCTCCAATCAGTTTTCTAGCAAGCCAAAGGAAGGGCTTTTCAAAGTTGTAGTTACTTTTGGCAGAAATGTCATAGTACTGAAGATTCTTCTTTCGGTGTAAGACGATAGATTTTGCCTTAACTTTCCTGTCCTTAATATCCACTTTGTTGCCACACAACACGATGGGGATGTTTTCACACACTCGTACCAGATCTCTATGCCAATTAGGCACATTCTTGTAAGTAACTCTCGATGTTACATCAAACATTATAATGGTGTATTGGGCTTGAATATAATAGCCATCTCGCAGTCCACCGAACTTCTCCTGGCCAGCCGTGTCCCACACGTTGAACTTGATAGGTCCTCTGTTGTTATGGATCACAAGGGGATGGACCTCAACACCCAAGGTAGCTACATACTTCTTCTCAAATTCACTGGTCAAATGACGTTTTACGAAAGTAGTACCACCATCGCTAACCAATACAAGTTTAAACTGAACTTGGAGTTCTCCTTGGGCAGCCATCACAATGGTTCTTCCAGAAGCATCTCCGTGCCCCGTCTGACTGAGGGGTGGAAAGATGGCGGAAGCCTCAAGAGTACTATTATTTTTCGCTTTGTTTACTGTGCCTGTTTGTGAAATTCATCTGAGATCTAATAAGTATAATCTCTGGAAGGACCTCCCAACTCACTTTGAGATCTCTTAGACAAAAAATCTCTGTTTTATTTAATATTTCCCTTTCTCCAAATGTATCGCTGATTAACGCTTGGTGCCAGGGAGGCTCAACTCTGGGAGTCAGGTCCCACATGGGGGGAAGGTAGTGAGTTTATTTGCAGAGTTTGGCTTAGAGTGAGGCCACATTTGAATAACTAGGAAGTTTTCAGGATGTAAATCTTAAGTATTAGTTATAATTAGGCTTAGTTTCATTAATACAGGAATAAGGTTCATAAATCCAAGATTTAAGTTCACAGGCTTGGTTAATTAGCTTATTTTCTTTTTTTAGGCAATAATTATATATTCCAGAGATTTTTACCATCTTATTTGAAATAGTAGTAGGACTTCCTCAAGAGGAAATAATAGTATTTTGTTAGCCACTGTGTGAGCCTCTTTCTATCCAGAAAATATACCTATGACAACAAGGACATATTTTTAGTCCATGGAAGTAGGTAACTATATAACATTCAAGCTATTCAAAATACCTCTTCAGACACCTGACCATATCCACCTTTACCTTTTGACCAAGGTTCTGGTAGTTGACATGTAGAACATAATTTATATACTTGCCTTGATTCTTGTGTAAAGTTTTTCTTTTTCTCTCTCTCTTTTTTTTTTTTTCATTTTCCTGGAGGCGAAGTTTTGACCTGCAGCAGGCTACAAGTACAGTCAGAGAAGACTCATAGTAAAGCAGTATAAATGACAAGGAAATTTGGATGTTTCTGTAGTATAATATTTTTATAAGAGTAAAAAATACAATGTTCCTATAACACGTCCCATCCCACATTATTTTTGACAATAACCATGGGTTGTACCTTTGTAACAATTGATGAAATAATATTAAAATATTACTATAGCCATAGTGCACATTTTGCTTTAGGTGCATTTTTCCCCATATACCACCCCACTATCAACACCCTGTACTATTGACATAACTTTGCTATAGATCATGAAAGAACATTCTTAATGTTTGTATTATTAACCATTATTTCCCCTTTCAATTACATTCTCAGACACATTTCAGCATTGTTAATTACACTCAGGCCACTGTGTCACAATCACCTCCATCCATTTCCTAAGTACTGCAATCAATCTAATTATAAATTCTCCACAGATTAAGTATCAGCTCCCCATTCTCTACTTCCATTCTATCTCCTGGTAACCTATCTTCCATACTTTACCTTCATGAGTCTGCTCACTATATTTAGTTCATATCAGTGAAATCATACAGTATTTGCCCTTTTGTGTCTATATTATTTCACTCAATATAAAGTCCTTGAGATTCATCCACATTGGTGCACATTTTAGTATGTCATTCCTTCTTACAGCTAAAGAATGTTCCATTGTACATATATGCCACATTTTGTTTATTCATTCATCTGTTGATGGACATTTGGGTTTCTTCTATCTTTTGGCAATTGTGAATAATGCCACTATGAACATTGGTATGCATATTTATGTTCGTGTCCCTGCTTTCAGTTCTGAGTATATACCTAGTAACAGGATTGCCAGATCATATAGCATTCTATACTTAGCTTCCTAAGAAACCACCACACTGTCTTCCATAACAGCTGCACCGTTCTGCATTCCCACCAGCAATGAATGAGTGTTACTATTCTTCTAAATCCTTTCCAAAACTTGTGTTCTCTGTTTAAAAAAAGAAAAAAAAAGCTGCCAGTCTAGAAGCTGTGAAATGATATCTCATTGTAATTTTGACTTGCATTTCCATAATAGCTAGTGATGTTGAGCATCTTTTCATGTCCTTTTTAGCCAGTTGTATTTCCTCTTTGGAAAAATGTCTGTTCAAATCTTTGCCTATTTTTTAATTGGGCTGTTTATCTTTTTACTGTTGAGTTGTAGGATTGTTATTTATACTGGATATTAGACCTTTATTGAATACGTAGTTTCCAAATATTTTCTTCCATTGAGTAAGGCTGCCTTTTCCCTTTCTTGGCAAACTCCTTTGAAACACAGAAGTTTTTAATTTTGTGTGCATGACATTAGTTGATTTTCTTGTACTGAACCCCACCTCTCCTTGCATAGCTGGAATAAATCCCACTTGATCATGGTATATAATTCATTTAATGTATGGCTGGATTTGGTTTGCAGGGTTTTGTTGAGGATATTTACATATAAATTCATTAGAGACATTGGTCTGTAAATTAATTTTCTTGTAGCATCTTTATCTGGCTTTGGTTTTGGGGTGATGTTGGCTTCATAATAAGAGTTATGTAATGTTCCCTCCACCTCAGTTATTTGGAAAAGTTTGCAACTGTTTTTTGCGGATCCGAAGGTTGTCTTTTCACTTTCTTGATAATGTCCTTTGATGAACAAAAGCATTTAATATTGATGAAGTCAAATTTATTTTTTCTTTTGCTTGTGCTTTTTGATCTTGTATATAAGAAATCATTAGGAAATACAAGGTCATGAAAAATTTCCCCTATGTTTTCTTCCAAGTTTTATGGTATTATCTATTATGCTTAGGTCCTTGACCCATTTAGAGTTAATTTTTTTTTATATGGTGTGTTTTAGAGGTTCTTCACTTTTTTGCATCTGGACAGCCAGTTTCCCCAGCACCATTTGTTCTAGAGACAATTCTTCACCAATTTGATATACTTGGCATGCTTGTCTAAAATCATTAAGTCTTTATTTTATTTTTAATTATTTATTTATTTTTAAAAATTACATTCAAAAAATATGAGGTCCCATTCAACCCCACCGCCCCCACCCCCCACTCCCCCCACAGCAGCACTCTCTCCCATCATCGTGACACATCCATTGCACCTGGTAAGTACATCTCTGAGCATCACTGCACCCCATAGTCAATGGTCCACATCATAGCCCACACTCTCCCACGTTCCATCCAGTGGGCCCTGGGGGGATCTACAATGTCCCGTAATTGTCAGTGAAGCACCACCCAGGACAACTCCACGTCCCGAAAATGCCTCCACATCTCATCTCTTCCTCCCATTCCCCAAACCCAGCAGCCACCATGGCTACCCTTCCCACACCCATTCCACATTTTCTCTGTGGACATTGGATTGGTTGTGTCCATTGCACATCTATGTCAAGTGGGGGCTTAGATTCCACATGGATACTGGATGCACTCCTCCTGCTTTCAGTTTTAGACACTCTAGTCTTTATACATAGTGTTATTTTCAACATCAGAGCAAATAAACTTATATAAAGACTTCTGAAGTTGAACTTATTCAATAATAGAGGATATTCTATATTTCTATATATTTCTGCGTAGACTTAAGAAAATAAATTGTCATCAAATCAAGTTCACGATTACCAGATATTCTACTTCCAAATAAATGAGACGCCCAGAATAAGTTTGGAAAATTGATTCCATTTATTTATTTTTTTCCTACATTTTACCAATATAGTCCCCCATCATCTCACCTAAAGCATGGCACATGGCAACAACTTCCTAGCTGATCTCGAGGTCTCTGTTCTGGCACAATTCAATCTTTTCTCCACACTACATCTTGCATGATCTTCCATATGCAGAAATCCTATCTGTCCTTTTTCCATGTGGACACAGTCTGATTCCTCAGTATTCTTATTATTTTCTATGTTCTATCCATTTTATACTTTTTTTAAATGCCTTAATGAATTTGTATCTTTATCAGTCCCTGATTTTCAAGAATGTCTTCTCTGCCTGAAATACTTTTCATCCAACACTGACTTGTCTTCTTCAAATTAGACATCAGCATTTCCAAAAAGTCTCTCTTGACCCCAAGTCCACACTAGCTGTCCCTTCTCAAGGCACCTGAATTTCCCCCATTACAACGCTGATCACACTGCATTATGATTGCTTGTTTCCAAGCCTGTAGGCTAGGGAAGTATGAAGGATAGACAGGGACTCTTATCTGTCTTTTTTTTAATAGGCTCAGCATATAATATAGCACAAGGTTTATAAGAAGAGCTCAGGTGCCCGAGCTGGTGGGGGCGAGTCCAGGGACCTGTGGGAAGAAGCAGAGTGGGGCAGGGGAGGAGAAGAATGGAGACAAGACAGGATTCTGATCAAGTCTTGTTTATTGGGGGTAGAACATGGGAATATATAGAGAGGGAAGGGAACGTGTACATAGGTGATAGCCTGGTCTTGTGGGTGGCAGACGTCCAAGGAGGGGATTGGCCGACAGTTCGCACCAGGTCTGCGGAGTTTCGCGCCTTGCGCATGCGTATTGCTGTGGTCACCTGAGTAGTGGCGGGAAGGGGAGAACAAAGAAGCAGGGAGGAGAAGAATAAGGAAATGACAGGGCAGATTTGTGAACTCCGCCATGTTGTGAGATCCGCCATGTTGTGGGAGGCTATAGATAGGTCTCACAGCGGGTGGCTCCCTACACTCAGGGAAGTGGACATGGCTCAACTGATAGAGCATCTGCCTACCATATGGAGGGTCCAGGGTTCGATACCCAGGGCCTCCTGACCCATGTGGTGAGCTGCCCATGTGCAATGCTGCTGCACGCAAGGAGTGCCCTGACATGCAGGGGTGCCCAGGAATGGCTGTAGCATCTGCTGGTTTGTGGCATTTAGCACGTTTTGGATGGGTGCAGCATCTAGCTTGCTGTGGTGGGTTGCAGTATCTAACTTGCTGAGGGGAGTTGAAGCAGGTGTGGCATCTGCTCCTCTTTTTTAGGAAGCACCAGGATCGAACCCATGACCTCCCATGTGGTAGGTGGGCACCCAACTGGTTGAGCCACATCTGCTTCCCAACATGATATATTTTTAAATAAAAAAAAACTAACGAAAATTTCTTCAGGAAAATGAATGATCAAAAAGCAGAGTAAAATGAAGAGAAGCCATGTTAAACCAGGGCTCTCACTCCATTTATTCTTCACTCAACCAGTAGGACTAATTGGTGCTACAGTTGATACCAGGGGTATACATCTAAGGCAGATGCAATGAGAGAGTAGAAGGAGCCAAGGGGAGAAAGAAAGAAGTAAATGAGAATGTTAAAGAACAAGCAAAAGTTACTTCAAAGTTTACAGGCTGTTTGTTCTTCATCTAGCTCTTCTGAGTATGCCATCCATTCATTTCACTAACAGGGACTGAGTACACACTATGTATGAGTCATTATGGGTTCCTGGGGATAGGGTTGTGAACAAACACACTCTCCTCATCCAAGTTGAGAAATGACAGAGCAGAGATTGAACGCATGAGTTGGGATCGGAGCACTGGTATAAATTGCCAGGGGAGAAGGACCTGTTCAAGAACAATTTCATTATAGACTAAGGGAGAGTAAGAGAAAAGGAATTCACCATACTGAGTAAATTACCAGGGCCCTTTCTGCTTTATACTAAAATCTTTCATCTGTAAGATTTATTGTCAGCCCCCTTTTTAAGCAGATAAGATGATTACCATAAATAAGACTCTGAGGATGCCACTAGAAGAAAAAATTTATGTAGTCATTTTCCAGCAAGCTTCAAAAATACCCTTGCAAAAATATATCTTGAAACTGTGGTAATAAATTGTAAAAACAAAACAGGGACTTTCAAGGTTGGGGTAACAGTCTATATCTTAACCTGGGAAAGGGGCACATGGTATTTCTTTTATTATTCTTCTTTAAACTACGTACACACATTTCAGATACCCTTTGTACCACCATACACATGAAAAACAGAAAAGTAAAACTATTTTTGAGAGAAAGTTAACATTTCCATAATGTACCAATTTAATTTATCAATTCTTGATGATAGCTGGCTAAAGATATTAATTTTTTTCTTCTTTGTCTGCTACTAAATTATGCTCTTTTATCCATAATAATTCATGTAAGCAAACAAACCATGATGTTTTATGAAATCTTATAAAATTTTAAACAAAGAGCAAACATTTAGAATTAAAATGAGTTGATGCATCATGAATCCTCTCATCTGTATATTGAGCATATTTTTCTTGGAATTAGATAATGAGAAGGAAAAATGTGAACATGCTAACAATGTTGACAAGTTTCGAGTACTCAGTATCTGTACAAGTCCTCATTTCTTCTCTTTTCTTTTGTCATGAGGAAGGGGTTTCAAGGGCAGCCGTCTGGAAGAAATGCCCAACTGTCCCTGAGAGATGTCTAATGCTGGCTCCCCAAAATATCAACAGAACCCACTAGTGATAAGACGATGTTG
The DNA here is from genome assembly GCF_030445035.2 of Dasypus novemcinctus. Classification (NCBI taxonomy): domain Eukaryota; kingdom Metazoa; phylum Chordata; class Mammalia; order Cingulata; family Dasypodidae; genus Dasypus; species Dasypus novemcinctus. Next base: position 152,316,732 of record NC_080674.1, on the reverse strand, counting down.
AATTTATCCCTTGATGCCATGATGGAGAACAACGCTTAGCAGAATCTGAGTAGCATCTTAGGGATGAAAGGGAAAAGGGATATTTGTTGAGATTTTGAAGTCTGGTATAAGACAGGTCTTTCAGTGCAGGGGGTTTAGTTAATATTGGTTAAGGATCATGATAAAATAGTTTGAGATTGGTAGGCACAGTGAGGATTGAGGCAAGAGATTCAAAGAGTCTTGGGATATAAACTGTTATTTGATGCTTTTTATTCAAGAATTGATTGGTCTTTCAGGAAGTTCCTGGAAAGAACAATAAAGTTTGTTGTAGTTTTCTCTCCCTGGGCAAGAGTCTCCTGGAATAGCAAAATTATGCTGATGAAGACAGTAGAATAGTACAGTCATCCCAACAACTGTAGATAGTAAGATGTGTGGATGGTTTCCATTCTGTGAGGAGAATCAGAGACAGTCAGGAAGATGTGCTATTGACATATTGCACTCACCATGCTTAGAGACCTGACAACATTTTGCCAGTGTCCTAGTAGACTGGTAACTAAGGTAAAAGGAGGTTGAAACAGAACTGTCATTGGGAGTTTGAAGACCTGCTTGGAAATCACACCCTCTCTCTGGGGCTTAGTCTCCTTTTTAATAATATGTGAGCACAATGCTAAATAATCCTCTTAATGCTTTCATTCTCTGATTCTAGAAAGGCTGGAGATGGTAGTACTTAAGAGGTTAAAATCCCAGCTCTACCACTTCATAGCTATATGATTTTGTGTGAGTTGCTTATATCTCGGTGTTCTACTTTTAAAAATAAGAATAAGAATAAAACCTATCTTGTTGAGGTACTAAAAGCACATGGATTAACACATAGTGTTTGCTCAAATGCATATGATTATTTTTACTATTGTTAATGTATAAACATATCACACGGTAGTGCCAGGTGCCTCCTTCAAATGCGGATAACTTAAAAATATTTTAGGTTCAGGTCAGGAGGTTTTAATCTATATGTCAATCAACCTAGTATGCATTCCTGTATATAATTTCAAATATGAAAATAGTAAATCATATAATTGAGAACCTCTGATGATTAATGTTATTAAAGTTAACATAAAGGAATACAATATTAATTTAAATATTTAATGATATAAAAACTATCAGAAAATAATTTTGAGAAACAATTTCTTAGCACTTTTAACTTACATACAAACATTTAATTTCTGTGGATTTAAAGTGTGAGTTTATTCACTGGTCCAGTTTTGCTTTTTTTCTGTCATGAATATAAGGTCTGGTTTTAACCAACTAGTTTTGACGTAGTTCACCAAGTTTCTTTTTAATTCTGAGCCTTCCACTTTTCCAGGTCCAGCTGGCAATTGTTCCTGTGTTTGTTGTCTTGTGGGATCCCAGAACATTTCTTACTGTTCTAGAAGCAGTTGGAAGAGTAGCAGGAGACACTCTGCCCATTGGCCTGGAATCACAAGCAGCTGCTGGGCTTGCTTTCTGAAGGTCAGTCTACAGAAGACGGTAGTGTAAAATCTGAATGAGGGTGAAAAATGAACAGCGAACCAAAGTTGTGGGAAGTAGGCTCTCTGAAGTAGTTGAATATAAGTAGTTTATTCAAGATGTTTTGATTGGTTGTGCATAGGTCAAATATTATATTTTTGTATTTATGGCAAGGTATAAAGGCTGGATTTCTATGCTTTAGTTTGCTAATGAACCGTTTTCACCGTTAAGAATGAAAACCAGCAGAAGCATAAATCAACTGTCCAAGTCAAAATTCTTTATGTATGTGATCAGGCTTTGTTCTTTTAAATGTAAGTGAAAAGGAAAATCAAAAGAAATTGCAGGTATGTTTTCCTATTAACTTTCAAGATAATTGATGTAAAAATACTGAAGGAAAGTTATTTATAATATTATGGAATAGTAGCAATTATTAAGTTCACTCTTCTACTCAAAGCAAATATTTCCTCTACAATAACTACCCAATAACTTTTGGTTGAACAAATATTTCTCCTTTTAGTAAACTCCATACTTTTCAGACAACCTCTTCCCTTACAAAATAGTGTTAGAATGTTCTTCCTTATAGTAAGGCAGATCAAGTAGCTATACAACTTCTGTCCTTACTCTGCTCCTTTGAACTGTATAAAGCATACCTAATTTGAGTTCCCCTCAGAAATTCATTCCACAAAAAATTATTGAATACTGACTTTATGCCAGGATGTAAGGAGCTGAGAAAATAAAGCAGACCTGATATCTGCCCTCATTGGTTTGGAAGTTACCATCTTATTTTCACCAAGTCTCATCTTTTTCAGACTTAACATCTCTAATTCCTTTTTATTTCTCCCACTTGATATATGTCTTACCCCCAGGTCAAACATTTAAAACAAGAAACATAAAACTCTACCCCTTCCCACAGAAATGATTTGACTAATGCAGAGTACAGTGGCATTATTAGTCAATTTATCTTTGCATCTCTATTAGTACTGAAAGCAGGTCTCATGCACAGTTGGATGCTAATAAATATTTATGAAAGTCTCTAGACATGCCACTTTTTCTTATGTGGTCTCAATGGTTTAAGTTCTTCCATTTACTTCACATATGGGGGCCCAACCATATACTAAGCATGATTATAACAAAGGCTTGGGGAAAAATAATAAACCACATATGATTTAGAAGTTAGATTCTTAAAGAAGAAGTTAATTCTATCTTACAAAATTCCTATGAAAATATTTACATTCAAGAGACTCTTCTGCCATAGTGAAGTGATATTTTTAATCTAAAGTTAATGTTTTCAACTAAAATGATTATGAAGCTAAACCTGCATTGATGAGTGATTCATGATATATTTGGTCTATATTCTGTTGACTGCACACAACTTGTGCTGGACTAAGGAGATCAGGTCAAATTTTGTTCATTGTCTCGCTTTGGGTCTAGGATTTAGAAACTGCTCTGTTAACATAATCTCTTGAACTTTAGAACACACTCTCTCAGACTGTGTATGTGTGCACATGTGGTGCTAGATCTACATGTTGATCTAGATTGTATTAGCACTAGAATTCTTTCCATGCAGTATTGCTGTACCTAATTAGGTCTCAGAAACTAATCTTCAAAGAAGACAGATTCCTCATGCAAAGGCAGTTGCAAATACTTCATTTCTCTGTGTCCAGTTGTTAAAGGGAGGCAAGTGTCAAAAGGATCTTTGCTCTTGCAGTGTGAGTCTTCTTTAATTGTCCTCTCCAAAAGATTCTTCTCTACTTCTCTATTTCCTACACTGGTACATCAACCATTTAAATCTACTTAAGTTCTTCTTACATTTCCAAAACAACAGTATTTTTTATTTTGTTTTATTTTATTTTTATTAACACTTTTTTAAATTAAAGTCAATAGATCACATAGAATGTTACATTAAAAAAACATAAGAGGTTCCCATATAACCCACTCCCCACCCTCCACCCCCATCATTTTTGTAAACTATTTTTTTGAAGATAGGTACATCACAGAAAGGTTACATTTTAAAAAACATAGGAGGTTCCCATATAACCCCCAACCCCCTACCCCACTCCTCCCACACCAACAACCTCCCCCATCATTGTGGCACATTCATCACACTCGGGGAACACATTTTGGAGCACTGCTGCACCACGTGGATAGTAGTTCACACTCTCCCCCAGTACATTCAGTGGGTTATGGCAGGATATATAATGTCCACCATCTGATCCTGCAATAACGTTTAGGGCAACTCCAAGTCCCAAAAATGGCCCCACATCACATCTCTTCTTCCCTCTCCCTGCCTTCAGCAACTACCATGGCCACTTTTTCCACATCAATGATACAATTTATTCTGTTAGCAGTCACAATAGTTTTATAGTAGAATATCACTAAGTCCACTCTAATCCATCTTTTCTTCCTCCATTCTGTGGACCCTGGGATGGTGATGTCCACTCCACCATTCGATCAAGAGGGGGTTTAGATTCCACATGGATGATGGATGCAGTTCTCCTACTTGCAGTCATAGGCACTCTTGGTTCCCTGGTGTGGTAGTTGACCATCTTCACCTCCCTGTTAGCTGACCTGGGTAAGTAAGAACAAGAGAGTAGGAGTTACTACTCTGCTGAGGCTCAGGGCCCAGCTGGCACATGGACAGTACAGAGATTCAAGTCCCCTGAGTATACACCATCCGTAGCACCAACCACAGGTTCAGTAAAAGTGACAGAAAAGGCATGCTTAGAAAGGTCACATCTGAGTCCAGCTCCATCACTCTCAGGAGCGCAAATTCGAAACTAGGGCCCATGGACATGGCACAGAACTCAAAATCCATCTGCCATGACCATATACCCTGTGGGTCTCTGTAGCCATCAGGAGAACTAGTACCTGGGGTTGTACCTACTTAAGCTGTTTCTGGGGTCCTGCTGAGGTGTGCGTAAGCGCAACCCCTCTGATGACCTTCTGACTATTTTTTGAAGACTCTTAGCCATATAAATTCATTTGTCTTTGCCATTTCTCCCTTTTATTCAAGGTCAAAAAGCCATTTTTAACACATGATCATACATGTAGGCAGAGATATTCTGCTGGTCTGACAAACAATAGTATTTATGCCAGTCAGTCTTAGCTTTTCTAAACAATAATATTTATGCTTGTGATTCTTACAAGCTTATGAATTTTCATTTTCATTTTCATTTTCATTTTATAGTGAATCTTATTTCGTTTTAATAATACTTCTAACTTCCTTAGAAGTTCTAAATCATCTTTATTTTATTTTTTGACTTCGGTAGTTTTGATGACATCTTGCAATGCAGTGTCTACAGACTTTTTAAAGAGCATGTTGATTCTTCCTACAAATCATTTATAATATTGGAAGAATCAGAAATAGCTCATCCACCAGGACCTACTAAATGTCTCCCAGTCTGTTGAATTGATGATGTGTTCTTATCCAGGGTAATTTGAGCTAATTTTACCACCAGATAATCAAGCCATCCTTTGCTGAATCTATCAAAGCCTGTGATCACCAGAAACAATTGTGATGTTTTCAATTGATGGGCTGAATAAATCCAAGTCCATTCATGTAGTGCTTCTAGACACAATTTGTGCTGAAATATTGAATATTTTCAAAATCCAGAAACGTGCTAGAGGAAAGATGGAGAAGAAAATGGGCCTTTGCACTGAGAGTCTGTCCCGTTTGAAGATCAGTCTTTGAGACAAATTAAGCTTGTTAGACATTAGTAATAAAAGTTCTAATTTTAGGAAATAATTGGTCAAATATATAATGAGCTTATAGTTCCTTTGAGTTATAAGAAATGTACATCAGCAAAAAGAAACAATTTTAGCATCTCTTAAAATTGAATGACAGTTTCCCCCACTGAAAACAATATTTCTGAATACCACTGTAGGCAGTCCTTTGGGAGAGGTCCTAGCAGAGGGTAAAGATATAATTTGCAAATTCTCCAAGAAGGCCTAGAATCCTACAATGTATAAACGATTGATAGTCATTTCATGCATTGTGAGTCCTAAATGTTGACTAGATTCGTCAGCATTTATGGTCTTTATAATCTTGTCTTCTAACTCTGGGGATGGGTTAATATGTAAGGTTATGTAAGGAAACTTCTGGGTTTAAGGCAGGAAGGATGCAAATGAACTCCTTTAGCCCATAATAACTAATGGAGTTTTCTCACCTCTTAAGCTCTAGGGCAACTAGTGTCAAGCTATTCTGTGGAGAGGTAGGCTGATCTCACACACACACACACACACACACACACGCACACACACCAGTTTCAATAAAAGCCACCAGCACCACCTACAACACAGTAAGCTCTGTGCTAGCCCTATTAAGTGGAAGATGGAAAGACATAGATTTAAGACAGATCTGAATTCAGATCTCAGCTCCATCACCTACCTTTTGTGATCTTGGACAAATGCCTTAAGTATCTCTATGAAATGAGGCTGATGACATCTACCTCATAAAATTGATGCTAGAGGAAATAATATACATAGAGCATTAAACACAAGTGTGGTACAGAATGTTCTGTAAATAAGAGTTCTTAAGTGACACTGAAGCAGTTTACGGCACAATGTTGAGGGGCCTGGCCTTGGCAGAACAGACCCAAGTCACTCACAGTTCCCTTTTCTCAAATCTCAATGACCTTGCACAGTAGCGTGGCCTCTCTAAGCTTTTACATATCTATAAAATGGGATGGTGATACTTTACAGTTCTTTTTTTTCTTCAGGATTACTTGAAATAAGTAGGGCCTGGCCCATAATAAAACATTACCAAATAGCAATGATGTCATTGCTATCTCATTAAATCTTTAAAAGCAGTCGTATTATGTAGGTATACTTCTGCAATTTATACATGAGAAAATTAAAGCTCAGAGAATATAAAAAACTTGCCAAAGGCCAAGGTTCTTAAGAGACAGAGCTGAGATTTGACCCTGGATCTAAACCACCTCCAAAATGTATGCCTTTTCCAATATGCTAATGTCACTTTTCTCATCCCCCTTCCGCTCATGATAGAAAATGTGTCTTCTTGTTTCCAGGCAACCTGTCAATCAGCTCCCTCTTTATTTTATTCCTGTCATATTTTTTTCTTAGACATAGTAGAAGTATGTGGGCTAAAAAAACATAATGCATTCCATTTTTTTTTCATTGAAAACTTGAGCTTTTCAGATCATAATCTAAATTGATGCTTTCTTCAACTAATATAATACATGTTAATGAATGTCAAACTCTGGGTTTGGTTATGTCTTTCTCCCAATTTTCTTCTGTTACTATTGTACTAGGGAAACAATGAGTATAAGAACATTTTAGTCCTAATCTCAGTCCAGTCCATTCAGTGAACTCTCAGTTAACCTAAGTCAAATGTGCAAATTACAAGAAGTCATTTCCTAAGAAATTAACTGGCATAGTAAAAGTAGTAATAAGAATTTAAATAATAATATTATCAGCTACCCGTAATTGGTCCCATTTTAATGATGAGGAAAATTTCTTTTATCACCAAGGAATGATGTGTGGCCTTTTGCTTGGCCTTTCACAGAAGCAGGGGGCAGAGGGGAGTGGTTTAGATACAGACTCCAGAGCTAGACAGACCAGAGGCCAAATCTGGGTCTTGCCACTTATTAACTGTGATCTCAAGCAAATTAATTATTCTTTCTAAGCCTCCATTCTACATGGCAAAATTACTGTAATAATAAGCATTTACATTATCAGCTTTATATAAAGATTAAATAAGTGAGTTCATATCAGATACATGGCACAGCATTTATTTCAATACTCAGTAGCTATTATTTTTATTTTTATGCCACATATATGCTACATTCCAAAATCTCCTTAATTACAGAATATAGGATGCAATTCCATTATCCAAAGATATATTTCCAGGTCCCCAACCAGTCAGTAAATCATTTATCTGAGGTGTTTTTCTGCTGTTTTGAGTCTTTAGTAGCCTAGAGTCAGTACTAGCACTGCTGTCTCCCCTCCACCCTCCCTGGGGCCTGTGGTCCCTCCAGGGCAGCACAGGAACAGGAACAGGAAGAGAAACACCACCCTAAAGGTGGGAAAGGGAGTGGAGCCAGGGCTTGGTCCTGCCAGCGGTCCCACTTTCTAAACCTCTCTCAAGTCTGCACACAAAAGCCCCTTCTCTCTATCTCCATGCCACTTCCCTTTCAGTCTCTTCTCCACACCGACACCCAAGGAGACATTTAAAATGCAAATGTAACAAGGTCATCGCTGCCTGGCTTACAACCCTTCGGAGGCCTCCTATTACTCTTAGGGCGAAGTGCAGACTCCCACGAGTGGCCTCCTAGGGCCTTCCCACCAACGCCTGCGTGCCAGCAGAGCCTCATCTTCTCCGCCTGGTGCTCCCCAGCCACACTGCCCAACTTTCAGTTTCTCCAACCCCCTCAGGGCATTTGCAGCTCATTCTCTCCACCCAGAAGGCTTCACTCCCTCGGCCTAGCTGGCTCCTCTGGTCTTCCATTCAGAAGCTGGTCCTGATCCCCCAGCCTAGATTAGGTCTTCCCTTAGCACTCTACTTCTTCTTGGAAGCACCTACCACAAGTACAAGCAATGAATTTGTCAGTAATTGCTAAATATCCATTTCACCCACCAGAATGTAAGCAGCACAGCTGTCTTTGGTTCACTTCTCTGTTCTCAAATCCTAGTACAACTCCCGTTTGTCCCAACATCTAGCACTGTGACTTCTCATCATGCTGAAGAAGAATTTGCTGAAGGGCATAATGAAAAACACTGAGAGAAGATTCCATCGGACACGTCTGCTCTACCAGCAGGACTGTCTACGTCAACTTGCTTACTGGGTAGGTTTGGAAAGTGACCGTTGGCTCTGCGTTCCGCAGAAATGCTGGGTAATTTCATATTCACACCATCCTCAAGAGTTTTTCTCCCTGATCCCACCCTGGGGCCCTCACCTGTGGCCCTACTGTGTGAACACCCTACTGTGCCTCACCATGGGACCCTCATCTCTCTTGAGACCAGGGACCATGTGGGAGTTGTTGTTTTTATCCTGTCCTTTGTACCTAACTCAGAGATTTGCACATGGAAGGTACATGATAAATGTTGGATAAATAACATAAGAAAGTACACAGTTCCTTTTCCTGTACCCTTGAGAAGCATGTAACAGCAATTTACCCTCCTGGCCTTGCAGTATTCATCCTCTAGTTTCCCCACTAGTAACCCATGAACAGTCATCCTTTCAAGTTGGGTGTTAAACAGACCCATTCCCTTCCCTTTACTGATTCAGCTACTATGTTTCTGAAGCATTTTTAGTGCTTGGGAGGAAAGGGACAATCTGTAAAGGTAGAGATATAATGAATAATATGGCCTTCCTTCCAGTCTTCTTGAATGTAGGTTCTTGGAGCAAGTATTATAAGACTATTCAATACAATTTGCAAAACTTATTACAATGTCAAGACAATTCCTTATTTATTTCTAACCATTCTATCTTGTATTAATATTTATTTTTAAATTCAGCCAGGGGCACTCCCTTCTCAACTAAGCCACCTAATTACACAAAAGGATCATAAAACCAGTAGCAGTTCAACTATTAAGAAAGAAATACGGGTAAAACCATATTTGTTTCCTGCCTATTTAAGCACGCTAATAACTGTGATGCTCAAAAGCATTTAAATGGGATTTTATAAATCAGGAGAAATTACAGTCTTAGCAAATCACTGTGAAAAGTCATGATAAAAAAAGTACATTTTAGCCTTCATTTGGTGTCTTGTATCGGAAACAAAAACAAATTTAAGTCCTCAATGGGGAAAACTCCTTTCTGACCATTTTATAAAAGGTGAAAAAACTGAGACAGAAAAAATAAATGTGAACTAAAATGGAAGTATAGAAGTGGCTCAGATTGAGTTAAAAAACGCACTCACACACACACACACACATGCCCTTCTCCCAGCGTTCCACAATTTTGGGTAAGATCCCCTACCCATACCAAGCAAACTCACCAAGCTGTGGAAAACCCTTTCTGCCTCCTTTTTGTGAGAAGCCAGGAGAAATTCGGCATATTTTTTGTTTTATTCATTTGAAATATGGCAAACTTCAAAAGGAGCTCAAGAAACTGAAACTCCTGAACTTGAACTGAAAGAGGCATGGTGAAAAATCTTTTTTTTTTTTTTTCCCCCCGCAAAGATCAAGGAAACAGAAAGAACTATTTACATGACCGGGTCCAAGCTCTGCTTTGTTCAGGCAGTCACCCTGCACTCTTGACTGGCGTTCTGCACGCAGATTTTCATCCTAGGCCTCGGCCTCATAAATGTGAGTGGGCACGCGGGGACCGTGGAGGCTCTGACAGAGCAGAGACCACTAACCTGCTGGAGAAGGTGCCTCCTGGCTGGTAATTCATGTCATAGCATTTAATATCAATTCATGGTTTGACAAGATTTATACTGCAAGGGACACGTCGTAATAATACGGGCAGGGAGCATGGTGCTTTTGAAGGGGGCAAGGTTAATATTGTTAGAGAAGCTCTATTATCGAGAGTTTAATAAGAGGAATAAGATATAGCTGTCAATGGGAGGAGGTTGACTAGTAAATAAGACCCTTTGAGTGTCACTTACCTATTTCAAGTCAGGAAGATAGGGATGGGAGGGAAGCAAAAGGTTATAGAATATTACCAGACAGGAGCTAAGTGCCTTATGGGTATTTTCTCATTTAAACCCCCCCACCTCCCTATGCCATAGATTTACTTTACAGTAGCTCCGTTTTGCAAACGAAACTGACAGCCTCAGGTAACTTGCCCTAGTTCAAACCTAGAACAGTACCTGGTGTACAATAAACAAGGAAGAAGGGAAGAAAGATCAGATAAGAAGATTGTGATTATAATCAAAATAATGAATGAGGAGAGTCTGTCCTAAAACAATGGCAGGGGATCAGAGAGGAACAAAAAGATTCATATGCTATTTGAGAAAATAACATCAGTAATTGCAAACACTTATGCAACATTTACTTTGTGCCAGGCACGGTACTATTTTACTTACATTAACTTCTTAATTATTTAATTACTTATTTATTACTTAAATTAAGGCATTTAACCCTTAGAGTAACCCCATCTTACAAATGATAAGTGCGTGTGTCTTAGGCTGGGTTCTCCAGAAGCAGAGCCTAAACTGAGTTTTCTTGTGCAAGTGATTAGATGCTAATAGTACAAAAGGCTGAACTGCTTTGGCATAACCCATATCAGTCAGTTATTGCCTGTGGGCAAGAATTGGGGTCAGGTCAACTTGGGTGAAGGTGGGGGCTTAACCTCCCAGGCATGCCCCATCTACGAAGGGCAATTCTCCGGAGAAGGGGGCAGCTGTGAGCTGTGTGCAGCCAACCCGCCTGGTCTAGGGGATATGGCTGGAGCCTCAACTGGGTCTACTTATCAACTAACTTGTCCAAAGTCATAGCTGGTGCCTATGCTCTTGGAATTGATGACCAGGGTATCCTTCCTTTTCTAACTGTATCCTCTGATCAGGTCTCAGAATTGTTTCAGAAACTCGTTGCTTGATTTTGCACCTTCTGTATGAGTGGAACAAGACACCAAGCACAGATAATACAGGAAATGTATTCACTCAGAAAGCCAGTGAGGCCATCCTCTAGGAAATTATGACTGAGTGCAGGGAGGGAGCCAGGATTTCCTTCCTAATGGAAGTACAATCATGTTAATCCTGTTATGAAAATCAGCAGCAGCAACCCACTGCATAGGGAATAAGTGCTTTACTTCTTAGAATTATTTCCAAAGCCCCGGAAAACCTGACTCCTGCTTGCTGACCATCTGCCCCAGATACACATCTACATACTGAGGTCCTGTCTCATTGAACTAGTCACCCATCCTTGAATATGTGTGCCTTCACTTACGCCATCCCCTCTAAGTGTGACACCATTTCTCAATACCACCTCCCTCCATGCTCACTCTCCTCCCACTGCTGGAAACTCTGCTTGCTCTCTAATCCCTCCTCTCCCTCAATCACAACTTACCTCAATGTCCTCAACTGGAATTAATCATCCTCTTTGTTTTATGTTCCCTGAGTGATTTCTGGGGATACCTCCCATGCATGTATCACAATCTGCCTTCCTCTAATGTTATGTATTCCATCCCTTGAAATGGTTAAATCCTTGAAAACAGTCAAATCTTGAGCACTATTTTATTTGCCAGTAACAGAAACTCAACTCAAACTAGGTTAATCTAAGTAAGTGAGAAGCAGATTTGGCTCAACTGATAGGGCATCTGCCTACCATATGGGAGGTCCAGGGTTCAAACCCAGGGCCTCCTGACTCGTGTGGTGAACTGGCCCATGGGCAGTGCTGATGTGCGCAAGAAGTGCTGTGCCACACAGGGGTGTTCCCCACATAGGGGAGCCCCACATGTAAGGAGTGTGCCCCATAAGGAGAGTTACCCCACACAAAAAAAGCACAGCCTGCCCAGGAGTGGCTCCACACACACACACAGCAGACACGGCAAGATGACACAGCAAAAAGAGACACAGATTCCCGGTGCCACTGACAAGAATGCAAGTGGACACAGAGAGCAGACAATGGGGCCAGGGGTGGGGGTAAGGAAAGAGAAAAAAAAAAAACTAAGAAGGTGATTTTGTTGGTTCCCAGCCAGAGCAGGGAAATCTAAAATGAGGGGCTGGCTTTAGACATAGCTAAATCCAAGCAAATAGTGCAAAACACTTTCTCTCAGTTTCGGCTCATTTCACAGGTCAGCCAATATGGCCATAGTAGCTTCAGATTAATTATTCCCACAGCTAGATTTTCCACTACAAGAGGAAAGCTGTCTTTGTAGCTATTGATTCCGAAGGGAGACAGTGAGCCCCTCTCCCCAGGGTCTTATTCCTTCACAGAGAGACTCTGCTGGCCCTGCTCCATCCTTGACTGCTCACGTGTCTGCCTGTGGGTCCAGGGTCTTCTGGTTTGCTGGTCTGGTCGTTCGTTCACCTCCATTTGATTAATAGCCTCACCAGCATCACATGGGATGATTGCCAAAAGGAAAAGGGATTCTGCTACCAGAGCATGGAGAAAAGTTGATGGAGAAGCAACATCAACAGATGTTCACAGCTGCTATCGATATTATTACCCTTGGAAGACAAAGGGACTTAGAAAGTCACCAAGAGCAAGGGGCAAGGGCAAGAGAGAAAGACTAAAGGGAGAGTGGGGAGAGGCAGCAATGCTGTAGAGAAGCTCCATGAGAACCTTGACCAATTGGCAGCCTTGCAGGAAGCAAGGGAATTAAGGCTGAGGTCTGTAAGTTGGTGTCCTTGGGAAGTGCTTACTCTCAAGAGAAGGAGTCAAAACCTCTGTCCTGTGTCAAGACAAATATTCTTACTTTGCAGGGCTTTAAAATAAAGAATCTCATAAAACTTTATGGGAAGAAAAGTCAGAGGGACTTCAGCTAAAGCTAGCAGTTAAACTATATTCTCTTCAGTCTTTTAGGAACCTAATTAAAAAGTACTAAAGCTCAAAAAAGCAGAAGTGTATGTTACATGTTTCCTCTCATTCTAAGCTTTGCCTAGTATTACATTTTTTAAAAAGCAATCAGTTCTTCAAATAGTGGAATATTGATTATTTTGTCTCTAAGGTTTACTTTTTTCTTGTTGTGTTTTGCTTTTATCTTTTTTTTAAAAAAAGAATTCTAATTTTTTCCAATGAGGAGGCAAATTTGTCTTTGTCTCAATACAGATTTGCATTTAAACAATGTTCTTTGTCACATTCGGGCATGGTCACAGGAAAGCAAAAGCTGCACCTCTGTACACAAAGCTGACACTGGTGACTCACCATCAGGCCAGAGGAAAGCTGACCCAGGCCCCTCAGGAAATTCACTCAGGGCCTAGAACCCCTGGGCAAGGGTGTTTTCATAGCAGGCATAACTGGTTGTAGGGGGTTCACACCGGCACGTTGGCCCCTGTCATGTCAGTTATAAGGATTTATAAATTTCAGCCTCATGTGAGTTCACCGCCTCTCTGCCTCATTCACCGCCTCTCTGCCATTGTAGGATGCTGGAGAGTCACTGCTCGAGCATGAGTAGAAAGTAGTCACGACATAAGGGATGGCCCTCTTCACCTTTGTCAACCCTCCCAAAGCCAACCCAACTAAACAACTTTCCAAGACCCCCTTCTAACCACACCTGAAAATTCTGGAGTTCCCTCTTCCCTTATTCTGGAAGCATGGTTTTGGTTGGTTTATTTATTTTTTCCCCCCAAATTCTAGAAAGTGACTCTTAGCACTACCCTATCTCTGTAACTGTATTGTGAAATCACATTCCTTGTGTCTATGGTTTTATACAGAAATAGAGGTCAAAAACATTTTAATTATATAACACTTCTTCAGAGTTGCCCTGGATGATCTCTTGCACCTCATTCTTAAAGGGTGAGCCCTTATCTAGTTTCTTTCTTGAAAGTCCACCTTTGCTTTAAAGAATGGCTTTCCCATCTTAGCCTCATTTTCTTAGATTTAGAATCAAAAAACCCTTGTCCGTGGCTCTCATGCTTAAGTGTGTATAGGAGTTGTTCAGAGAATTTCTTCAATTCAGTAGGTCTAGGACATAACTCCAACCAGTAATTTTAGCAATGTTCCTAGGCAGTTCTTTTTTTTTTAAGATTTATTTTATTTAACTCCCCCCCACACACACACATTGTCTGCTCTCTTGTGTCTATTTGCTGTGTGTTCTTCTGTGTCTGCTTGCATTCTCGGCAGCATCAGGAATCTGTCTCTCTTTTTTTTCGTTGCGTCATTTTGCTGCGACAGCTCTCTGTGTGTGTGGCACCACTCCTGGACAGGCTGTGCTTTTTTTGCATGTGGTGGCTCTCCTTGTGGGGTGCACTCCTTGTGCATGGGTCTCCACTGTGCAGGGGACACCCTGCATGCACTACTTGAGCGTGGCAGCACTGCATGTGAGCCAGCTCAACACACAGGCCAGGAGGTGCTATGTTCAAACCCTACCTATATGGTAGGCAGATGCTCTGTCAGTTGAGCCATATCCACTTCCCCTTAGGCAATTCTATGCAGCTAGATTTCACTTTGAGAAACATTGGTATGGTTGTTAAAGCTAGGCTTGGCATCAGACAGATTGGATTTTAAGTTCTAGCTTAGCCTTTAACTAGCTGACTTCCTTGAGCTAATTACTTAACCTCTCCATCTCATTTCTCCCTTCTATAATTAAAAGTTCCTATCTCATGAGTTGTTGCTCAGAACTGATGAGATTATACAAAAGATATTAAATATAGTAACAGGCAATTACAAATGCATTATACTTTACTCTCAGAATAGTATTGGTACATGGTGGGTACTCAATAAATGTTTGAATGAAAGAAAATTATATTTTAGGTGACTAAAATGCTATCATGAGAGTCTGCTATAACAGAGTTAAAAAGAGAAAGTGGCTGCTTCTCGAGGCTATAGTTGTAGGGCTTCTCAAAAGAGAAGGCTGAGCAAATACCCTGGCTGCTTTGAGAACCAAGAAACATTCAATCCAAGTAACTTCAAAATATCAATGAGTGGCAAAGTATTATCAGTGTGACAAACATAATTTGCAACTTTCTGATCATTTAAGACTAGACTAAAATAGGTAAGAGGGCTAAAGCAGAATTTTTATATCAAACTGAAAGGAGGTACACTACCTTTTATATTAGTAAGAGACCATGCATCTCAAATTGAAAATAGAAAACAAATAAACGGACCCCTTAGAATTATTAGGAAGGACATTGGGAGAAATGAATCATTAGGAGAAGTAAATAAGATAATTATAATGGGCTCAAAAAGTGCATGACACTAATTGGGGGTTGTGTGTGTATCACGTTTTGAAACAATTCACTGCCAGACTTATAAAAACTCTTGTGGATTATTTGTTTTTCCACAAGATTTTAACTATTTTCAATAGTTAACCTGTTTTAACTTTCTCTGGTTCTTATTTATAATTACCACTTATTGAACATTACTGTGTGCTGAGCATTTTATGATGATTATTTTCAATAATATTCACAGCAACTCTGCAGGATAGGTTATCACAATCTCTATTTTACATATGATGAAATGAAACTCAGAAAGGTTATATGATCAAAGTGACCTGGAGGTGATAGATATGTGATGTGAACCCAGATGTCTCCCTCCCTTGATGGCCTTCCACTATACTACATTGCCCCTTGAAGGTGATTAAAGGCTATCTTTACCTAATTAGCCAACTGGGCAATTGGCTGCTGCACTCACTCTGGCCTGCCCCATACAATGGGCAGTAATACCTAAGGAACCCTGGGTTTTTAGTTCTATCTCCTTACATGAGTACTTGACATCGGCAGTTGTCCAGTTTATACATGACTTTGGGCAAACTGTTCCAAGATACATCTAGCAATTCAAAAGAGTTGGGCAACAGGAGACTCACATGTCATCATTATTTCATATTCCCTTGTCTATATAAAAAGGAAAAGTAAGGAGCTGCAGGAAAACAGGCAGGCTTGTGGCTTAGGGAAGATAGCATGGCTGTGGGACAAGCGGCGTGGGTGGCCAGCAAGGGAGGGGGGCCCAGCTGGGGGACTGGCGGGGTCACGGAGTGAGTGGCATGGGTGACTGGCGAGGGGAGTCCAAGCAGTTGCAGGGGTGCAGTGGGGCTGCAGGGCAAGCAGAGCAGCTGGCCTGGGAGGCCTTGTCCTCCCACTTTTTTTCCTTTGTTTTTTAATTTTCCTTTTTTTTCCTCTTTTCCTTTTTGTTTTTATCAAACATGGAGAGTTCAAAAGATTTAGAATTAACTGAACCAAGTGTCAAACAAGAGCCTTAACACAAAACCAAACAACAATAAATCCTTAGACGAGAGAGAGAAATTTTATTCCATAAAGGCATGCCCAGGTGCACCCCTCCCCATCGGTGACTCCCCACACCAGTGATCCTCCCTTTGCAATCCAAAACTTCCCAAAAACAAAGCAAAAAAGAATAAAAAGAATAAATAATGGAATAATAAAAACAAATACAAAAATTAAAAATAAAAAAAAATTCTTTCATCATGTTGTTAATCACCATAAGATATATTATCATTTATATACAGTGATAGTTTCTTCTGCATGTTCCCCCAGTGTCTTAGTTTTTTCACTTTGCTTTCAAAAAAGTTTTAGGTTACAGAAAAGTCACATAGAAAATATAGGGGAGCCCTTATACCCCACTCCCTTCCTTCTCACACTTTCACCTATTCATAACATCTTACTTGAGTATGGTACATTTGTTACAATTGATGAACAAATATTGAAGCACTGGTACTAACCATCGTCAGTGATTTACATTATAAATTATATTTTGTACCATATACTTTTATAGGTTTTGACAAACATTATAATGGCTTGTATCCATCAATGCCAGATCATGCAGGACAATTATTCTAAAACATATCACAGGGAAGCAGCTGTGGCTCAAGCGATTGAGCTCCCATTTACCATATGGAGGACCTGGGTTTGATCCTTGGGACCTCTTGGTAAAAGAAGAAAAAAGGCATCCCACACCTGCATGCAGAGGCGCAGACCCCAGCATGGCATAGAGATAGGTGCAGGCCCCTGCGCAGAGAAGTGATGCACCACAAAAAGACATGATGCAACCAGAGGAAAAAAATACATATATCACAAAGCTATAGTGACCAAAACTGCATGGTATTGGCACAAGGAAAGACATATTGATCAATGGAACCAGAATAGTTTTCAGAAATAGACCCACACATCTATGGCCAACTGACAAGGCTGACAAGGCCACTCAACAGGACAGAATAGTCTCTTCAACAAATGGTGCTGGGAAAACTGGATCTCCATGTCCAAAAGAATGAAGGAGAATCCCTATCTCATGCCCTATACAAAAATTAACTCAAGGAGGATCAGACATCTAAATAAAGAGCCAGAACCATAAAGCTCCTAGAAGATTATGTAGGGAAGAATCTTTGAGATCTTGTGTTAGGCAACATTTCATAAACTTAACACCTAAAGCACAAGCAATGAAAGAAAAATAGATAAATGGGACCTCTTCAAAATTAAAAACTTTTGCACTTCGAAGAAGTTTGTCAAGAAAGTGAAAAGGCATCCTACTCAATGGAAGAAAATATTTGGAGGGAAGTGAACTTGGCCCAATGGATAAGGTGTCTGCCTACCACATGAGAGGTCCACGGTTCAAACCCTGGGCCTCCTTGACCCATGTGGAGCTGGCACACGTGGAGTGTTGATGCGCGCAAGGAGTGCCATGCCATGCAGGAGTGTCCCCCATGTAGGGGAGCTCCACGTGCAAGGAATATGCCCCATAAGGAGAGCTGCCCAGTGTGAAAGTGCAGCCTGCCCAAGAATGGCGCTGCACACATGGAGAGCTGATGCAACAAGACAACTCAACAAAAAGAAACACAGATTCCTGGTGCTGCTGATAAGGATAGAGGAACACACAGCGAATGGACACAGAGTGCAGACAACTTGGAGGGTGGGGGGAGAGAAATAAAAAATAAATCTTAAAAAAAAAAAAGAAAATATTGGGAAACCACATCTCCTATAAGTGTCTAATATACAGCATATGTGTTATAGAAATCCCACAATTCAACAATAAAAAGACAATCCAATTTTTAAAAATGGGCTTTTTTCCAAAAAGGAAATACAAATGGTTAAAAAGGACATGAAAGATGCTCAACATCACTAGCTTTTAGGGAAATGCAAATCAAAGCTATCATGAGATAATTTCATACCTACTAGACAGACTACTGCTTTTAAAAACAATAGAGAACTTCAAGTGTTGGAAAGGATGTGGTGAAATGGGAATATTCATTTACTGCTGATGGGAATGGAGAATGATGCAGCTGTTATGGAGGACAGTTTGGCAGTTCTTCAATTAGATAACTATAGAATTGCCATATGATCCAGCAATCTCACTGCTGGGTATATACCCAGAAGAACTGAAAAGCAGGGACATGAACAGATATATGTACACCAATGTTCATAGCAGCATTATTCTCTATTGCCAAAACATGGAAGAAACCCAAGTGTCCATCAACATTAAATGGATAAACAAAATATGCAATCACATACAAAGGAATATTCTTTAGCTGTAAGAAGGAATAAAATACTGAAGCATGCGACAATGTGGATGAACCTCAAGGACCCTATATTTAATGAAATAAATACGACACAAAAAGACAAATATTGTGTAATTTCACTGATGTATGTAGCTATGATGTAGCCTCTCTCATAGCCAAACTGCAAATAAACTCACCACCTTCCCTCATGGGACCTGACTCCCATGGTTGAGCCTCTCTGGTACCAAGGGATTATTAGCAAGTGTTAATCAGCAATATATTTGGAGAAAGACCTTGACCAAAAGGGGGAAATATTAAATAAAATAGAGATTTTATGTCTAAGATTTCAAAGTGAGTTGGGAAGTCACTCCAGAGGTTACGCTTATGCAGGTTGCTGACAAATTTCATAAACTGCCACAGTAAACAAAGATTCAAACAAAAGTGCTCCTAAGGGTTTTAGAGATGTCTGGACCCCATTAGGCAAGTCACATGGCCTCATGAAATCAATACTCCTTTGGTGGGCCCTATCTGGGAATAAATGCAAAGCTATTTCTCCAGTGTAACATAATTATATTCATTTAAATTCTGCTAATCATGATTCTTCTACACCTTTTACTTGTACCTATCATTTTCAATGTACCTGTCAAGTATATTTCTCAGACTTTTATCTCCAGATAGTTCGTATGGGATTTAAGCCCTGAAACCCAGCAGAGTTATGGCCTACAGCTACTTTCTTCAGCCTTTCCCTGAACAATTAACAAAACGATGATGGACCAGTCCCAGACCTAAAACAGAGTATATTTAACTGCAAGCAAAATAATTCCTTTCCTCTGCCCCGTAATATCTACTAACCTTAGCCTGAATCAGAGTGGACATCATTTTCAAATCCCTCAAGATTAAGGAATGAACAAAAATGAGGGGGAAAGGGGAGTATAACCACAAACCAAAGCAGATGCATTGTTATTGTACTAACTATTTTGTGTTCATGGAGTAATTTGCAAGACTGATATAAATTTATTTTTAATTTATTTTAAAAAGGAAAAGTGATAAAATGATTTGGACAAATATGTTCAATGATAAGAACAACATTAATGATAGTCATGGTTAAAAATATGTTAAATGCTTATATGCCAAGCATTGGGCTGTTTCAGATGTTACATGAAGATTCTTTGGGTGATGAGGTGTGAGCATAGATAGTCAGCTGAGAACACTTAAAAGGGCAGCTTTATTAAATCAAAGAGCCTGGAGGAGGAGAGGAGCGAATGAGGGTAGCCAAGGGCCCTGTCTTACCTAACCTAGGCTCCTGCAAGGATCCTTGGGGGTGGGGAGAGCAAACATGGGCCCCAGGCTCTTGCCTTTAGGGTGACCCAGAGGGAAGGGTAGGATTTTCCTGCAGATACTGGGATGGGAGGTTTCAGTCTATATGGTGGGAAAAGCAGAAATGTCCAGGGCATTTTGGAGGAGTTGAAGTTGGCTTCTTATCCTCCAAGCCACACAGGAGCACCTTCCCTGCTAGTAGATTATGTGACATAAAAGTGTAGAAGGGGTAGGGGCCTTTGTTGTCTCAACACATATAGAGGTGTAGACCTTGCTAATTGAAGTTATGCCCAGGGTACGGCTAACTGGGGTGATGGCTTAGAAGGAAAACATGACTAGGCCAAGCAGGATGGCAAGACATGAAATAAAATTTTAAAAATACCATTACATTGCTAAGTCCTTTAAATGCAATACGTTATTTAACTCCCTGGACACTTCAGTGAGGTAAGTAGTATTGTTATTTGCATTCTAAAAGTAGGTAGATAGATAATGATTTAAAATCCTTAAGTGACATGACCAAAGACTCATAACCAGTAAGTGGTGGAGCCACGGTTGGAAACCAAGACAACAGGGCTCATGGCTACGAAGGCAAAGCAGGTAAAATAAATGAATGCCATTGGCCAGGAAGCAGTCATGGCAAATGCCAGATCCCATGCATGTTTGCAGAGGATGGCTACTCAATTCCAGCATTTTGTGGCTGTTCAGGTGTGTAGGACCATGTCTTCTGATTTTTTTCAAATCAGGAATCAGAATATTTTTAAATGTGAAATATCCTTATTTAAAATGTTGGCATCTATTTCAAATGTGTTTCCTTAAGCACTAAGAGTGCCCAATAAACAGCAGTAGGCATAGCGTGGCCTCGGCTCCCTGGATACACCTCTTGTCTAGAGCCCCTGTACTTGGCCCTCTGGCTACAGGAGCTCCGATGTGTCCTAAGGTCACCTAGCAAATATTTATTTTCAGGTGTGTCATCCTGGATCTATGTCTTCCTCTTCCTTCTTGGTCCTCAGAGCTACTCTTCTCTTCAGTGAACAGCAAGGTAGAAAGAAATGCACATCAGGACAGACACAAAGCTGTCAAAGGCAGGGGTTCAGTATATGCTTCAATAAGTAGAGCACCATTCTCAGAACTCTCTCTTCTCAAGAGCAAACTTTTACTTCTCTCGCCCCAAGACTAATAAATGTTTGCATCTGCAAAGGTATAAAAGCCAACTTTGGTGGTTATGTGCCTTTTAACTCAGGCGAGATTAAACACACTCTCATTGGGAGAATCCCTTCAAAGTTTGGGAAATGTGGCCACATGCGTGCTGTCCCTTGAATTTGTCATTTTTCCCGAAAGCCATCTGCTTCCTGTTACCTTTGATATGCCCAGTCATAATGGCAGTGTGGTAGCATGGAAATTGGCCCCGTCTAGGTTTCCATCTTGGTATCCAAAAATGTGTTTGTT
The DNA here is from genome assembly GCF_030445035.2 of Dasypus novemcinctus. Lineage (NCBI taxonomy): Eukaryota > Metazoa > Chordata > Mammalia > Cingulata > Dasypodidae > Dasypus > Dasypus novemcinctus. The sequence continues at coordinate 152,295,476 of NC_080674.1, read as the reverse complement.
CTAATAGAGTCTCCCTTTAGGGATTTTCCCTAAGACAGCTGGGCTCCTGGCGTGTCTAATCATCACCCCATCTTCTGCCAAAGCAGCAGAGGGAAATTCCACAGGCTTAGAAAGGCTGAGCAGCAGCACTTCATACATTTATTTCCCTTCCCACTCATGTGTATTAATAACTGGGCAGAAATGTGACCATAAGGATCTCAATGTGTACAAGGAGGACAACCACAGCGAGTGAGCCTTTTCAGTTTAATATAGAACCCACCAAGTGGGCTGTGTTGAAAGCTACAAAAGAATGAAGAAAAATAAGAACTACAACAAAACATTGTTCCAAACCTTGTCTATGAATTTATAAATGTCATTTCTCTCTGTAAAGGAAGAGTTCTTTGGTGACTAATGGAGGCTATTCGAGGAGAAATAGGATTTTAGTAGTTCTTTAAGAAGTCTGCACTGTTGGTAAAAAAATACTCTAGTTATGCACAGCAGTCATTTTATGACTAAAGGGACAAAAGAATCTGTCTCTGGGTGGCCCCAGTCTTTCTCTCCTCTCTACCTGCAAAGGATTGTTTGGTGTTTGCCTACTCTTTCCCTTCCTCATCCTACATGGGAGATTCTTCCTCTGGTGATGCTAAATTAGGAGACTAAGTGAAGGAAGATTAGGTGAAGGAAGAAAACACAGAAAGTATAGAGGAAAGTTTATTCTCCAAGAAGCCCTGAGGAATGGGAAAATAATGCTATTGAGCATCATCTTATCCATTCATTTAATAAATATTTACTGACCACTTGTATCATGGATCAGTTATATGTTCTTGGTTCTGGGGAGACAATAGTTAACAGAGACAATCAACATCCCTCCCTCACAAGGCCTACATTTCTTTTACACATCTTTTTCTAAAGAAAATACTCCTATTATGTAGGCAAAGAAGAAATGTGAGTGGGTTATGAACTTGATAGATATTTAAGACACTGGGAAAATTAAATCCTATCTCAGTATCCTCCTGTTAGAATTATAGGGAAACTCACAAGGAATTAAAAACATTTACTCTCAATTGAAGAGAGTCTGGCATACTTTCAAGAATCACAAAGAGATGGGGAACTGCAGGGTCAATAAGAGGCCAAGGGGTCCATCAGACTAGAGCCCCAGCTGCGTTACCATGTGCTCTGGCCAAGTGGCATCGTTTTGTCCCTGGCAACATGGTGTTAATACTAGCACCAACTTCATTCGCGTTTTTAATGTGAATTAAATGAGCTAATTCGTGTAAAGTGCTTCACTCAATTCATGGCAGAGAGTATACACTCAATTATTATTATTATCTATTATTACTCTTTTGTCTCCTTGCCCTGTAGAGTGGGTTGGAGGAATTTAGTTCATCTTAAGTCAAAACTCTGTCTTCGCAATAGAAATTTTTAAAGTGATGAATGAAAAAGACTCACTGACAAGTGAAGAGATGCACTGAGCAAGTCAAATAATAGTGTTTCAGGGTGGTAGCAGGTCTGTGCAACATTTAGAACAGACAGAACACCCTCAGAATAAGAATATGCTGTTTCTGGTCATGCTTTGTGTCATACATGTCTGTGTGTCTCTGTGTAACCAGCCAAATTACTTTCTATTAACAACAGGTAGCTCTCTGGTTGCTCTGACAAGCTTGCATCACCACGGAGGCAGCAAGACTCCACCAGTACTGGTGCTGCATTCCAGAAGCTATTTCTAACTCTGAGTAAGTTCCCCTGATGGAGCAAATTATGGTCTGTAAGGCATGGGCAAACAGTGCAAAGTGACAGTGTCGAGTCAGCACAGTTATTTCCTAGGCAGAGGCCTCATTGCAGACAGAATAAGACACTTTATGCTCTAGTCTTTTCAGTGCTTGGATCAACATCTAGGCTTTCAAGAAAATTTTCTCTGGTTGTGTTTTCTTGGAGGGAGACAGTCATTCTAATTCCCAAATTTGTCTCTAACATTTTCAATGGGAATGTCGCAGGGAGTTTAATCCATCAGGCAAAAGTTTATGATAGAGGATCTCTAAGACTGTCTAGTACTAGAATTCTCTGTTAAATTGTGACTTCACCTTATTCATCTCAGTGTGGACCTCTTGCAATTCGAGGCAGAATTTGCCTTCACAATCTGTGCCACTCCATTTACGCTTGGAGGCAGGTGGTACAAAGAAAAGAGTACAAGAAGAACAGCCAGACCTGCAATCAAATCCTGGTTGTGCCTAGTTCTGGTTGTTTGACTTTTTGTTTGTCCCTCAGCTTCAGTTTCCTCATCTGCAAAATAGTGCCCACTGGAGGAGAGGTTCCAAGGAGGTGAGATAATCTCTAAAGGAAGCCTGACACATAATAGATAGTCACTAAATGCTCACTATTGCCATGATTTACTTTGGGCCTCCCCCCATCTCCGCAGCTTCTTTCTATGTCCTCTTAACATATTCCCTCAAAGGCAGCCTTATCACAGAGATAGCGTGCAGCATGGTTGCAACTGCATGCCTTGCTTGGCACCAAATTGCCTGGGTCCAAACCCTGGTTCTACTACTGATTAGGCATTTTACTTTGGGTCGTTTTTAACTTCTTACATCTAAATTGCCTTATGTAAAAAATGAGGTTAGTAATGTAAACTGCCTCAAAGAGTTGTCATGAGGATGAAAGGAACACCACAAAGCAGAGCTTTTAGAACAGTGCCTGGTACCTAGTAAGCACTCAAGAAGGCGGAGCTGTTATTATTTGAATTACTATCTGAAAACTGCCTAGAATTGGATCAGCATGAGTCACCAAACAGCCCATGGGGGAAAAAACTGGACCTGGGGGATGAAGGATCAGATAAGAGAGAAAACATGTTCACCCCACATCTTGCGCAGCCGCAGTGGCCAGTAGCAGAGTGTTGGAGGAGCCCTCACGGTGCTCACTGGGCTTCAGCTCCTCTGTGTGAGCTCCTTGAGGCAGGACGGTGCCTTGTTTATTTGCGTTATCTTCAGCAGCTGGCCGGAAGAAACACTCAGGAAGTGTTTGTGGAATGAATAGATTTTCTAAAACAGAAATGGCTATCAGGAGCTGTCTTCCTTGGTGACTTTAGGGTTTGCCAACTGGTAACACATGAAGAAAACTAAAGCACTTTACAACTTGTCTAAGGTGGACTTAGAACCAATCTTGCCTACTCTGGGTACTGCCAAGAAAGGAGTCAAGGTCATTAAAAAAAAAAGAAACCAGAGGGTCAACTTAACAGAACATCTGGCCATCTTAGTAAAGCATATACTCACAGGCACTGTTCAACACAAGTAACCCAATCCTCTCCCTGAAGCAAGATTCTTTTAGATCATTTTTCTAGCAGCAGGGAGTCCTCCCTATAGGTGGGGTGATTATCCATGCAACCTCTCAAGATCCATTTCTTTCCTGTGATGGTTTCAGTAGCTACCTCCAGTCACAACAGGGGATCCTTTTGTGCTCGAAAGGGCTTTTTCCCTTCCTCCTTCGATATGAGTCATCTATTTCTTCATGTCAGGATACTTCCACCAAAGAGGTGCTGATGCAAAATACCAGAAATTGGTTGGTTTTTATAAAGGTTATTTATTTGGGGTAGGAGCTTACAGATACCAGACCATAAAGCATAAGTTACTTCCCTCACCAAAGTCTATTTTCACATACGTGTTGGAGCAAGATGGCTGCCAATGTCTGTGAGGGTTTAGGCTTCCTGGGTTCCCCTCTTCCAGAGTCTTGCTTCTCCCTAGGTTCAGGGTTCCTTTCTCCCCAGGGCTTGCTTCTTCCTGGGCTCAAGGTTCCTCTCTTTCTGGGGCTCGCTTCTCTTTCCTTTGTGAGCTTACTTCCCTGACTCCAGCTTAAGGCTTCAGCATCAAACTCCAACATCAAAACTCTGTCATCAATAACCCTCAACTCTGTCCTTTGCCAAGTCTTTTACCAAGGGGTGGGGACACAATGCTCTAATGATGTGGCCCAATCAAAGGCCCAATCATAACTTAATCATGCCCAGGTACAGACCAGATTACAAACATAATCCAATATCTATTTTTTTAATTCATAACCATATCAAATTGCTATACTTTCCTTATTCATTCACAAGGCAACACTGTAAAGAAGGCAGTAAAGGCATAGTAGTAAAGCCTTCAGACTCAGAAATGGCTCACTGGAGGTCTGCCTGCCTGCTCCAAAGCCTGCCCCTAGTGCCACTCATGGAGCAGAGCTGTTTGGAATGGCATCTCTGAAGCTATCTTAGTTCACATCCTTGCTCTCTACTGCCAGCTACTAACCTCGGTCAAATTACTTAACCTCTCTCCATGTTTCTGTTTTCTCCTCCGTAAAATGGGGGTCAGAATAGCATCTACCTCACAGTGTCTTTATGAGAATTGAGTATATTAATATGAGCTCAATAAACATTATCAATTATTTTTATTTCTGAGGCCACTGTAAATGTTCAGTATTGAAAGCAGGAATGAATGAATGAGAAGTGGGGTAAATGGCTTGCCAAACTGAGAGGAAAAATTTATGATAGATATAGTTATTCATCCCTTTTAATTAGCTCCTCCTGTTCCTTCCTGCTTAGTTATTTGCTAATATCAATAGCCAGTTTTGAGAAGGAAATTCTTCATTTGTGTCCCTAAACAAAATGCCGTTCACCAAAACAACTCTGAAAAGAATAAAAATATTCTATTTGCATTCACCTTTGACTCTGAATCATTGTCTATTTCCCCTAATTTGAGAGGTTAATTCTTTAAGCTAGGATTTGGAAAGACAGACAAAGTGGTTCTGTGAAGGTTTGATTCTTGTTTTAAAATGTATCTTTAAAAAAGCATGCCCTTGCTTTCTTGCCCTGGCACTCAGGAATGAATTGGCATGGAGCTCTGTTCCTGGTGGAGAGTGCTGGGCTGTCAGCTCACCAGTTTGGCTCACTCTTCCTCCTCCCCTCTTGCTCTTAGTTGCACATGAAGTAAATTTCTGGAAATCATTCACCACGTATTGACATCTGTGAATGGAGGCAGTGCACTCATCACCCACAGAGTATAATACTGACCTGTGAACTTTCAGGAGAGAGATAGAATTACATTTGCAACTTTGTCTAAGTCCTGATTTTCCCTTTTTCCTATTTAGAAGAGAACTGGCAAGAATGTTTGACAATTCATGATGGTTAGGACAGCTTTTAGTACTCACTGTAATTTGTTTCTCAAGTAACTAGGTAGGAGAGGTGAAGTAGCCATGTTTCTTCAGCGTTTCTGCTGCCCTGTGCACAAAGGAGCAAGGACATGGGGAGGTAGATGCTGAAACAACAGCTGAAAGCTTCCCACAGCAGTATCCGATGGAGAAGAGTAGAAGTTTCTATTGCTGTTTCTACAAAGACCCTGATATTTTCACTTGGTTCAGAGCACAAGGAGGTACAAGGGAGAAGGAAAACTGAGGCTCTTTCTATGCAGGTCTATTTTCTGGCAAATAAGCCCACCATCAAAGAATACAGTATGGCTCTTTCTACCCTGGGTGGCTTGGCAGACATATTCTGTAACCAGCAATGGTGCCAGCAGTTTGCAGCAGCCTCTGCCACAGCAAATCAGCTGTGACGTTAAAAAGAAAAACAGCCTGGCAATGTGAAAATTATCCCATCCAGCTTATTTCCCAAAACAAGAGGCTTGATTTTGCTGCTGAAGTGAGAGGGACAGAATTGATGAATCCATTATTCCAAATGCCGTTCTCTACCATCAAATTTTGGTTGTTTATTTTTTAATCTTTTATATAATAAGCTATTTAAATAACCCAAGGTGAAGTGAAGACTTGGCAATTACAGAGTAAATTTAAGCCAGTCAAGCTAAGAAGAGAAGAAATTAGGTCACACAAGGTAAAGAAATCTATTGTCACCTGAATTTTCTGGATTGACTCCCTATATGACGAAGCCACTTTTCTTTTCTGCTGCAGTTACTCATGCAGCCATCTGGCTTGTTTCATCTATACAGATGGCTGGTCTACTCAACATGGATTCTTTGTATTTTGAATAATCTATTGTGACTGGCTACTAGGCCTAAATTAACAAAATGATTGCCAGCTCGTTCTCTCCTTTTGTGCCAGTTCACCCCCATAGAAGTATCAGAAGAGCAGGGGCAAGGAGCAAGTCTGTACCTTGGGCCGTTGAGCATTCTAACTGGCCAGGGAGAGAGACTCCAAACGTGTTAACTTCATGGTCCAGCACCAAGTGCTTCTACTTCAAGCAGCTACTGTTTCCCAAGATTGGACCATCCTGAGTTGTGGCTGAGAGAGGCAAGTTCTTCTAACATGACCTACAAAGTCTGACCCACCAAAAATCCAGGAGTTAATCATACTGAAGAAGAGTTCAGTCCACCCAGTGATAGCTGGACTCTAATCTTCACCAGGACTTTCTAAGCAGGAAAGATAATCAGAGCTATTACAATTCCAGCAGCAACTAAGTATGTGTGCAGCCTTGGGCACTAACTAACTAGCTGTGTGGTTTTGGACAAGTTAGTTAATTTCTCTGAGCTTCAGTTTCTTAATCTATAAAATGTGTGTGATAATGGTAACTACCTTATAAGTTTGATGTGGGAATTAACTGAGATTACACATGTAAAGTGCTTAGATGCCTGGCACAAGAAGCACTCAGCAAACAATAATGATAACTGCCATTTATTAAATATTTACTACATGTCAATCACACTAAGAGTTTTACGTAATTTCTCTCCTGACACCCTTGTGAAGTATGTATTGCTGTACCTATTAAACACTCTAAGAAGAAGAACAAATGGCAGTTGCTTTTGATACAATCAGCAATCAGTTAAGAGTAAACTGTTTGGCATTGTGTTTGATGGATGTGGGCTCTGAGGTCAGACCACCTGACCACCTGGGATTTAATTTTAGCACTTCCACTTAGCCAGGTGACTTTGAGCACATGCCAACCTCTCTGAGCCTCAGTTTTCTTGTCTGGATCTACTTAATATTAGGTTGTTGTGATAGTATTCAACAATATAAGTGAAGCATTTTAAGCCAACATGAACTAATAATACTAAAGTTGCAAACAGTATAATGATTAAGAGGATGTTTAAATCCCTGATTGCTCCACTTATTAGCTGGGTGATCTTGGGTAAGCCACTTAACCTTTCTGGCCATGGACTTTTCAGCTGTAAGATGGACAGGCTGGTGTGAGGATTAAATGAGTTAAAGCACATAATGTGATTACTTTGTAAATGCTTAGTAAATACATAAACACATTTATAGGCCTGGGTTTTCATAAATGACAATGTCAAGTAGGAAGTGATAAGCATCAGACTGGTGTCTGTGAGTTCAGAGGAGGCAGAGGTCTGGGTGGGGGTCAGAAAGTTAATACAATTCAATGTCATTCAAATTCAATTCAATGCACCATTTACTGTGGCAGGTCAGGTAGGTGCTTAGCTCCTGAGGTATACAGATGAGTAAGGACAGGTTAGAGGAGACAGAAATATGGCATGGACAGTGCCATGGGGTGTTAAGCTAGAGAAAGGCATGGGGTGTTAAGCTAGAGAAAGGCAGAAGACAAGGTGAGAAAGATAGGAGCAGTAGACTCCACTGGCGGGACTAGATGAGGCTCAGAGGAGGCAAACAAGAAAACTGGGTAAAAGGTGCTGTTACTTGATCCAAAAAGCCACAGTGACTTCTCTAAAGAAACCAGATGCCTGTGAACATTTAAAAACTTTGCTGGGGAGAGACTTAGATAAGATAAAGGTGTATTTTTCCTTTTTGCCTACTGTAACTACAGGGTCCCAAGTAATCCTTGTTTCCTGAAATTAAAATAAGCTAAGATTGTCTGGGTTCTAAACTAAGAACTTCTAGCTCTGCTTTCTATTTCTGTATTAGGCAGACTTTTTTTTTTTCTTGCAAGTGACAGAAACCTACTCAAACTGGTTTAAGCAAAAAAATATAAATAAATAAAAAAAGGAATTGATTGGTTCACTTAACTGGAAATCCAAGGTGTTTCTAGTTTAAGGCAGATCTTAGGGCCTCAAACTGTATCAAGACACCCACGCTTGCTCGCTCACTCACTCATCTCTCAGTTCTGCTTTTCTCTTTGTCAGCTTTTTTCCTCAGGCAGCCTCTCCTCCAGTTTAGCAACCCGGTTGAGAGTCCCTCTCCCAACAGTTCCTGTAAGTTGTCATTTTTTTTTCCATTGCCTTGGCAATGGAACTATGCAGGGACCATGCTCAGCCCTGCACCAACTACCATGACACGAGAATGGAATACTCTCATTGGTCAGACCTGGCTGTGCATAGCCTGGAAGCCATTGGGTAAGATTATTGATACCCAAAGCAAATGAATCAGTGTTGGGGAGAAGGGGATCCATAAAAGAATGACAGGCCCAGAATAACTCCTATTCACTATAGTGTCCTTTAAAGGAAGAAGACAGAGACAAGAAGGGAAGGAGAAAAAAGGGGAAATAGGATCTGTTATGCAAAACCAGACCACTCAACTCAACCATGAGTCTATTTATAATCACCTCATCATTGAATGAACTCTTTTGGAACTTAAAGCTATTTTTTTCCCGATTTTTCCTTATTCCCAGCTTTTTAATATTTTCTTACATCTCTTGTCTTTGTCAGTTTCATAGACAGAGTGAAAATAAATTTGGAGAAAAAACATTTCGTGAAAAAGTTTCCTGTGTATTTAAAATAGCAGAGGCCATGTATGATTTGGGCGCCTCAGTGTATTACTTTTGATTTTTAAAGCTGCATCAGATTGGACCTCCTGGGATATTTCTCCTGAAGAATAATCACAGTGAATTATTCAGATGTTGAGCACTGAGGACTCTGACCTAGAGTTTGATATCTCTCTGTCTCTTTCCGTCTGTCTCTCTGTCTGTCTCTCTGTCTGTCTCTGTCTCTCTCTGCCTCTGAACAAAGATTTTACACAGAGCTAGAGAATGTTACCTCGAACAGACTGAAAGATTCTGGGACACATGGGCAATTTTTTCCTTTTTAAAGAGACAGAATATTTGAAGTGTTTGTAGTTTTCTTTAATGTGCCCAATCTTTTCTTCTTTTTACTTTATATTTTTAACAGTTGACTTTGATTCTTCAATGGACATACCTATTCCAAATAAGGCACTAGATACCATGGAAAGCTTAAAAAGTAGAGCTATAGAGCACCTCATGAACCTTTCTTCCCCTTACAATTCCATTGTAATTGTTATTCAGCCCCAAGACTGGAGTCCTGTAGCTTCAAGTCACCATTGCTCACTCCGTCCTTCTTGCATGCTTGATTGTATGAATTTAAGGTGCCATCAAGTCTCAAAGTCCCATTCTTCTGTCCATTCAAGACCATCTCCTTCACTTCTAAACCTCAAAGAGTTCAGGTAGAACAAAAGAAGGAATTAAGCATCCTTCCCCTATGAATCCACAAAGGGAAGGACCTGCCACATAACAGCATTTGACTTAGCCAGTAGAAATATCCCTAGAAACCTCACTTAGATCTTTTGATGGCCTGTACAAATTTCGCATCTCCTTTCAGCTTATAGGGAAGTTTTCTGATAACTGTCCTATGGCCACACATGGTCCTGTCAGATGTAAGCATGTGGATTCAGTTACCTCTATAAGCACTGTAATGAATAAGCATTCTAGGTGTCTGTGACAACACCTGATTTCTCCAGAATTGCATCATTGCAGTTCTCTACCCAAGAAGGTGGTTGTAGAGCAAAGAGAAGTTGAACTAAAGGAACAACACCAAGACAAACTCTGCAAGGCATTGTTTTGACAGCTTGGGAACAACTCGTGCCTTCAGTGATGTGGGCAAGCTTCTGATGGGTTGTCTAGATATCTGGCCATCAGCTGCCACTCTCCTTGATCCATAGTGGGATTCTAAAGGGCTTTATTTATAACTGAAGAAGTTCTTTCTTATTCTCTCTCTCTCTCTCTCTCTCTCTCTCGCGCGCGCGCTTTTACACACACACACACCACATACACACCAGAAAGAATAAAGAAACAGTTCAAGGAATTTTTATAAATGATATTCTTTAATGGACATAGCGCTTCCCGCCATTCTCCAAGCTCTGTTGAAATGGTTTAGTGTTATCAACCGTTCACCAAATTTCCCACATAAAGAGAGGAGCACTCAAACATCTTGTTTAAGAAAGACTCCACAGCTGTGTAAACACAGCCTGCCTGAACATTAATGTCTCTGTCAGGTGAGATTTTCTTCTTCAAATAGAAAAGATTTCAAGTGGGGTAGATTAGAGTCTGCTCTGTAAAAGTGATCAGCTCTGTAAATCTGAGTTGTGGTAATATCCATTCAGGATCCTCTGGGAATTTCCATTCTGGTTTTCCTGGTAAACACTGGACAGTCCTCTCTAAGCTGTTTGGCCCAAGAGCTTCAAAATTATATTTAATTCCCACAAAGCAATGAAAGCTTCCTTAATATTTCTAACCAATACTCACTTATTCAAAATCATTAGGGGCTTATGTGCCAGGCACATGCTAAGTGTCAGGGAAACAAAGATTTTAAGAATCAATAATCGCCTTCAAAGAGCTTGCAGTCAAACAGAAGAACAGACATTTCAACACAATGTGATATACTGTGATACTTTGTGATACTTCGTGATAAAAGATAGTGTTGCTCCTTTTAGGGCAATGTGGTCAACTTTTGGTGGAGAGGCATATTTAAGGATGACTTCTCAGAAGACGAAATACCCAAGCATAGGGGCTAAGGAATAAGGAGGAACTGGATGGATAAGGGATAGAAATTCCAAGCAAATGGGCCACTGTGCATAAAGACATTGAGAGGGAAAGAAATGTGGAAAATGAAACTCTACGTAGTGTAAGAGAGCCAGAGTAAAGGGTGTACTTGGCAAGCTTGAAAGGAGTCAAATCATGTAGGGCCTTATCGTTCATTCTAATGGGTGGTGTCATTGGAGGCTTGTGATCAGTGAGCAACCTGAGCTGATTGGTATTTTAAAAAATTCACTTCTGTTTCCAGTATGGAGAATGGCAAATCACATTTTACTTATTTCCTATATATCAAACAATTAGTAATTTATATAGCTTATCTTCCTTATTAGTCTGTTACAGAGATGGTAAATATATGCTGCCAATTCTCCCTCTTCCTTTCAGCTGAGACTGCTAATCAGTTTTAGCATCTTTCTCCCTAAATCCAGATGCAGATGAAAACTGCTTTTCAACCTTAATATCCAGACATTCACCACAAACTAATTGGAGTTGGTCCTGAGTTGAAATGTGATCTCCATCCCCGGCATACTATTTGCAGGGCCTCATTACTCTGTATTACTCTGTGTGCCATTTAGATCCCTGTCTTCCTCATACATTCATCCTATCCTCAGTGCAAGGCAACTTACTCCTGGTGCAGTATGATCTCTCTCCTTCTCTCCCTTTTTCTCTCTATCTCAGTATTACCTCCTCTCATCCTTAGCTTTCTTTGGCATGAGAGGAGCAAATCCATTATGTTTCCAAAATGCTAGGAGAAGCATATCACGGTGTCCAAGTGGTCCTCTCACCAAGAACCCTTGCTTGGCTTGAGTTGAAGTGGAAGCACTTCTCCACTTGTGTCACAGGCTAGATGCCCAGGAAGCTAATTCTGAGACAGAGTTTACTGTGTAGGATGAGTCTTAAGGAGTGCCCGTGGAATGGACACCTGTGGAAGTGACGAGATAGAAGCAGAGGGAGAAGCAGAGCAGTCCTGGGGGCCCAGTGCAGGGAGCCAAGCCCACAAGGAGATTTCACGCTCTAGAAGTCCTTCAGAGTTGTCTCAAGGTGGTCTTCCTTCATATTCCTGTGTCAATCAGTCCCTGGATGAGGAAGGGGGCATGGTCTTAGACAGGTAGTAGTTCACTGCTGCTGAGGCAATCTAAAATCAATTTCTCTCTCCCTCCTCCAGCCTCTCCAAATTCAACTGTCTGCAGAATAAAGGATAGGATCACTGGGACTGGTAGATCTGGTTGTAGAACTTTTCCACATGCCTCACAGAAGGGGCTTTAATGATAATTTTTGTCAACTTACAATTTTTATTTTCAGGTTTTGGGAACTGTTTTAGTTTTCTAGCCACTAAAACAAATACCAGGAAGTGGGTTGGCTAAAACACTTTATAGGATAATGGTTTTGAGGCTAGGAGAAGTCCAAAATTGAGGCATCAACAAGGTGATGTTTTCTTCTTTAAGACTGGAATTCTAGGACTGGCTGCTGGTGATCCTTGGTCCTCAGCTTTTCTGTTACATGGCAGTATTCATAGCAGTATCTCTCCTGGTCACCACTGACTTCCAGCTTCTTGCTTTACTTTGTGGCCTCCAGTAATAGGATTAAGACCCATCCTGATTCAATTGGCCACACCTTAACTGAAGTAGCCTCATCAAAAGGTTCTATTTACAATGGGTTCATGCCCACAGGAATGGATTAAGATTAAGAGCATGTTTTCCCGGGGTACATAACTCGAAGCCACCACAGAAACTCAGCTAAAATTAATACACAGAGTTCCATTTTACCATCTTGCTACATGTGTATGACTTGTTACGTTAACTAGATTGCCATATCTGGGGAGTAAACACCATAACTTATGTTTTTGTAGCACTCCATGGCACAGCAGTTACAAAATGACCTAAATTTCAAATGATCTTTTCTGTGGTTATATCATTTGCTTTAGTTTGGAAAATATGGTCACTGTACACAAGGGGCATAGCATTAGGCTGGGCACATGCAGTACCCCCCAGATATTTGGTGCTGATTCTGTGGCTTTTCACCTTGGAAGTTGTAATTGAGCTAATTGGTGAATTTGAGTCAGGGATATTCTCCACTTCCAGGAAGAGCCTTATTGCAAGTAACTTGGCTTCTCTTTTTGTGCCAGTTATCATTTATCCCAACAAATAGCAGAGCCTATTACTGCTTCCTTTTTTTATTAGGATAAATGAAACAAACTGTTCTCTTTAGCTCTTCCAGTTAACTTTTCCCAGGTGAATTCCTACATAGGAAATTATGGCTCTCACTGGGGTCATAAAACATACTTCAAGGTTGGGTCTACTTTGTATTTCTGCTATTATCAAGCCAAAAGTTTAAAAAGAGAGAGAGAAAGAAAAGAAGAGGAAAGAAATATGCCAGGAAATTGGTGGATTTCTGATCTTTGTCAAGCTCTGGGATTTTAAGTCAGGAAGTTTATATTTCAGGTTCAGAGACCATCAGGACATGCCACTTCCTCACTCTCTCTGCCTTTGTTTCCTCACCAATAAAACGATAAGCCCATTCCTCTTTTCTCCCAAAGTTCCTGTAATTCTATGCAGGGGTTTTGCTACTGTACCTCATGTTCTGTTCTCATGACAGTGTGGGATATTTCTACCCCTCAAGGTAAAATCATGTCATTAAGCAGTTCAAAGACAAGGACTCTTCAGCTGAGAGTGAGAGGATGATGCTTGTCTTGGGACATTTAATTATTCACATCGGATCTTGTCTGTTTGCAAAACTTACAAGAGAGTTGTCTTTCCTTAAACCAGCCCCACTTCCTTTCACCCACCAGAATCATGCATGCATAGTGCTCATGAAGTATATATGAAACAACCTTAACATCTAGGTACAATTCTATGTACTTGGCAAAATTTGATACTGCATTTGGCTGAGGAGGCTCACAGGAAGTACTATACAAAATGATTAGACTTGGAATCCTGGTTTATTAAAAATTATTTGTTTTGATTTTTGGCTCTCCTTAACTCTCTCCTTACTCCCTCAATTCAGAACCCTAATTCCTGATACTTCTGCTTCTACTTATTCTGATATAGATTTTAGTATAATAAGAATGGTTTTCTTCTGATAGACTTAAATTATTGCCCAGACCAACAAGAAGTAGGTATTCTTTTGGCATAAAAACTGTGAGTCTTTTGTTTATTGATATATTCATTCCTTCAGTTATTCATTTGCTCAATCTTTACCAAGAATACTGTACTAGATATTGAACAAAACATACTGTTCTGCCATCACAGAGCATACTCTCTAGCATGGAAGATGATTTAAAAAGTAATTTCAATTAAGACTGCTAATTGCCATAACAAGGGAAGTACAAGGTGCTATAGGATTATGTAACAAGAATAGTCAGAGGTGGCTTCTCATAGGAAATGATATTAATTATACAGAAATAGCTGTTCCTAGCCAGGTAAAGAAGAGGGGGAAAGTGTCAGGATAAGATAAGCATGGCATATCAAAGGAGCTGAGGAAGTTAACATGGCTGAGCCACGTGATAGAAAGAGTAGAGAGGCAGGAAGGAGGCTTGGGGGTAGGAGGCATGGGAGGGTAGAGAGAGCTCAGTCAGTAAAGGCTTATAAGATATGGTGAACAGCCTGGGCTTCATCTTTAGGACAATGGGAAATCACTAAGTGTTTCAAGGAAAAGGAAGTGACATACTTGAAGAAGATTGCTCTTATTGCAGTGTGGAGATGGATTGGAAGAGAGCAGCATGGGGTCATAGAGAACAGTTAAGAGCCTGCTATAGAAATTCTGCTATAGTAATCTCATGGTAATGGTGTTGAAATAGGTGAATTTAAGGAATATTTGGGAGGTATTTTTTAAATGTAATTAGATAAAGGAAGCTGGCTGATAAGTGTGAGTAAGAGGAGTTAAGAAACTACTAACAGGTATCTGATATGGGCAACTATGTAGAAAACTAGAGGAAAATCCGGTTTGGGGTACAGGGAGGAAGTGATGAATTTTGAACATGAGTCTGGTCAGTGCAAGAAAGAAATATCCAGGGGTTGCTGGGAAAGAGTCCTGCTCCTCAGGAAGGAGGTCTGGGATAGAGTTACATATTTTAGAATCATCAACAAGTAGTTACCAACTGAACAAAATGAGAGACAATGTGAGCATGCTGGAGAGTGTATATTCCAAGAACATAAGGAGCTAGGACTAGAGTGCTCGACACCCGGATTTGTCCTGAGACACTGCATAGGACAGAATCCTGAGGGAGGCAGGTGGCAGAGGCAGAGGGGCATAACCACTACTGGGAAGTAATGACCAGAAAGATAGGAGGGAAATCAGAAAAGGAGACTATCACAGAAACCAAGAAAAAAGTCTTAAGAAGGAAAGATTAATAATGTCCAATATTCCTTAGAGGACAGTTAAGGAATATAATAACTGAAAAGAAATGGATATTTGATTTAGCAATTCACAAGTAGGCTGAAGAGTGATTATATATGAGGTTAGAGAGAAGTGTGGAAGGAAATACCGCGAACTATTATTACTGGTTCCTTTGTGGGGAGAAGGAGAAAATTGGAGAGTAAGGCAACAGCAAATATTAACTTTTTGTTAACTCATATATTATTTGACTCTGCATTCGTTTCATAATTAATTTTTTAAAAATTAAAGGATTTAATGAGTGGTGAAAAAATGAAGTTATAAACTTCACTTCCAAGAAGGTTGTCTAAATAAATATAGATGTCTTACACAAGGTTTTGTGACCAAACAAAAGAAGCTAAAGTAAAAACAAAACAATAGGAACATCAACAGGCAATTTTTCACATTTGATTCAAATTTTCCTATTCCACCACCATCTTTACCACTGATAAGTGTGGGTAGGAGGAGTTAATTCTTAGCTCTTATGTTCTTTAGTTCTCCCAGGTCTTCCCAGCCCCTCCTCCTCTTTTTCCGGGTAAACTCACCTTCCTTCAAGGCCGCAGACCTAGCTGTTCCTGATGACTGGACATCTCCACTGGAATGCGTCATAGACCATTCAGACCCAGTATATCCAAATCTGAACCTGATGCTGTCTCCCAACTCACATCCAACTGAACATGCTTCTCTTCTAGGATTGTTTCCACATCTGACTAAATGGCATCATTTTTCCTCATGTTACCTTATCCACAAATTGGGAGTCATCCTTGACACCTTCTCCCTCAATTCCTCCTATTCTAATTCTTCCTCCAAAATAAATGCTAATTCAATCCAACAGCCACTACCTCCTAATTAACCTTTCAATCCAGCCACTTTTCTCCATCCCCGTTGCCACCATCATATTTCTGCTATATTATTATAGCAGTATCCCTGCTTCTAGTCTGGATCCTCTTTAATTTACCACACTGCAACTCATAGCACATCATAACAAGCCCTTTGTCCAGTTATTCATCCTTAACTTATGAAACTCTGTCCAGATATATTCATCCTCAACTTATGTCACTCTCCTCTACTACTCAACGTTGTACTAATTTTAAGTTCTCCTCATTCTGTGATTCTAAGCTCTCTCTTAGTTTTCCCTCTACCTGCAGTCCATATAGTCCTCCTAGAGGAAGTCGGTCAGGATAGAAGAGTTATCTCTCCCTACTCATTTCTATGTACTCCCTAGTCACTTGTACTTCCTATGTCATTATTCTTACATTTTTTGGCATTATTTAAATGGCATATCTTCTCTGCTGAAGTGTAAGCTTAGAAAAGGTAAGAACAATATTTACCTTCTTTTCCACAGTATTTCCTAGGACTAGAATAGTGTCATATTCATTGAAGTTGCTCAATTTGTTGAACAATGGGTAAACGAATGAATGAATGAATAAAATAAAGGCTAGAAAAGTATTTGCTCATGGAGCAATGGTTTTAGTTCAAGTCATTCTACTAAAATAGAATAAAAGAAACATCTCATTTTTAAGAAAAACATAAGCCTAGAATTTTCCCATCTCAACTAAACACATCCTAAGCCTTTCTCATTAGCTACCAGTCATGTGTACTATATTCTACAAGGGCCGTTGATATCTGAAATAAGTTTGAGCATCCTAGCTCTTTGTCCAGAAATATAGTCTCTGTCTGCTGATACCCTCTGCCTTCCAAACCCTACCTATAGCAATAGAGACTATGCTCTGAAAAAAGGTATCCAGTCAGGGAGATCTTGGGGGTAAAAAATCCAGCCTTAAGCCCTACCCTGATGTAAGGGTATAGAGAATCCAGAGAAAGGGGTACCATTTTGTAAACTGTGTGCCCAGAATGGGCACCTTTTTATAATTCTTGCACAGACTGCCCAAAATGCTAACTGCTGACTTGTGCCATTCTACCCAGAAATTTCTTGAACTCTCAGTTCAAAATTCACCCTGATTCATGGAAATAGCCAAAAAGTGGTCTTGCCAAACTGGCTTTTACCCTATTGTCCAATGTGAATAGTCTAAAAGATTGATTAAATTGATCACTAAGAAGCCTCACTGTTTAAACACACTTAAATCAGACACAGTTAAATATTTTGGATATGGGTTAAAGTGTCATCTTCTGCTCCAGAAAATCATATTACCTCAGCAGTTTTTCTAGGGGAAATTTTAGTAAACAAATCATATCAGATTTAGCAAAGGCAACCAACAATTGTCTATTGATTTGTAAGATCATTTGCAAATTTTTTAAAAAGTTTTTTCTTTTGAAATAATTTCAAATTTACAGGACCGTTGCAAAAATAATACAAACCTTATACAGAGAACTCTAGCATAGCTCCGCTATTCCAGGTATGCAGAGCCAACAGTTTTAACTTCCTTCCTTCCTTCCTTCCTTCCTTCCTTCCTTCCTTCCTTCTTTCCTTCCTTCCTTCCTTCCTTCCTTCCTTCCATCCATCTCTTCAAAATATTTAAGAGCAGTTTACTCACATAAAATGTTTCCTTGTACATTTCCTACAGGCAAAGATATTTACTTTAAGTAATCCCCCTAAGGAGTGCATTTCTCAAGTTCAAAATATTTAACATTGATTTAAAGCTTTAATTCTATATTCCAGTTTTTTATTGAGTCCCAATAAAGCCCTCTTTTTAGAGAGCACATTTTTATAATTATACTATTTACTGTAGTCCATGCTTTAACTTAGGGTTCACTGTTTGCCCTGTTTGTGTTGTGTAATACCATGGATGTTTTTTAAAATGTTTTTTTTTTTCTAGTAATATATATACAACCTAAAATTTCCCCTTTCAACCACATTCAAATATATAATTCAGTGCTGTAAAAATGTCCTTTTTAGCCTTTTCTCCTCTATTCTATTTTTTGTAATTTATTTTTTTATCAATGTTACAAGAAGTTACCGAGTTAAGACATGATACATAATAACTACAAAAACAGTAATTCTGCTTTAGTCAGCAATTATATTCCTCCCTTATTATTGTTCATTCCTAAACCATGAGGGATTTGGGATGATGTCCACTTTTGACTGCTTCAGGTGAGAAAAGGCATAGTTATTGTGGAGCGCAGGAATGGAATTGTTTTGCTTGCAGTTGAAGATGCTTCTCGCTTTCGGGATGGGGCAGTCCATCTCCAGGGTTTTGTTCATTGTCCAGGGCATGTCCAAAGAATTGCAGTAGGTGTTGGCTGCATATCTGCTGGGTTTTGGGTCTCAACCAGCAGAGGATGAATCTAAGGGCTTTAAGTCACTGAGAAGTATACTTACCAAGAACAATGAAAATTATATGTTTGGATAAAAGAAGTAGAAGAATCATGATTAGGTGAGTTGCAAATGAGTGTAACACATCTATATTGGGTAGATAACTTCTCATACATTTACAGATAGTGCCCTCCTAAAGAGTGTTCATTTTATGTGGTCAAGTGACTCTAGGGCCCTCAGTGGCGCTTTTGTTTGTCGCTTTGTTTACTGTGGTATTTTGTGAAGTCTTCCTGAGTCTCCTCCATTCTTAGATCCCATTTAATATCAAGTACTGCATTTAATTGTCATTATTTCTTTAGTTTATATTTCTTTCTCTGTATTTTAGCTGTGGAAACATATATAGAATGTAAATCTCCCATCCTCATCTCTCCCAAGCATATCATTGAGTGGGATTAATTACATTTCTAGTTTTGCAGTACCCTCCCACATCCATTACTTGAACTTTCCCTTCACCCCAATCGAAACCTTGCACTCATTTTGCGTTAACACTCCATTGCCCCTTCCTCCCACCCCCAGTACTTGTACTCTACTTTTTGTCACTATAAACTTGCATATTGTCTGATATTTTCTTTGTAGTTACCATGGGGCTTAAATTTAACATCTTAACTCTAAAATAATCTTGTTTGCTTTGATAACACAACTTTAATATCATACATACACTATGTTCCTATAACCCTCCATCCCTCACTTTTATGTAGTTCTTGTCGAAAAAATTACATATTTATAGGGGAGCTGATATGGCTCAAGTGACTGAGCACCTGCTTCCCATGTGGGAGGTCCTGTGTTCAGTTCCCAGTGCCTCCTAAAAACAAAACAAACAAACAAACAACAAGCAAACAAATGAAAGAAAACAATTCAGGGGCGCTAATGTGGCTCAGTGGTTGAGTGTGGGCTTCCCACATATCAAGCTCCAGGTTCAATCCCCAGTCCCAGTACCTAAAAAAATAAAATAAAATAAAAAATTTACATATTTATAGATTATGAGTCCAACACCATTGATTAATTATTATATTTTATGCATTTTCCTTTTATATCCTATAGCAAGTAAAAAGTGGGATTACAAATCGAAATACAGTAGTACTAGTATTTATATTTACCCATGTCATTATCTTTACTGGAGATTTTTACTTCTTCATGTGGCTTAATTCAAATGTCTAGTGCCCTTTCCTTTCAACCTGCAGAACTCTCTTTAGCAGAGCTTGTAGAACCAGTCTAGTGGTAATGATCTCCCTCAGCTTTTATTTATATAGGAATGTCTTTTTTTTAAATTTATTTACTCCCCCCCCTTTGTTGTTTGTGCTCACTGTCCGTTTGTCTTCTTTTTTAGGAGGCACTGGGATCTGAACCTGGGGCTTCCCATGTGGGAGGGAGTGTCTAATAGCTTGAGCCACCTCTACTTCCAGGAATGTCTTAATTCCTCTCTCTCATTTGAAAAAAAACTTTGCCAGATATAGAATTCTTGATTGGCAGTTTTTTTGCTTTCAGCACTTTAAATAAATATGTATTCCTACTGACTTGCTCTCTCCATAGTTTCTGAAGAGAAATAAGCACAATATCTTATTGCAGATTCCTTGTATGTGACACAGTGCAGCTTTTAGAATTCTCTCTTATCTTCCGCATTTGGCAGTTTGGTTAAAATATGCCACAAGCATGGTTCTGTTTGAGTTTATCTTGTTTGGAGTTCATTGAGTGTCTTGAATGTGCATATTCATGTCTTTGTCTCAGCATTTACCCTGTTATTGCAGTCCTTTACCTGTCTTCTGGAGCTTTGGGAAAGATGTTTCTGTCAGTTTTGCTAGTTACAGAGTCCTGAAGCTTCTCATTCATCCTCTGTTAGGAGCCAGGGTCCATCTGCAAATTTTTGCCTGATTTCAGGGGTAGGATGAGGGGAGCAATGGTGGATTCAGCCCTAGGAATTGAGCTAAATGACCCAGCAAGTTGGGAATGTGCTCAGCCTATTTTAAGGAGCCACCTAAATGTGACTCTTCTTTTCAATTCACCAAAATGCAGTGCAAATCATGAATTCTTTTCTTGATTTTTACAGACTTTTGTTCTTTAGTTGTTTAAATGCATTATCTAAATTGTTCTTCTTGGGATGCTAATATATATTGCATGAATAAAATATGGTCCACAGTGGATTTGAGAAGTGCTGGATTAAACATCATCAAACAGTGTCTTTACTTCAGTACTTATTGAAGTCTTTATGATCTTAATGTAAATTGGTAATCTTCAAGGTTAGGAAATTATAATATGCCATATTCCCAAATGTATTTGGCCAAGAAACCCCCTTCAAAGTGCAACTGTTCAAGGACTGATGTTCAGTACTTACTCTGGAAAACACTGGTTTAGGTATTGGCTTCCAGAATTAGTTCTGCAACATTTTCCTAAATTCCTGGACTATGATCATACCCATCATTAGACATATTTTTCAATTCTCATACAATGGAATCCAACTAAAAGATACTTAAAAAGTTTAATTTCACTAAAACTAGTAGTTGATTCTCTTTATTTGATGGACAGAGACACTTAGCTTTGGGTATTCAAGCAGGATAAAGTTTAAACTCTAGCTGGAGCTAGGAGGACCAATATGAAAAAAAACAACAGATTTGGAGGTAAGTTCCAAGTTTGGTTTAAATAAGATTTTTTTGTTAGCTTGCTTATTTTTAATTTTGAGAGATTTGGGTTTTCTGCCCCCAAATTCTCTATGTTGAATATAATTGCCTTTCTTTATTCTCTTAATTTTAGGAAAACTACCTTTAAGATTTCCTCCAAACTTCGGGTCCTTCGTTTCAAAACTTAGTATATATTAGAATCGTGGATGTGGGAGACAGAGAGGTTTAAAAATGCTGATGCCCAATCTGCATCTCAGACCAATTATGTGGGAGTTGGGACTCAAGGATTAATATTTTTTAGTCTCTCAGTCACTTCCAATGTATAAGCCAGGTTTGAAAACCAGAGTCTTAGAGATACTTTCCCCTACCCTATTCTAGTCCCTCAGTAACTCCTTCCTGCCTTTAATATGTGATCAAGTACCTTACTTACTTTTATCAGGCCCATTGCTTCTCTAATCTTGTGCTGTGTCTTTCTTCTTCATTATGATTCTTGAGTAAACTAACTGTTTTACAAAGTAACACACTGAATTCAGGCAATTGAATCCTTAATGTTTGGGCAAGGAAAAAATACATCTTTATTTGACCAAATTATTTCCTTAATTGGCTTTTCTCTCAGAGTTAAAAGGTATCACGTTGATCTTGAACATTTTTAATAAGTAGATTTATATTAGAGGCCAAGTGTTAAAATTGTTTAAACTTGAAAGGCCCAGATTGCAATGAAATAAAACAGATTCTGGTAGATGTTCCTGAGCTGCCAATAAGGATTTATTGAAACTCAAATGTACTTCATTGTTCATTAATTATGTAATTGTTATGCATCCAACCTTCTTGATTTTCTATGTTAAATAATCAGGCTTGTATTTCACCCCAGTCTCTCTGTTTAGTTAACCAATTAATTAAGGATGGGGATATTTTGCATTTATTAGCATTCTAATAGGCAGATTGATTCCCTGTGTCCCAAACATCTACATATGTTCAGGTTGAGCTTTGCTTTATCCCCTCTTAAGTGATTATCATCCTTAATTGCAAGTGCTAGAAATTGAAAAACATGGCCTTAAACTGCATGCAGCCAAATCCACCTAATTAGAACTGCCCCTTGAAGACTAAGGTCAAGTGCTGGATCAAGCATCAGAAAGGAATCACTCCATGCCCAGGCAAGATGGCATACTAGCCAGGGTTTGCTGCTGTCTTTGCTTTTCCTGCCCCAGAGATCCCAAGGATCAGCAATTTTGTAGGAGCATCTACTGGCCTGAGGATCATGGAAATCCAATTTTTCCGCCCAAAGAGGCTTGTAAGTAAAAGCTTTAATCAACATTTGTTGGGTTGAATTGCATCAAATATTAAAAATCAGGACCTTTTCTCAGAACTAAATACATATCATCTATGTTTTAAAGAGCCTCAAGAACGTCAGCTACAAAACTTTGCCTTACATTCAATTACTCATAGCAAATCAAATACTAGTGAAGGGAGCTCTCTGGTTCCTAACTGGGGGGAAACCATTTTAAATAGTAGTAGGTAGAAGAATGGCTGGTTGCTAGTTACATGTATATTTCCTTATCTCCTCTGCTCAAAAGAATACTCCATTATCTCATAGGACTTTGCTTATAAAACACAAGTTCAAAGATAAAATTAAGATTGTAAGGCAGTAACAGCAGAACATTAAGCTACGTGGGGGGGCGGGGTCCTTCTAAGTGTGAGTTCCTCCAAGACTGCACAGTTCACTTGTCCATGACCCTGGGCCTGGGAGGAACTGAGACTCTTATCCCCTTTGTGTTGGGAGAAAGCTCTGATACCAAACTTTTTTTTGTATCATGATAGGTTTCTTTGGAAATAATGTTTTTTATATTCAAGGATGCCAAAAGCATCACCTGGATAAACTGTCTCCACATTAATACCTCCAAACAGGCATTAATAAGTTAATGCTGACTTTGTATGACTTTGGTTCCCATAAGGGATCACATCCTAAAAAAAGGCTTATTTAAGACTAAGACATTAGAGGAGGTGCCCAGTAGTGAAGCAGCAGAGTGGCATAGTTAACATGGGCGCTGAAATCACACAAAGCTGAGTTCAAGCCAAATCTTTTTTCACTTCTGGCTTAGTGTGACAATAGCAAGTTTCTTAAACTTGAGTTTCCTTTTGAAAAACATAGATAATGATAATATTCTAGGGTTATTGAACAGATGAGACCTAACCTAATGGCCACATGTAATTCAGATACCTTTGGAGTGTGTCAAAGAGCCTTTGAAGATTTAGCTAGGTAGATCCCACCTCCCATTCCATGCCCAGTAGACAGTTCAATGCCCTTTTCACTGTTTCCTTGAATTCTCAGAAGACTTAAGTTTTCATGGTCTGCTTTGACTGTAAGATTCTACTTGTTCTTAGTTCAGTTTAGGTATCACCTCATTTTCCCAGAGTGCTCTGGCTGGATAATCTAGACATAGAACTTGGCTCTAGGTCTAAATTTGTAAACACGTACACAAAACTCACCAAAACCTTTTTGTGTGTAGCCAATAGCAGTTTAGGAAGGTAGAACATATTTATAGTTTAGAACTCTAAATAACTTGTAAAATATTTTTCTCCATTCTCACTAACTTGGCCTCCATTTTAGGAAAAAAGAAAACTCAAAACCACCTTCCTTGTTCTAGTCTTATTCAGACCAGTGGAGGCTTCCTTTTGTCCCACCCTCTAATTTAGACCCACACTCATATGGCCCTGTGTTAGGTGTTCTCTTAAACAAAGATTCTTCTTTTCACCATTTTAAAGGTGAGGAGACTGAATTTGAATATTTTGCCAAAGGTCACACAGCTAGGAATTGGTGAAGTTAAGATTCAAACCTGCGTTTTTTTCTGACTGGGGTGCCCAAGTACTTTGTCACTACATTATGCTTATTATTAAAAATTGAGGATATTCATTAAATGTTAATTTTATACCAGATTCTGTGCTAAGACCTTCATATAATATTTAATCCTGACAAAAACCTTGCTATATATTATTCACATTTTATGTGAAAAATCATAAGAAGATTTATTAACTTGCTCAAGTTCACATAGCTAGTATGGTAATTTGAATTTCAAATCAAGGTCTCTAGGTCTTGGGCTCTTAATGATTACTAAGCCAATGCACTGCTCAGTCATTAAAATCAGGGTTTTTGCTCTTTATTTGAATTGAAAATTTGGGTGTGTATTTACTCACATCCTCATCATTGGTGAATCATAATATCCTCTCTTTTCCCTTCCCTTCTTGCCTATAGAATTTCAGTACTGCAGTTGTGTAACCATGACACATACCAGAGTCCTAATAATTCATAAGGGGAAGAAAGAAAAGGGAAAAATGAAATAAAGCTAATCCTTAAGAAACTTAACACATGTGATAGGGGAAGAATAAAATAAAAGAATAAAATTTGGCATTTTAAATTCATTTGAAAGAATTTTAGTTTATTTTAGTGTTTTGTTTTTTTAAAAATCATCTATATATTTACGTAGGTCAGTAGGAAGGGTAAGAAGGGAAAGAAGGAAAACCACTGGAAAAAGGGAAACAATTTGATTTCTTTCTTTTGTTGCTGGGGATGAACAACTAGGAGTGAAAGACCCATACCCCACATCCTGTGTCACATGAGCATTTTTATCTCACAGAAAATACCTCTTGTATCTAAGGAAGTATAATTTGCTCTGTGATACGTCATGCCATATGATATCCTTTGGACTCAGGATATCTTTTCAAAAGAGCTCAGACACATCATTCTGAAAGAAGTAGATTACGAAACATAATATTTAAGTTTTTTTTTTTATTCCCTACCCCCATGCACCTTATTTGCTCTCTGTGTCTATTTGCTATGCGTTCTTCTGTGTGTCTGTATTTTTATTTTTTTTTATTCCCCCCCCCCCGCCCCCCGCCCCCCGCTTGTGGTTTGCTTGTTGTTTTTGCTCTCTGTGTCCATCTGCTGCATGCTCTTCTGTGTTTTTACTTGTCTCCCTCTTTTGTTGTGTCACCTTGCTGAGTCCGCGCTCCTCAGGGCTTGTGGGCTGGGCTAGCCTGCCTTCACCAGGAGGCCCTGGGACACAAACCCAGGGCCTCCCAGATGGTAGCCGGGAGCCCAACTGATTGAGCCACAGCCATTTCCCTTTAATACTTAAGTTTTAGCTTACATATTTCACTTCCTTGACTTGATCCTCTCTATTTCCCCCACTTCCCTGTCATTCAGTCATTCATTTATTCATTGACTTAGCTGAGCCAAGCACTGTTCTAGAATCTGGGGATAGAGTCTTTTGAGGAGATGACATTTAAGCCAAGATCCAAAATGAGAAGAAAAGGTGAGGGTCTAGGGAAGAGCAATGCAGACAGAGCATGGACCAGGGGCTTAAGGGCTCAATACTGGTGGTTTCCACTTTTCCTTCATGTAATTTCTCCTCTGAAATCTGTTGTGATGTCATCAGACCTGAGAGGTCCTCTGAAGTCTTGGTAGACATAGTTAAGTGCGTACTTGGCTTTACCAATATTCGTATCCTCCCCTTCCTCTCATTAGGTCTTAATGGGCTTAGGGGCTTAATGGGCCAGAGATTAAATTGTGATAATAATAAAATAAAATATCATAATGAATGTTAAAAAGTTATCACAGACCTGACATTTTTATTTTTTATTTTTCAACTCTTTATTGTATTTTCAAAAACTAACAAAATTAACAGGGCTTTGCACAGATGTATATTGCTGGCAGACCTTCTATACAGAAGATAAGAGAAAGCAGTGTGACATTGGCAGTACCAATTAAATATTTTCAAACGTTTATGTATTATCCTACTTACAGAAAAGAAAAAGAAATTTGTATGGGAAAGAAAAAGTTATCAGGAAATGTGATTGGGATGAAGAGAGAACCTGTATTAGTCAGATACATGCTGTCCTGGTATAAGAAAGAGTTTCAGAAACAGAGTGTCTCAACAACAGGATAAGTAATGTCCTTGGATATAGCAATGCAGATCCACTGACTGGGGTTTGTGGATAACACTTTTCCATGAGTTAACCCTGAGTCCTAGGTTTTATTCCATTATTGTTCTACCATCTCCTAAGATAGTGTCCTCTTTTGCATGTATGAAGAGGTTTCACATAGCACTCTCACAGAACTGACTTTTCTTTCTCTGTTTGTGTTATCCAAGCAAATATTTGACTATTAGGGGATTTTGAATCTATCTGCAATGAATAAAGGCATTACTTCCCAAATGTGTATATGAAACAAGCATGTTAGTTGAAAACACATGTACACATACACACACAAACATGCCAAATCATAAGGTTTTAATTCCATAAAAATGCATTACAAAGATTGGATGTTTATATCTCTTCTCCATGCTCTCACCTCTATCTCACTCTTTCTCTATCTGTCTCTCTTTTGCATTGTATGAATAAGAATAAGGGATCTTGGAAGCAAAAGATGATGAGATTGTATGGGTGAGAGTAAGTAGGGCAGTCACCAGGGAAATTGATTAGGGTCAATTATAATACATGTACTGACTTCTTAAAAAGAACTAGCAAGATGTTATAATTCTATGCTCTTTTCCAAGTAAAGTCAGTGGAAATACACTCCTACAGAGAAAATTGAGACCGGGTTAAAGAAGAAAAAATATATATGAATTACACTTGATACAGAAAATGACTCACTCTTTCCAATGCCTACTAGCTGAGTTCTATTCAGAATTACTCAGAAAATCCAAATGGTTTATACCTTAGTCACAAACAGGACAGCCACCTGATATGGCAGCTGATTGCCTATGGGAAAATATGAAAAGTAGCACAGCATATGGGTCACTGCAATGAGCTTCAGATACAGTCTTGTGCAGTGAGCTTTAGAGCTATACTGTGATAGAATGTTGAGCTTGAAACATCTTTCAGGAATAGCTTTGGACAACTTCCTGTTTTACAGATTGCAATCCTGAGCAAGGTCTCCAGTGCATGCTAGGGTGGAGTTGAGAATTCATCACAGGGAAAGGACACATTACAATAAATCAGCATCATTTCCATGAGACATTTCAAAATCTTAAGTTCTGCTTCATTTCTTACTAATAAAACTAATGTGCTGATAAATTGATATACTACTAGAAGTTGAATCGCATTGGTGTCAGCCTAGGAAAAGTTCATTTTGCTTTGTGATTAAACCAGGATTAATATCTCCTCTTTTTGAAACATAAAACATGAAAACAGATTCCCATGATGCTGTCTGTCCTTGTCACCATGCTGGGTGTTCTCTGTTTGCCCCTCCAGATCCACTCTTTGCCCCTCTCTGCTCTGTTCTATGCCTCGAGACTGGTCCCTGTTGGCTGCAGCAACCCTGCTCCCCTGCCCACAGATGTCAGGTTAGGTTTGAGGAATGAGTGGAGCACTAGAAGGAGAGACAAGAGTTGAAGACAGAGATGTGTAGGGGTATTTATTCCCCTGGTTCCTTTCTTCCCTGCAGGGCCCTTTGCCCCTGTTGGAGGACCCCTCTTCTACAACTATAGCTGTACCTCTTCCAGGGTCCCTAACGCCCTCTACTTCCCCCTGGCTAGGAGGGGGTGACTACTGCCTGGCTCCTGCAAGCCTGGGGTGCTTCATTGCCCCTTCTCGGTTTCCCTTAAACTTCTTAAACAGTGCCTTTATTTAAACCTCTTCCATTACCCCATCTGATCCCTATTAGAACCCTGACTGATATACTCACCATTTTATCCCCTGCTACTAATTGTTTGCTGCTGGCCCATAGTAGGCAAACAGTTCAGTCAGGACAGAAACCCCTCTGGATATTTAAAACCAGAAGGAGTTTAATACATTGTTTTACAGAAACTTTGGAAGAACTTGGGAGGGAAGGTCAGGTTCTTCCCCCAAAAAGCTGGCTTTCATAAGATCAGGCAGCTTCGGAAATCTGACAAAACAGCAGCTAAAGATCCTAGCAGCAGGGGAGGGAATGATTGACAGAAGAATGCCTGAAAATATGCAAACCGAGTTTGCCAAGTACCTGCATGTGCCTGTGGCTACTGAAGACGACTCATCCACCTCCTAATCTCACGCAATGCCTCTCTTTGGCAGTCTCTCGCTGTATGAGTCCTGCTTTCAAAGGATATGGGAGAACTATCACTTCCTTCTTCCTTGGGATGCAGGGAGCGCAGACAGGGGCCAGGAGAATCCTGAGCTGGGAAAAAGAATCCACACAATGAGCACGTGATGAATATTGGATTGGCCTTGGAAAATGTCCTTAATATCCTGGTACCTCCGTTTCCTCTTATGTAAAATGGAGGATAGCAATATTAATAGTTAATAGTACTTACCTCATAGCATTAGGAGGACACAGATTAAGTTAGTAATTCATATAAAGTACCTTTAAATGAGTGAGATGAGCAGGAGTTCACCTTTTCTAATGCCATTGATTTTTTTGTGTGTGTGATAACACACAAATTTTAATTCTGACACCTGAAGCTACACAAGGGTACGCTTTATAAACTTCACGGGACTGTTGTACACATTCAATAAAGTGACAACTAAGCAATACCACTTAGTATCTCAAAATCAGGAAAACATACTTTTGAATCGTTTAAACACAATCTATGGACTTCAAAACAAAATCAAAAGTCCTTCAGTTATTCTAATTGACAATTAAAAGTTTTGCATTTAATACTTGACATAATAGTATGTAGTAGAGGATACTGAAAGTCATTTCAGATCCCATCCTGTAAACTGTACTCTATTGAGAAGCTTCGAGTAGGTATGTGACTTGCCAGAGGTGGGTACAACCAGGACAAGAATAGCAGGAAAATTCAACACAGTTTCTGTTGTTTCCACTTTTTTCCTGCCTGTTAAAACTAAACAGGGAGAATTAAATACTTATCTTTACACATTCACAAGGTATGCTGTAAAAGAATATTTGCTTACAAACATAAAAATATATAACTAGTTTGATAAGAAAATAATGTATAAAAGTATATAGCAAAAACAATCATCTCTGATGCTGGAAAGATCAATTCCATATTTTATCGTACATTAAAAAATAGTTTTTATTTTGAAAAGGAAGACAGTCAGAAAGTATTTATTTCTACCCACCACATGGCTGTAAAGAATTAAATTAAGAAGCCAAGATCAATGAAATGCTTAAGTTCAAAATGAACCCAAATATTTGGCCACATAAACTATTATCATCTTCCAGAGTAGGAGTAATAATCAAGACTTTAGAAGCAGCTTTGAATCCATAGATACAATAGGCATTTTGGTATTTTGGCCACTGGAAAACAAAAGTTATAGCATCAGAAAAGGGCTGAATTGTCTCACTTTTGTAGATTCAATTCAGAGCATTTAAGGTTAATTAAAGCTAACATCAAAACTGATAAACATGGGCAAAAATTTACATGGGATAAAAAAAAAAAAACTCTCTAAGTTTCTATTTAGAGTGAGAAATAAGCAATATATTTCCAAAAGTTAAAAATTATTTCACAACCTAAGACTTCAGCTTAGCCAACAACTTTGGTTCCAAAACGGATTCATCCCTCTTAAAATGTAAGCCCTTATAAATGTGTCTGTATATATAAATACCTATTTTAAAGGAATTAGATCATCTTAGAAGCAGCCTGAGTGTTTCCTTGGAATCTGTCTTAAAATGACCATAGCACATCTTCATGGAAAGGATTAGCCAGCTTCTTGGTCTAAGGCTAAGGTGGTGAACATTTGTTAGACTTGCTTTCTAAGGCTAAAAAGGTACCAACAAGATGTAAACTGTAAAAAGAGGAAGAGAAAAAAAAATTAAAATTAAAAAAAAAAAAGAGAGGAGAAGATGAGGGCTTTCCTGGCAATTGGCAACTAAAATTCATGGGATCCTTAGAAAATGATACAATGGCAGCCTTTCTTGTCTTTCTTTCCATGTTGGTTCTGGTGAAAGAGGACATTCCTGCTCTTGATATTTCCTTATAAGCGGGACAAGTTCATGAGAAGCTTGATCTGCGTTCGTACCAATCTTTGCTGAGTCCTCCGTGTTTGCTCCCTTAATTTGCCGCTAAAACTGGTGTCCTTTTTGTTACCTGTGTCTGATGATCTAGATCTGCTCCGTTACCAAGTAAAATAATCGGAAATTCATCACGGTCCTTTACTCTGATAATCTGTCTTTGAAACTTACAGATTTCTTCAAAACTGCCTCTGTCTGTGACTGCAAAGACCAGCAGGAAACCCTCGCCCGTCCTCTTACTCTGTTCTCTCATAGCTCCAAACTCTTCTTGTCCTGCTGTGTCCAGAACACCTGGCCGGGCTGCTCTCTCATCTACCACACACTGCTTTGCACAGGAATCTTCAACGCTTGGATCATAATCCGTTCCAGAATAGGACTGGATGAACTGGATCTTGAGCTCCGACTCGCCCACGCCGTCCCCGCGACCACCGGGAGTTGTTCTGCCAGCCGGTGGAGGCCGCCGGGCGCCGCGAGTCCAGCCGGGTCGCGCCGCGGTCGCCGCTGCGCTGGGGCGGGCTCCCGGACCTGTACGGCGCGGGCGGCGCGCAGGCGGCGCGCGCTGCCAGGAGGGCGGGTCTGCGCTGAGCGGCGCCGGCGTTGGCGCCTGCCCAGCGCGTGAGCCGCGGATGTCGGCGGCGCCAGCGCGGTAGCGCCAGAGGGCGCACTGCCGGCATCATCCGGTGCCATTGATTTGTGTGTTTGTTCTAAATCATTTAATATCTATACATGTATACATAACAGAAATTGTGGACTTAAAAGCAAACATGTACATGTGTAGAATTCCTGTACAACAACCCTTCACCAACACGCCACACCGCAGTGGAACATTTGTTGTAGATTATGAGATACCATCAAATGATTACCTCTAACTATGGTCCATAGCGTATATTTGGCATATTTTTTCCATACCCCCGCTATTATAACACAGTACGTCTTTGGCATTGATGCAAGAATATTGCAGTGCTGCTGTTAACTATAGTGTATAGGTTACATTAACTATATTTTCCCCATGCTTCTCCACATTCCCACCGCCCTGCAATAGTGACATACATGTATTCTAGCTCACAGAAGGACATTCTTGCATTTCTACTATTAACCACAATTCTTGTCCATCTCTGGGTTCACTGTGTCATTCAGTCCCTAGATTATTTTCTAGGTTTCTTTCAATTGACATTTATATCCCAAGACTACCCTTTTCATTATAAATGGGGTTCATTTATAAACCAGTTGCTACTCTCTGTAATGCTACCATCAACTCTATCCATTGTTACACTTTTACAGTCAATATAATTAAAACTTGTACATATATTAAACATCAGTACTCCTTCTCAGCGCTCCTCTTATATCCCAATAACCTACACTCTAGGTTTTAACTCCATGTGTTTATTCTTCGTATTTAGTTAATATTAGTGAGAGCATGCAATATTTGTCCTTTTGTGTCTGGCTTATTTAATTTAGCATAAAGTCTTTAAGATTCATCCAGGTAATCATAAGTGTCCAATTATATTTCTTCTTACTGCAGCATAATATTCCATCATATATATATATATATATATATATATATATATATACATACCACATTTTTTAATCTATTCATTGGATGATGGACACTTGGGTTGTTTCCATCTCTTAGCAATTATGTGTGAATATGTCATGGATTTTTCATCACTTTGGCCATCTGGTGAAGCCTATAGTTCCTGTCTCAAAAATGCCTTGAAATTGAAGGAAAAAAAAAAAAGGACTTAAAGGAAACTAATTATGTTTAAATACAGTTATCAATATTTTTTAAAAATTGCGATAAAGTATATATATGTGTGTGTGTGTGTATACTTTAAATAACACTTTAAATACACTTTAAATAACAAAATCTAGTGGCAGATCTAATGACTTCCATAATTTGGAAGTAGTGTTTAGATTAAGCAGGGTTTAGGTGAAGTAATGTTTAACTATGTACATCTGAAAAATGATATGGAAGTATCTGGTTTATGTTGGTGACAAAATTACAGGTACTGTTTATACTACTGTGATTTTGTTGTCCACATCTATGATGGAAGGAAATGCTAAATTTCAGTAAGGTGAGTGTGAAAACAAAGGTGTCATTCTTTTTTCCATCCAAGTCCACAGGTTAAGACCCCAGAATCAGAGAACTCAATGCTCCTGGATTTATGGGGCTTCCTTAGACCCCTGGGAGGGCAGAACCACAGAAGGGAGGTGGTGTAGAATATTCCACCCATTGAACTCACCCTCTCCTTTGGCTCTCCCAGGCTTGGTTGTCCTGCTAAGGACAAGCAATGGAAATCAGTCATTCCTCTTTTCCCACTTATAACAATTTTCTTAACCCCACAGAGCAAGCTTCCCACAGGGAAAAGAATCAAGAAACATTACTTAAAGACTCTAAGTGACCCAAGTATACCAACTGGCAAAACTCCTGGGCTGCATCAACATAACACTAAAACATTTGGAGACAAGTGGGAACAACCTAATGTAATTGAGACTAAGAAGTGAAACATCTAGAGCAGAAGTACATTCAAAGATTCCCACACATTTTCTTGGCATATATAGATAATGGTGATGGTAGGGTCTCAAGGTTAAGAGTGCAGGCTTTAGTGTCAGATACATTTGGATTTTAATTCTTGCTCTGCCACTCAGGAACTATGCCTTGAGGCAGATGACTTCATGTCTCCAAGTCCCAAGTTCATTACCTGCAAAACAGACATAAAAATAGTGGCGACCACATGAGGTTATTATGAGGATCAAATGAGGTAAATGATATTAAAGGATTTAGCACCCAGTAAGTGCCCTGTTAATGTTAGCCTTTAGAAGTGGCTCTACTCTGTAAATTCTTATTTCTTTTCTAGGTTTCTTCCAGGCTGTATGGGCAACCCATCAGATGTAGCATTTCATCTGTGCAAACATGCTGCTAAATCATACCCCCAACTATGCAGATGGGAATTGAGTAGTGGGCTCATGTTCTCTCAAATGCCAGGCTATGAAAGGAGAATCAGTGGGGTGTCCCTTCTATAAAAGCAGTGTCTAACCAAAATAATGGCCCCTTGCAACACTTTCGTTCCTGGGCTGAGCTGACTCTGTTTTCACTCTGTGCTAGACCTGTAAAATCTTGTCATAGCTGTCTGCTCTGCAAATAGAGTATGGTCCACTGCCAGACTCTGAAATAAGATGCTCAGGATCTTTACCCAAGCTGTTCACTTCAGTTGGCACATGTCAGTACAAGAGAGGTCCATTATGGTTCAGTGATTTTCTATCACTTTTCAGTCAGCGCAGCTTTCTGTTCTGTCTCCCTCACGGCTCCTGGGCTTCTTAAAAAATTTCTTACCACTTTGCTCTGTTTCGATTTCCCTGGTGCCTTCCTTCTCATTTTCTTTTTCAATGTTTTATGAAAAACTGGCAACAAGTCTGAACATGGGCCAGAAGATGAAAGGCTCACAAATGTGGGAACAGAAAAGTACACATGGGCCCCCCAAACACAGAGTCTCCAGACTAAAACATTAATGCCTTAGAAAGTATTGTTTACTTTTCCCAGCATCAATTTAGCTAATAACCTACCAGCTACCCAGCTGACAATTTGTAGACCAAAACAAATTTCAAGATGAGATGAGACATTTACACGCTCAGACCAGGGACCCACACCTAGCTGGTACATCAAGGAAACTGAACACCTCTGCTATAAACACACAGCAGGGCTTAGAGTTCACTTTGAAATGATATGGGGGACTGCTGATGGAGACAAGGGACCACATGGTAGCACCCCAAAGTTTCCAGAGTGTAAGTCTAAGAAAACTCAGGATACACAGGAAACAAATAGGATCTGGAGGCTCACAGGTTTCCACAAAGAACCATGTATTTGGGTATCAGAACTACATAGGTTTTGATGAGATTTTTTATTTGATCCCTTAATGATCTTAAGTAGGCTAAAATTATTTTAGCCAGATTAGGGTTGAGAGAACTGAGGCTTAGAAAGTTATGATTTGTGAAAAGTCATATGCCAAAAATGGTAGAACAATCTAGATTTCTTTAACATTGCATCAAAGAGAAAGTGAGAATCCTTTTGAATTTTATTAGCCTGGATAGTTGAATAATTCAATTAAACCATTTTCCCAAAGCTCCCATCTATAGCACTTTGCTTTTTTGTGTGTCAAGAGTTGATCATCCATTGGAGCTAGAAAGCCTCAGAACTCATGATCACTTATCCAGCCACTTCCAAACAGGGACAGAGCAGACGTGCAAACTTGGATTTATTCTTGGAATATCGCTCACCTAGTTCCTCCAGTCAGCTATGAGGCTTTCAATTAAAGTTGGTCCACATGTTATAAACCTATTTACTATTTGCTCTTTCTAACTAGTCCAGTGTTCTTTTTACCATGCACTACTGAGACATGCAAATATAAAGGAAAATATCTTTTAAAAAGGGACTACTTCAAGGTCTGCATAAAATGCTTCTATCACCATTTTTAAAACAGAAACAGTCCTTAAGGGTACAGAAAACTAGCTATCAAGTTTATAGAATCTTAACTATGGGCCAGGTGACCATCTTCTCCTTTTCCTGTATGATTTTGTCCTCTTTGTCTATGATGCCATGGAACGGGCTATTGTGGGATGCAATAGTTGATGATTTATTTAGTACCTACTATGTGTCAGGTACTCTTCTGGGAATGCAGCATTGCACAAGATGAGTTTCCTTTTCTCATGAAGCTGGTTCAGAGGAGCAAAACAGAAAATAACCAAGTGAAAAAATAAACAAGATAACTTCAGTTCTTGAAATGTATTGTAGAGGAGCTAAAATAGGGTAGAGGTAATAGAGTGTGCTTGGAAGGCTTCTCAGAGGACATACTTGAATGAAGATCTTAATAATGAGACAACCTTAATAATGAGTCGAGGTGATTACTTGAAGATCATGGATCAAAGCTTTTCAGGCAGAGGAGACAGCTTGCAAAGGCAGTGAAGCAAGGGAAAGCTTAGATTGAGGACAAGGAAGAAGGCCATGATGGCTGGAACAGAGTGAGTGAGGTGAGAGCAGAAGGAGGTAAGGTGAAGAAGTGGGTAGGACCAAATTATTTTAGGGCTTTGTGGAGCATAATAAGGATCCTGAATTTATTTTAAATTTATTTTAAAGTCACTGGAGTATTTTAGTAGATGTATTACCTGAGGATATCTACATGCTTAAATAATAAGTATAAGCAGATGCTGCCCTCAAGGAGCTTGTAAACTACGTCACTAATTATAATACAAAGTACAATTGAAGGATGTGTTACAAGTGCTGAGCATAGATTGTATACAGACTTCACCAAGCTCAGGGATCCAGCTGGTAAATGGTGTCCCTAACTGTACCACATTTATAGCCTAATACCAGGAGTTCAGCGTTAAAGGGTAAAATTAGCTGGAATCTTTAAACTTGAGGGGAAATAGTCATCATTTATATTTTCATTTTGAATTGCAATGACTAACTTTCAGAAAGTACAATAAAACCTTTTCCATATCTTCAGAAAGGACTTATGTGGTACAAGCCCTGATATCCAATCTTTCATCTCTTTGATGTGTAGAAAAGGGGAAGCATAATCCCCTGAGCATTTTATACTGAAAGCAATCTCTCTCCTTTTGTGTTTGCAAATGGGGATATTTGCAAAGCAATGTAAAAAAAAAACAAAAACAAAAAAAAAACCACAAAAAACTTCTCTGGTAAAATACAAGTTTTTTAAAAATTAAATCTAGTTAATAAAAAGCAAAACCATTATTGACTTAAAGTCCTCCACCCAGGAGTTTGTAACATCTGCATCTTTGAAAAACAGCAAGATGACATGTTAAAGGAGGATAGTTCCTGGGGTTGGGATCTTTAGGTTCTCCCAGTTGTTCTGTGACCTTGGGCAAACATTTTCACTTTGGGGGTTGGCCTTGGTTTACTCATAGCCAAAATGAGGGAGTTAATTTAGACCATCCTTGAATTCCTAAGCACCCCCTTTCACTTGTCATGATCTGCTAATCTCTCTGCTCTTGGGACGATTTTTAAATTTACCATATTGGCAATGATCCCATGTATCAAGAAGCAGAATAGAGGGTAACTAGAGTTTGGGAACTTTAGATATGCTGGGCTATATAAGGGAAGATACGTAATGCCCCCAGTGGGGTCTGGGGGCCCCTTTAAAGGGGAAGTGGACAGTAGTTACACCAACTATTAATATTTGAGGTCTTTATGAACATTGTCATTATCTTATGCTACATGGGTGGCTTTGAGTTTTTGAGTACTGAAGGAGTTGTAAAGGAATATAAGACTTGCTTCAGAGAACTCATGGTCCACCTTTGAATATAAGATACAAACAAATGAGAAGTTAAATAAACTCAGTGCAGGTTGAGTAATATGAAATGCCATAAGGCATTACATAGCTATTAAATAAAAAAGTAGTGAGCAAAATGAATGTAGGGAAAACTAATATCGTAACTGCTGAGGGATACATTCATTTGTTGATTCAGGCATTTGACAAATAGATATTGTTTGCTCATTTTGTGCCTTGAACTCTGCCAGGTACTGGAGAAGAAGTGGTGGGCCAAGATGAACACTTTGGATAGTCAGATAAATCAACGGAATCTTTGAGAGGGACTCTTTGTTGCTGAAGTGTCTGATTTAGTTTCACCTGCAGTATGTGCATAGATCAAACTGTCAACTTAGGATGGCAGAATTTCCTCTAGCCTGTCCCAAGGTTTTCGGAATTAGAGAACTACTCAATTGTCACTTTTTAGTTCTCTCTAGTGTTCCTGCAAAGACTGCATGCCCTCCATCTGAATGCCTCTGAGGACAATGAGCTCCTTTCTGAGACGTCCATCTCCATTGTTAAATGGCTACCACCATTTACACGTGTTCTTCATCCTGAGTCAGATTCCTTTCCTTGCCCCTTTCATATGACCATTTACCAATTGATAGGGAAAGTTGTTTTCTCATGCCCCAAAGGAGACTCTGCAGACCTTTTTGGAAGGAAAAAAAAAATTAAAACAGAGCAATATCCTAGAAATACTTTGAATTTTTCAACTCAGGCCAGGTATTTTAAATATAACTTAATTAAGCTACCTCACTATCTTTCAACATGTATGATTACACAGTAGGTAGGATATAGACAGATTGTTTCAAGTTTCCTTTGGCTTTGTTCATTTTGCAAAGTCTACTACTTCATTCTTCATGTAGCAAGCAAGGTCACATTTTAATTTAATAAATAGAAAGTATTCTCATATGAAAGTCAAATTTCCAGGTTTAAAAGGTGACTTTGAACTTTAGAAGATAGTTCTTGTACATTTGGCTCTGATCCTGCTTTTATTAGCTAGATCAGGATGACTTTGGCCAGTCATTAAAAGTGATTATTTGCGTAGTTATTTTCTAGTGAGCCATGTTTCCTAGTTTTTAGTGACCTCTGGGGCCCTAAAATATATCAATAAACCAAAAAATTACTTTTCACACTTCAAAACCTTTTCATTTTGACCCAGGTTGATTAATGTCTTCCATGCAGTTGGTTATTCAGTTTTTGTCATGTGGCAGACTGTGTACCAAGGATCCAACCATGAACAATCTCTATTCTTGTCAGTAGCTTTCTTGGTTGCAAGGGGCAGCCACCCAAATCAATGGGTTCAGGAGTGTTGTGGCTCCCATAACTGATATGTCCATGCTGAAGGGAAAACAGCTGCTGTTCAGGGATTCAAAGTATGCCTTCAGGACTTAGTCTCACTTTCTTACCTCTTAGGTGATCTGATTGGCTTTGTTCTGGGGCAGATGTCCTCTCATGGAAATTAGGTGATTGCCATTATCTCCAAGTCTACTGCCTCCTATCAGCAGTGCTAGAGGACAGAATTCCCATCCTCAACCATCCACAAAAATCCTGTAATCAAACCCCTTTGGCCTTGAATACACCATATACCCATTTCTGGACCACTCACAATTCCAGGGAGGTAAAATATGGTGATTGTTCTGGACTGGGCCATAAAGCAGAGGCAAAGGGGTGAGGTAAGTTCTGTCCCTGAACTTAGTAACTGCTTGTATAGAGAAAGTGAGAAGGGATAGCTCTGGAGGAAAATTGGGGAATGGATGTTTGGCAGGTAGTGGCATCAGGTGTCCTCTATAAAACCCTTTTGCTAAAGCCAGAATGCTTTTGCATGACTTTTTGAACTAGAAGACAGGATCCTTCAGGTGGGGAGATAAATAAGCATTGATCATTGGATTTAGCTAGTTAGTGGCAGAAACCAGGGGAAGAACTCAGGTCTTCTGACTTCTTATCAAATTGACTCTTTATAAACACTTTTCTTTTTAAAAAAAGAAAAAATTATTTATTTTTATTTCTCTCCCCTCCCCTCCCCAACCCACCCCACCCCACTTCACCCCACCCCAGCTGTCTGTTCTCTGTGTCTATTTGCTGCATGTTCTTCTTTGTCCACTTCTGTTGTTGTCAGTGGCACAGGAATCTGTGTTTCTTTTTGTTGAGTCATCTTGTTGTGTCAGCTCTCTGTGTGTGTGGCACCACTCCTGGGCAGGCTGCACTTTCTTTTGTGCTGTGCAGCTCTCCTTGTGGGGTACACTCCTTGTGCGTGGGGCTCCCCTGTGCGGGGACACCCCTACGTGGCAGGGCACTCCTTGTGCGCATCAGCACTGCGTATGGGCCAGCTCCACACGGGTCAAGGAGGCCTGGGGTTTGAACCGCGGACCTCCTATGTGGTACACGGATGCCCTAACCACTGGGCCAAGTCTGCTTCCCAAATGTTTTCCTTTTTAAAGTCAGCAATAGGGATGGTTACATAATTTGTGGGTTCCAGTACAAAAGAAAATATAAGACCCTTTGTTAAAAAATAATTAAGAATTTTAAGATGACTGCAGAAGAGTATGCGGGCCACACTCTCATGAAACCCTGGTCAGCCAACACCATTTCATGTTTGCTGCTGTGTTTATGTAGCACTCAATACATACATCTAATGAATAAGAGGACTACTCAGAGGAATGGGGTAGCATTGAAGAAAGAAGACCTAAAAGAAGTATTACCAGAGTATTTGGTAAGAAAGCAATTTGCAAAGGAAATTATCAGAACTGAACTGGACTATGAAACCGTGGCCTAAAATAAACTAATTATAAGGCAAGTTTTCATAAAATATATAGTAGCTTAGCAAAATTTACCATTTACTTTGCTATATTTGGTGTAGTTTTATTAATAGTTAATAAAGAAAACTCCATATAATGTTGATGTGGGTCAATTTCTACAATCACATGCATGCTATTGGGATAATTCCCTGTGGGTATTTAGCTGTTAATCCTAAAACCCAAGTCTAAAATGCTGTCTTATCTAAGCAAGCACTATCTGTTCATCTGATCGCCATGAACAGAGCTGAGGTTTGAGTCCAGAGGGAATATCAGTTCATCTCTTTAGAATCTTTTTCAACCATCAAATGAAAATTAAAATATCACACGAACCGCTATAGATGAGTACTTTACCTACATAAACAGGTGACATAGCCTTTCATATGAGGCCAGCGCTTAACTTGCAAGTGACTTGGCTTAATCCCATTGTTGCTTAGTCCAGAAAGTACAATTAATCAGTCTTTCTGTTTTTCCTATCACTCCATCAAATCCACTCAGTCAGCTCTGTCCAATAGATGTGCAATATGAACCACATGGGTAATTTTAACTTTTCTAGTAGTCACATTAAAAAGTAAAAAGAAATAGGTGAAATTGATTTCGATAATATATTTAACCCAGTAAATCGAAAATATTATCATTTCAACACGTAATCTGTAAAAAAATTATTGAGATATTTCACATCCTATTTTTTAAACCATGTCATAGAAATCTGTTGTGTATTTTACATTTACAACACATCTCAATTCAGTCTAGCCTCATTTCAAGTACTGAATAATCACATGTGGCTAGTGGCTACTGTGCTGGAGAAGTGCAGAGACAGAGCAGTGGACTCCAAACTTGTCTATGGCACATGCCCATTAGGAATAAAATGAACATGCACCCCAAATTATGCATATTTATTCCTTTAAAAATTCTACTGTACATATGGATTATGTTATATAGTATATACATGCTAATATATACCAAAAATAAAATAAGATGAGATACTGATGAAATAATATTTTTGTAAATATTTATTTCTTATTAATTGCAATTTTTTTCCTGTAACTTACCTATTCGTAAATACAGTGTGATAAAATAAGCCTCATTATATTTGAAAATCTTGATTTAATACTTGAAATTCAGTGATTCAAAGTTCCATCACTAAGTTCAGTTTATTTTGATCCTGGGTTTTAGTGGCTGTCAAAACTGGGAGGAAAAAAAAGATCTCTCCCAAAGATAAATAGATCTAAATTAAAGAAGTGCATTTTTTTTAAGGATTTATTTATTTATTTATTTATTTATTTATTTCCCCTTCCCCCCCACCCCAGTTGTCTGTTCTCTGTGTCTATTTGCTGCACCATTGTCTTTTTCTGCTTCTGTTGTCATCAGCAGCGCGGGAATCTGTGTTTCTTTTTGTTGCATCATCTTGTGTCAGCTCTCCGTGTGGGCGGCGCCATTCTTGGGCAGGCTGCACTTTCTTTCGCGCTGGGCGGCTCTCCTTACAGGGCGCGCTCCTTGAGCATGGGGCTCCCCTACGTCGGGGCACCCCTACGTAGCACGGTACTCCTTGCACTCATCAGCACTGTGCATGGGCCGGCTCCACATGGGTCAAGGAGGCCCGGGGTTTGAACCACAGACCTCCCATGTGGTAGACAGATGCCCTAACCACTGGGCCAAGTCCGCCACCTAGAACTGCATTATTGACTGCACTTGAAATCATGGTGCTCATTTTTCAGTGCCACCACCAATGATACAAACATCTTTTTAATGATCCGATGAGTAAATGCCTATTTCCTGATGTCAGACAGCAGTTGCTGAGTTGCATTCTTTTATTTTTAATAAATGGATTCAAAGCCCACTGAAATTCTTTCTTATGAACATTTTCAAAGTTATTGGAAAAGTTTGCATGTCAGACAGAACTTAAGGTGACCCTTAGTGATTTTCTCCCTCCTGGGGCAATCCCCTTCCCCTGAGTGTGGGCATGACAGGTGACCTGCTTCTAAACAACAGAATATAACAATGGTGATGAGATGTCACTCTTCATTGCATTCTGTTATATAACTCTGTCTTAGTAGACTGGAGGGAAAGACTCTCTTTGAGGTCTTGGAGAAGTAAGTAGCCTTGATGGAGAAACCTACCTGGCAAGGAATGTGGGTGGCCTCAAGGAAAGGACCTGTAGGCAGCCTCTAGTTAACAGCCAGCAAAAAGCTTAGCTCCTTAGCCAAACAGCCACAAGGAAATGAATTCTACCAGCAACCTGGATAAGCTTGTGAGTAGATTCTTCCACAGTCAATCCTCCAGGTGGGAATACATTAAAGCTGAGACTTAACCGGAGCCTTGTGAGATCCTAAACAGAAGAG
Organism: Dasypus novemcinctus; assembly: GCF_030445035.2. NCBI lineage: Eukaryota > Metazoa > Chordata > Mammalia > Cingulata > Dasypodidae > Dasypus > Dasypus novemcinctus. The sequence goes on along the minus strand of NC_080674.1, from coordinate 152,254,131 downwards.
CCTAAAGAAAACCATGAGATAATAAATTGTGGGGATTCTTTTAAGCTGTTAAATTTATGGTAATACAGCAATAGAAAACTAATACAGTCTGTTTCAAAAATTTTCAAACATATGCATAGAAGGGTTTTTATAGGTGGGACATGATCACGTTTAGCTACAGAATCAGAAAACAATGGAAACATTTCTAAATATCTATTTTCTAAATGCTCTATCCCAAACAAGAATTTCTTTTGCAAAATTGTCTCTTCTCCATACATTATTAAAATGTAATTTTTATGATGAAGGTATAGACTATTTATATCTCAAAAATGTCTAGGGAAGTGGACTTGGCCCAGTGGATAGGGCGTCTGCCTACCACATGGGAGGTTGGCAGTTCAAACCCCAGGCCTCCTTGACCTGTGTGGAGCTGGCCCATGCACAGTGCTGATGCGTGCAAGGAGTGTCCTGCCACGCAGGGGTGTCCCCCACGTAGGGGAGCCCCACGTGCAAGGAGTGCGCCCCATAAGAAGAGCCGCCCCACACAACAAAAGTGAAGCCTGCCCAGGAGTGGGGCCACACACACAGAGAGCTAAGGGAGCAAGATGACACAATAGAAAGAAACACAGATTCCCGATGCCACTGATAAGAATAGAAGCTGACACAGAAAAACACACAGTGAATGGATAGAGAGAGCAGACAACTGGGGGGGGGGGGCGAGAAATTAAAAAAAAAAAGTCTGCTGGGAACCTAAAACTGATAACTCTTTGTCACTAAAGAAAACATTCAATTTTGCACCTTTGTATTTCTATAAAAGAAAAATGTATCTCTTATCTATAAATTCCACAACTCTTAAGTGAACCTCTGATTGGTATAAATTATGATGGTCTTTCTCCATCTCATTACAAGGTGGTATATAGAGTGATACATAGAGTTTACTCCATTTCCAAAGTTTTTTTTAGAATATTAATCATGTCAGTGTGTAGTCATTTATGCATCTGTGACCTTTGACTTCTTAGTAGTATTTGCTACCTATGAAAGATGCAATTTGTGGATTTCATGTTTGGTGCTCTCTTTGCAACATTATCCTAATAGCACACATCAAGACATGTTTGAAATATCCATGCTTTTACCTGACTGAAGAAGAAAACTACCATCCTATATCATCTGTTCTAAAAATTGCTTCTTCCAATCTTCAGCAATGTATTCTATGTATGTTTCAAAAAGTATTTGGGTGCAAAGAAATGTTTTCTAATTTGTCATCATATTGCTTTTATTGCATTATTTCAACCAAACTTAAAACAGCAGGAAAAAATAATTTCATCCAATAGCATGTAGCTTTTTGTCTTTGATTATTAGAGCAGGTAGGATTTGGATTGTCAGCATAAAATAGTAAAAACCCTAAGTCACAGTGGTTTAAAGTAGGAGAAAGGTTTTTTTTTCTTATGTCAAAGAAGCCCAGAAGTAGACAATCCAGGGTTGGTAGGTAGCTCCATAGTCTTCTATAGGAGGGCAACATTTAAATTGATTCCTAAATGTAAGGAAATGACTAAGCAATACAAAAGTTCAAGAAATAGCACAGATGAAATCACAAGATATAGAGATCTACTAGATATGAAGGAGATAGTTTTAATACTGAGATAGAGTGGCAAACCAAGAGATAATAGTATCATGAAAGTCAAGAGAAGATAGTGTGTCCAAAAGAAGAGAATTTTATGCTGTATGCTGCTGGGAGACGAGGACATTGCTTTGGCAAAATAGAAGTCACTGGAGTCCTTGACAAGAGCAGTTTCAATGGAAGTAATATGGGAAGAAGCTAAGTTGTTAATAGATTTGATTGAATTGAAGGTTAGAAAGTAGAATCAGTATGTGTAAGCAACTCTTCTGAGATGTTTGATATAAAAGGGTACAGAGAAATGGGGTCATACATAAAATATTTGGGGTCAAGGGAAGGTTTTTGTTTTGTTGAGTTTATGATGAGAGATATTGGAACATGTTGGTTTGCTAAAGGAAATGAACCAGTAAAAAGGAAATAGAGGTACTAATGCAAGGAAGGGAGATGAAATCAGGAGCACAAGGAAAGGTTTGGCTTTGAGAGGAAGAGGGACTCCACCTCCATTGTGACTAGAGGGAAGTAGGAGAGAATCCCTGAAAGTTTGCAAGTATTGGTAGGTCAGTCCTTTTGTTGTTAAAAGATGAGGACATTTTCTCTGATGACTTCTAATTTCCCAATGCAGCATGAGGAGAGTTCATCAGTAGGAGAATAAAGGGAAATATGAGGAAACAGGAGAAGACATGAAATAGTCTTCTCAGTAAATGGGAACTCAAACCTACCTGAGAAACAGTAGGCTTACTGGCATGCATTGAGTGCCTAATGGAGGCATGAAACCACGAATTAAAGTGGATAGAGCTCAGTTTGTGAGTTTATCTGGTAACATTCACCTACTTAGCGGAAAGCCTGGAGAAGGCAGATGATGTTAAACTGGGTTGATATTTTTCCAGGAGAATATGGAGAAGGAAATTTTGGACAATAGAGCAAAGTGAATTTGTAAGGGAGTTATTATAATGCTGGATCACAGAAGCAGGACGTTTTGTAGGGGGGAGGGGATAATATGTATGTATGTAAAATTTCTGAAATAAGAAGGGTCTGGCCTTACTCAGTTGACAAACCAAAAGCTGAGACAACAAAATTGTAGGTTTGTCTGTTTAATCCAAGCAACTAGTTTGTATTTTTCTTTTCACTGCAATGATTGACTTGAACATTTGTTTACATCTCACATAATCATATCAGTGCTTACTTAACTAAAAATTTGGTTTTAGTCTCCTCCAGTCACTTCAAGGCGAAGCCTTCTCATTTTGTTATATGAGCACCAAGAAGTGCTTCTGAATCAAGATGTTTTTCTTTGCTTACAAAGAATACCAATTCAAAATCATTTCAAAGTCAGTCATTTTAACCTGTTTTATGTCATCTTTAATATGGGGAACAGACAGAGCCAGGTAAAGGAAAGTAGAGTAGCCAAGTAACTCTTTTATGCTCTGTATTATTCAAGATAACTTATCTCTTTAGTCCTTTTACAGTCTCTATCAACAAAGTGTTTGAGGCATTCCAATGAAAATGCACACTTGTGACCAGCATCTAAATGAAAACTTCCACTGCCATATGGCTTGTTTCTTAGGATAAAACATGTCTAGCCACTCCTATGCTTTGAAGGCCAACAAATTCTGTAAGAGACAGTTGAAGGTAAGAATAGTTTGGTGATCAATTATTTCTTAAAATGCTAGTTTCACAATCTCCCTGACCTGAACTTAAACTTCATTCAAAACATGAGACTCAAAATTTATTGAAAATTATAAACCTCAATTTAGGCCTTATCCTACCTAGTCCCTATGAACCAATGGGCCCACTCTTGCACCGTGCTATTGGTATCACATAAAAATCATCCTCAAATATCCAGTTGATTTGGTCTTTGTCCCAACTTGACTCTGCTTGCACTTTGCTCCCTAGATAGCCTAGCTTCTCACCCCTTTCTTTTTGCATGACGTCTGGAACTATTTACCTGTCTTCGTCCTTTTTGCTTTTTCCCTCAGCCTCAATTAGATTCTTCCTCTGGCCATATCATATTGTAGATATCTCCAAAACTAAACACAATCCCTGCTTTGGAGTGGCCACTTGGACCATAGATGTTGACTTAGGCTCTCACAAGTGCCGTACTCCCTGGGTTTGCCTTGACCACAAGTGCAGATCATTTATACCTTATCAATACTTATAGCCATTTGATGAAATGACAGGTCTTACATGGCTTCCAAGAGCAAATCTTCTCTCCTGAAGAAGTCACATCTCTCCTGAAGAAGTCCCTAGAGCAGTTTCTACAACACAGAAAACACTCAATGAATATTTGAATTAATAATATGATAGCTAATATATAAAGTGTTCACTATGTGACAAATATCTGTGCCTAGCATGTTGCATGATTTCAATGATTTAATCTTCAAAACAACCCCATGAAGGTGACACTATTATACCCTATCATTTTGTTAATAAATTGTTGGGGAAGGTTTTGACTCAACCTCCTCTTGTACCCACTTGTAGTCAGTGAAGAGACTGAGTATCATACAGCTCTGTGTCTCATGACTTTAATTGTAGCATCAACTAAAGTGGCATAAGCACTGGACTCTGAAGTTGGACCAAGTATATCAGTACCTGAGACCTAATCTGCATCAAGCACTTTCTGTAAGTCTGGCTCTGTGTAGACACTTTGCCTGCATTATGTCATTAAATCCTTTCTACCTCCTTAAGGTATTATTCTGCTTCCAGTTTTTTAGATGAGTCTGGTGAGGTTCTGAGAGATGACTCATGCAAAGTTATCCAGCTATTAAGTGGTGGAGTTAGACTCGAAGCAAATGTGTCCAGTTCTGAAGTGAGTCTTCTTAACCACTGTACTTTATATACCAAAGGGATAAAACTTTATATTGCAAAGTCATGTATCAGAACTGCTTCATCTTGAACTTTTACAAAAGCTCTGTTGCTCAAATGTCTACCTAGGATATATTATTAGATCTGCTCATTTGGGCCAAATTTGAAGAATTGACTAGAAATTGTCTCTCCAGTTAATGGTTCCCTTTCCTCTCCCAAGTGTTGTCAATTCTGAGGGAAAAGGAAGAATGGAGTTTTGCACACAAAAAGGAATCCTTCTCTGGAATGGAAATGGGGCATTGTTTGGTGTGAATTACTAATTTGTTGACCATTCTTACCACTCTGATAGTGAACTCTGTTGTGAACCAAAAGGGTTGAAGCAAACTCTAAACCATTGTTAGTAAAAGTAAAGAAAAGCCACTGCTCTTCTTGAGTCTTAGGTGTAAAGGCTTCCTCTTGGGTGAATGGTATGCCTGACCTTCCTGTCTTAGGGGTATGGGCTCCTCTGCTGGGATTTCATGGCCACCAGGACCTGTCTCTTGCCAATCTGTCCAATTCCATTCCTCATACTCATTGACAAGACAAGACAGTCCCCATTTCTTTGCCTCTGCTCATGCTGTTGCCTTCTTGTCTCCTCCCTGCCCTCTTACTCAAATCAGCCTACCAACTTGTCTAACTCCAGCCATGATTCCATCTTCCCCATAAATCTTTACCTGATTGGTATAGTGACCAAGGGCACAAATGCTGGGTTCAGAAGACCTGCGTTCAAATCTCAGAGACTGCACTTACTATGTGCCTTGGGGTAAAGGACTTAGATGTCCTAAACAAAAGTTTCTTCCTTAGTAACATTGTAAATAATCAGACCTACCTCAGGAGTTGAATAATTATATGTAATAGTACATGATTATTAAATGTTATTAACTTTCTGCTTTCTACTAAGAAGACTTTTTCTAAACTGCCCTCTCAAAATCAAATGAGTGATTTGTAAAATTTACCTGGGTGTGTGTTGTAAAATGAGAATGGTTTTAGGAGACAGTCTATGGGAGTTCATCTCCAGGATGGCCACCATCAGTACCTCTCCGTATACTCACAGGCCACAGTTCAGAGCAGAAGTCCATTTCTCCCCCTTGCCCACCCTTAGAGACTGAGCTGGCCTTAGTGACTTACTGGAGCAACAAAGTGTAGCAGAAGTGACATCCTGGCGCTAACAAAACTTCTGCCTGGGTTTCTTGGAATACTTACTTTTGGAACAATGCTCTTAGAAGAAGTGACCACCAAGTAAGAAGTCCAACTATTCTAAGGCCACTGTGCTATGACAGGCCCAAGCCACATGGAAAGGCCCTGACAATAAGTAAACAATGAGCCATGTAAAGAGAAAAAGAGGGAGAAAAGCACCAAAGAAAACTGTGACTTCAGACATGTGAGTAAAGAAGGCATCTTGGCTCTTCCAGTCCCAACTGCCTTAACTGACATTCAGTATATCTGAAACAAATCACCCAGCCAAAGTCTTCCCAAATTCCTGACCTACAAAACCATTAGCAAAATAAAATGTTTGTGTTACGTCACTATGTTTTTGGATAGTTTCTAATGGAGCAATAGGTAATCAAGCCCAGTCATAGGCTTTGAGAATAACCTAACAGAGGCTGACAAGGCCTCTTCTTTGGTGTCGGTGTGAGAAACTAAATAGAATTATGCACTCTCTTAAAACTTTCCCAACCCAGCTTTTCTCCTCTACATTATGAATGGACTTGGAATTATCTCTTTTTGTTTTATAAGGAGATCTTAATATGTTGGTTAGTAGCATATGAAATTGTTAGCAAGGCTTTGAACTCCTAAAATTGTAAGTGTAAGATGCAGCTTTGCCACTTATTAGCTATGTGGCCTTGGACAAACTACCTACAAACATTTCTGAGCTTCTGTTTCCTCATTTGTAAAATGAGATGGTAAAATTCAAGATTTTGTAAAAATTAAATAAGGTGATGCATCTAAAGCACTCAGGAGAAAGCCTGGCACATAGTAAATACCTAATAAATAGTAACTATAACTATTAGTATCCAACTATTCACCCTGTTGATTAACCTTCTCTCCATGATTCCACAACAGAAAATTTTGAACTTGATTCTGACCTACCAAATCTTTAAAAACTGTAGCTGAACTTCTGCTAATTAACTTGTTCTACAACATCCAGACAATATTTACTCATAGATAATATTTGTTCTCAGACAATATTTTTCCAATGATGACAAAGGGGATCTGAGTCATTGGGACATAAATCATTGGTAATGGGTTGAAATCAGAACATTCATTTTATTTGGGAGCCAGGCTGCCATTTTAAGGGGAATGTTGAAGTAAGTAATTTCCACATATTTTTTCTACTTCATACTCGATTTGGACTATTTTTGTTTGCACTTAGATTTTGAATTTCTGTGATCATTAAGGTGTTAGTGATCACAGAGTGAAGAGGAAACATGATGCTACATGATGTTTCTTACATTCTTATTGCCTTGTTGCATCCTACAAGTGCAACTCTGCAGCCATTTTCCAATCATTTGCTACATCTCCCGAAGTCCACTAGAGGAAAGAGAATCCATCCAGGGTCTGAGAGCCCAACAGCCCATAAGGCCTACCAGTTCACTGATATCACCTAGCCATCCTACATTCATGCTGGCTTGTAGCCTTGCAAGGTTAAGATGGAAGAGACCTCCTTTTCAAAGCCTGGGATAGAATCATTTCTTAGGATAAGGAAAAGAAAGCGTCCAAAGGTAGTATTCATTTACTTAATTATTCATTCATTCCACAAATATTTAGGCTTTGTTGTGTGCCAGGCACCAAGCGAAGTGCTAAGGATGCAACAGTGAACAATGTAGGCTTTAAATAAATAACCACAAATAATTTTTATTAAGACAAACATTACAAATAATCACACAAATAACCTTTAAGTAGGTTAAGTAGGAAAAGTACAGGGTGGTGTTGATTAACCAGGAACTAATTAAGACCAAGGGTCAGGGAATGTCTTTCTGAGTAGAGGACATCTAAGCTATGGATTAAAGGCTGAGTAGGAATTAGCCAAGAGAGAAAGTAAAGAGCTAAGAGTCAACAGATGTGCAAAAGCCAATCCCTATCACTTTGCTAGGTCTAGAACAGGAACAAGAGTGCCAGTAGGGGTCCCAGGTCCAAAGTCTTCCTTTTTAGCCCCCCACACCTGGTTCCAGTCTGTACTGTGAGGAAACTTGGGATTGTATGTGGACATCCTATCCCAAACATCCAAGCTCTCAACTCTCCCCCAAGGAAAGCAAACACCCAGAGGTGTGCCTGCTGATATGTACACCTCGAGACAATGAACTCTAAGAAGAGGCCTATAACCAGCTCAGGAAGTAGAGTCCCAGGTACCCAGAGAGTGACCTAGAAATAGATACATGACATGGGCTCCAGGTAGACATAACTTTTTGCCCTATTGTGGGGACAGAGCAAGAAGAGGGCCAGAGAGGGGCCTTATGAAGCTCATGGCCTGACAGGACCCTGATTGCCTAAAGACAGTCCTGGCACATCCTGCAGGTAGGAGATCTTAACCTGTAGACTTAGAAGTCTGGGGATGCATCAGTGAGGGCTCCTGGAACCATATTCAAAATTGTGTGTGATAAATGCAATTAATGCCACTGAATTGTATACTTAAAATGGTTAAAATGACAAATTTTACATTTTTTATCTATGTATGTTACCACAATAATTGTTTTTTAATTGTTGAGGCAATTGGAGGGTTGTAAAAAAGATACTGAAATCTTTTCAAGTTCAGAGCTTCCATGATCCCACACACACCCCTACTCATGAAACTGGCTCTCCAGCCCAGGTGTGACTGTAAAAATCTCAGGGAAGGAGGATGGGCAAGGAAAGATTTGAGCAAAAATGAAAAATAGTAACTTCTTCACACTCACACATGACTTCCAAATATTTCAGAAAAGCATATGTCAGCCCAGTGGAAAATTTAACCATTTTCCAAGGCACTCAATTTCTCATCAACTAAGAAAGGCTGTCACCAATATTATAGTATATCTCTCACAGACTAGAAAGAAGCCATTTTAAGAAACAGAAATTGTGTGTGTGTGTGTGTGTGTGTAGAGTGGGAACTAGAGAAATATGTGAAAAGTGGTGGTAGAATCTAAAATCAAGGCATCTATTTCAGCTAAGAGAGAAAATAATTTATTTTGTTGACCAAAAGAATCTTAAAATTTCTTTTTTACTTCCTTTTGTAAATGGTAAATACTGCTTACCTACATATTTTCATTCCTTACCAAGAAGGACTGAATTGGAGCTGTTCTCTTTGATTTTATCTAAAAGTGAGAGTTAAAGTTATTTTGTAAAATTAAGAGATTATGAGATTGTTCCAAAAAGCTGAAGTGGCATTAGAGTTTTAGAATTCACTTATCCTACATAGAGACTAAACAATGTTATATATAAGGATATTGGGAGAGTGGATGCTCTTTTTCTAGGTCTGTATCTTACAAGAAAGAATCATATCATCACAGTTGACAGTAGCTTTTCCAGAAGTCCAAAGAAAATTATTGTCAAAATCACTTCTTAATCTGTCCACTACTGCTATTTATGAAGCAGACTTTTAAAATAGAGTTAGCATGTATTGAGTGTTTATTATTATACGCTAACCCTCTACTTAAGTCTTTACATGTTAGTTTCCCATTTCACCGATGAGAAAGGCAAAGCTCAGAGAAGGTCAGCAAGTAAATAACAAGGGGACACTGGGGATTTGAACCCAGGTCTAATTGACTCCAAAACCATCCTCTTTAGCCTTTGAGGGAGATACACAAAAGAAAGAGGCCCTCTTTTAAAAAGGCAAAGACTCATGCAAAGAGCTGTATGCAAGCATAAATTCATACCGTGCTCACAGTGTACATGAGCACGCAAAGGTCAGGAAATGGGATGATTACTACTCATAAGAGAGGGTTTCATGCTCAGTTCTGCAGGGGGTGGAGAGGTGTTCCACCCCTGGAGAGTTTCTTCCTGAGTGCACTCCTCTGCTTCTTCCCTTTCTGCCCTGCACTATCTCCTGGGGAACTTGCCAAGGGCAGTTTTCAGGTAGAGGTGAGGTTAGTGTTGGGTTGTGCTGTGTTTTTCTGCTCAGGCATAATCAGGAGGCAGTGGCTCCTGGCGATCTCTTGGATGCACTGTGATCTCCATTTGGACCTATCTGACAGATGGCCATTTTAAAGAAAGATGAACTAGAAAATATAAGGTTGGAAGAATCCTGTTATGATATTAATAACATTTGACAACCATTCATTTCAACAGTACAAAGAAAAAGTAGCTTGGGGGTAGTAGCTAGTGATTGCACAAATAATAATGATTGCCATTTGTTGTGAACTCATTCACATTCTATGTCTTTACATTCCATAACTTACATTATCTGCTCAGGGAACCTGTATGACAATAATCCCAGGAGGTGGCTACTGTTATCCCATTTTACAGGTGAGGAAACTGAAAATTAAGGAGGTTAAACAGCTGGCCCAACTCCATATGCTAGCAAGTGGCAGATTTGATATTGGAAGCCAAATCATTTAATTTTTAGAATTCAGAATCTTGAGCACAAACTGCTCTGTTTTATATTGTTCCTTTCCTGACTCTTGTGAAATTAATTTATCTTCTCTCATGGAATCACAAGGCAGGGTTGCCACCTGTGGCATATAGAAGCCTGGGACCACAAGGGGCTGCTTATCATTAATTTCACCAGCTTCTTTTTCAGGTATTGCCCCAATTATACAAAGAAAATAGATAAATAAATCCCTAAAATGTACTTATACACAGGAGATGATGTTTGAAGGAATTATTTAATGGGATTGGGGAAATTGTAGGTATTAAAATGGGCCATTGGGTCTCTCATTTTATATTTATAATGTTAAGTGTTTTCAGTTACGCTAAAGCAGCAGTCTTTGGTACCAACGTCCTATATTCATTCCTCAAAGAAGAAAAACAAGAACAGAAGAAGTGATGAGCCTCCACCCTATGAATTCCCACTGGCATTTCTTCAGTATATTTGAAAGGGGAATCTTGTGAAAACATTGTTGCTGAAACTGGTTCAGCCCAGAGTCTTAGTATATTTAATATGTCACTAAGAGATGTTTCTATGCATAGCACTGAGGGTGTCACTTCGGGGATACATAAAACCATTTACATATCTTGCATATGTTTTTCCACTTAATTCAATCCTCCCATCCACCTTTTGAGGTAGTTACTATTGTGTGACACCTTTTCCAGAGGAGGAAACTGAGGCTCAGAGAAGCTAATCAATGAGCTTAGAGTGACAAACTAGTATGTGGAAGACCTGAGAGTAGAAACCTGGTCAGCAGCCTTTAGTGTCTGCTCTCATACCACCTCTACTCTGTGGCTTACTCTGTCTATCTCATACACCTGAATGCTATCTAGTACCAAAGTGACTCGGAGAGATCCACCCAGTGACTGGACCTTAGCCCCAGATGACTCTAACCTCAAAGCTCTTCCCTTTAGTGGCCCTTCTGTTGGAGATTAGTGGACTCTGTGCAATGGAAATTGTGCTCTATTCTCTAAACAACCAACTGAGGGCCTGGGTTTTCCAGAAAATGTGCAGGGTGTGAAGCCTGCATGGAAGATACTCACCTAAAGACTGAATGGACAAGCAAAGTGTTCTTCTTTAGCACAAAAGACCATGTTTCAATTCAACTTTAGATCTGAGGCTAATCAAGTTTGTTCATTTCTACTGAAAGTCCAATAAGTATCAAGTTGGATACTTAACTTCGGTTTTCTATTAGACAAAAATATCAACGATATTCAACATTCCAAATCAACATCCAAACCAAAGCAAACATAGTTAGTTGAGCTTTTGCAAACAGAGTCAAAACAGCATTTGAAAAACCCCAGGGTTGGCAGTATATCATCAATTTTAACTTCTCTGAGGCAGAACAAATAACATTTTATTAGATGCTCCCTGATAAGAGCTGTGCCTGGTTTCCATCGTTCACAGAATCTGTCATAGTGCTCACAACCAAATATTAGTCATTACCATCATCACTCTTTTGTTTATCTATTGACATCAATGCAATTATTATCGTTCTTAATAACTAGGTCTCTGACATCATCCAGAGCAGACTCCAAGGAGACTTGACAAACATTGCTGTTAGAAAGATACTCTTCAGTTGAGTTCAGTGAAAACAGTTTCTGAGACTTAATCAAAGGGCCAAAAAATCCCCCCTACTTTCAGCAATAAGATCTGAGGAACCCACTATAGGAGGCATTGCAAATGGGTTAGTGCAAAGGGTTCAACTGGATGTCCTCTAAAATTTCTTCCATATCGTAGATCCTCTCTTTCTTTCTAAGTACTATTTTGGGGCATATGAAAAGTATCTTAAATATCCATTTCACTTAAAATTGTCTCCCATTCTCTGTTCCTGTACTGACAATATGTTGAAATCCTCCTATGAATTAAGCACATTTTGAGATCTCAATTTTAGAAATTGGATTTTAAAATGCCTGATTATAGCAAATACTGTAATTTTAAACAATTAGAATTCATGGGAAATTATGAGTTGGTCTGATGTTGCATAGACCTAACATTGTATTCCAGTTCCTAGAAAATATGTTGTACAAAACTTACCCAATTCCCAAGTCCACCAAAAATTTGTACCCAGCCCTAAGTAGGGTCTTAGCATCCTCTCTTAAATCAGGCAAGATTTGCATCCTAATCTAGCAATTATGAGCTCTCATTTCTATTGTAAGTTGAGTATTTAAGGTCAATGAAAAACAAAAAAGCAAAATAAAAGGAAATACTACCAATTTGAAATAATCAGTGCTCATAAGAGAAACATTTGCTTATAAGGCATGGCTGCAAAATGTGTATCTGTTGTACTATTACATAATAAGTACCTGGAGAGTAGGTGTTCTGTTTCAGTGGTCCCCGGCCAGTGTTTGCTGGATTAACCATTCCACAGTGCACGTTGACTGGCAATTAACCAAATTCTCACAATGTTCACCTATTCTCTAGGAAGGAGGAATCCACCAAGTACAACACTAGGCACAGAGTAAACATGCAACAAGCACTCCTCAATAGGTTGTTTAATTTTCTGGAAATTGCTTTCATTCTTTCTGGCAATGAGGATGCCAGTTAGCATAACATGCTAGTGAATTACCAAACCTTTTTAAAGCTGAAATCTACTTTATCTGGATTTCACAAGTTCTTACCTACCTGCTAAAGGTGAGCACTATGTGTCTAAGTCAGTATTAAATTGGGTATGTTAACTACTTCTGTGTGTGTGTGTGTGCATGTGTGTTGTCACCACAAGTTCACTTGTTTTGTAATTTAGAGTCTAGTAAATCCAGAATGATTGTGAAGAGCCATGACTGGGAAAAGGTGAAGGAGTTTAAAAGGTAGAAAATGTCTAGGTTATTTCTAATTTTGAAATAAATATTTCACCCCCTCCCCTTCCCATGCCTCTTTTGGTCAATCTGTACACATTAAATTTGCTGAGATCCAGTTACGAACCTTTCCAAGAAGAGGTGACATTTACTGAGTGCTTACTATACAGAGAGCATTACATATATATTATTTCATTTGATCGCCACAATAGCCCTGGGCAGACATGTACTAGCATCTGTGTTAGATGAGGAAATCACACACAAGACAGTTAAAAGATAGAGAATGGGTGGCTGAGCAGCTTTTGAGCCCATGGCTCTCTGGCTCCCAAGTCTGTGCTCCTCATCACTGCAGAGCTTTACAGGACCTTCCCTGGCTCAACAGATCATGCCTTTATGCCACAGCCCCACAGAACTGTTTTTAAACTAGAAACCACAGTTATGCACATATGACTTTGAAAATACTTTCTACACATTTTGTACTAATAAAGTTGGCAGCCCATGTAACTTTTAAAATCTTCAAGAACAGAAACTTGACTTTCTGCCTTTTTGGTAAAGCAATTTGGTGGCTTGATGGGCTGTTGAGCCAATTAGCCTGAGCTCAAATCCTGCACATACCACTCACTAGTAGAGTAACCTTGGGCAACTTGCTGGGCCTCATTTCCTCATCTGCAAAATGGGGGGAAAATGTAAACCTCCTTTATAAGTAGTTCTATTACATGAGGGTAAAATATATTAATGCATATGAAGCCTCTAGAATAGGATATAGTAAGCATGCAACAGATTTTAGCTACTATTTTCCATTCCCTAAACACAAATGAATGCTGGGCACATAACAGATATTCAGTTATACTCCAATAATTGAGTAGTTATATAAGTAGGTAGGAATTTTATTAAAAGATATGGGATCTTTTTTTATTTGGGTCAACCTTATGCTACCACATAGTATAACCAACACCTGATTCAGTGCCTGACCTATTGTTATACTCAATAAGTAATTGTTGAAGGACTCAAATAATGAATTAACCAACCAACTTATCAACCAATTTTCTTAGTTCCCAACCAATCATAGTACTGAGCAAATTTCAGTCTTCTTGCATGGAGATTTCTTTCAGGACATGATAGCTCTTCAGTGCCTACCGGTTCACTTATTTTTCAGAATTGTGGCAGGTATCCTGACTAATGTAAATTTCTTCACAGCAAAGCAGCTGTCATCTGTCATCTGTGGCCAATGAATAGTTGCCCTTGCTTTATACCTACAATGAGCAAAAAGGGATGTTATATTCCATACGTTTTGCAAACTAAACATTAACAGCCAAAAATGGGGCAGGGTAGGAGGTTTAATTTATAACTTCCATGCAAGTACTATTTAGCACTTAAAGTTAGGATTTTCTCTGGGGTAAAGAAGATAAGTGTCTACAAAACTGATGGTAATTCCTGTAGACCTTTAGCAAAATATAGTCAAGATCATTGTGCCTGTCTTTACAAACTTCCAAAAAACCATGATTTCTTTTCAAATTATGTGAATTGTATGAACTATAAAATCCATTAAAATGGCATAGCTTATTGAATATGCTGATCCTAGAACTGATGAGACTGGCCTAATGTTTTGATTTGGTTCACAGGAATGATGCAGATCAGTCATCTTGCCATGTTTATTGTGAGGGTACAAGGATCAGAGGGGTATTCCACTGGGAAGATATAATCACTGTAAACAGAATTAGATACATCTAAGAGGTGGATATTCAGACAAAGAAGTTTATTTTATTAGTCTGTGCAGGAAATTGGTTTCAAAGACCACAGTTGCCTGTGTGTAGTGAATTGGCTTTGCTAGGACACTGTTTATTTTCAACAGTCAACACAGCTTCTTAATTGTTTTGCTGTTAATTAGTTAAAGATGCAGTTTAACTGAGATCAAAGTATTCAAGATGCAAGGCAGATTTAAAAGAGAAAAATGCCTAATTAGCTTCCACTAGTACAGAACTCCATTCCTTTCTAGCCAATGGGGATAACAGAAGGTACAAATCATATGTGCTTACTTTTTGCCTAATTTGATCAGAATGAGGAGGCTAAAAACCATCATTGGGTTATTCAATAATTAGAGAGACTGAGGGATCATGAAAGCAGTGATGCAGATATAGGAGAGTTTGATGCAGAATGATAAAGGATTTTGTGAATGAGGGGACTTTCTTAAGTTACCTGAAGTGGGACTTGAAAATAATTTTCCCCAAATGGTACGAGTTTCATGGAATATTCTTTTTCCCACCTTTCAGTTAAAAGATGGAGATGATAGAAGTCAAAATCATTAATTACATCAAAGAAATATGGTAAGTTGTGTTGTATTGTGTTTGTAAATTACTTTATCACTCTGCATATTATATCTGAGTGAAGAAAAAGCAAACAAAAAAACAACCATTACCATATCCTGCTTTGGAAAAACTCTGAAGGCCACTTATACACATTTGCTCTAAGTTTCCTCAACAACCTTTCCAGAATAAGCTCTTTCCTCTTTCATATTTTCCACACACTTGAAAATCACACACCATATATTGCAGCTATGAAAATGAGCTCAGAGTCACCTTGTTAGAATCTGAACAGGATAGAAAAAGAAAAGAATAAGTAGAGTTTTTGCCTCTAAAGCAAATGCATGTATGCCCATATGGACCAAGATATGGCCCCATGGAGTAAACCAGTTGGAGTGCACATTCAAATAATTCACTGTTGAGGGAAGGATAACACCAAACCTGTTCTCTGTGTTTCTAGCTCCTAGCAAAGTTCATGGCACACAGTATATACTCTATAAATGCTTGCCAAATGGATAAATATTTTATCAAGTAATGACTAAGTGAATGAAGGAATAAAATAATTTGGGGGTCAAATGCAATATTTAAATTGCTTACTTTTTAATGATTAAAAATAGTAGTTAAGGTCACTATTTGTAGAGCATGTCCTATGTTTCAGGCTCTGTGCTAAGAGCCTTACCTGCATCATCTCCTTGGTAGGCATGTTAAACTCTTGGCAGTACTTGAGCTGGAATTCTTTGGCAGTGAGATTAAAAACTCTGTAGAGTAGAAACAACAGATGAAAGGAAAAATGGAGACTGAAGTAAGAGAGTTGGAGAGTGGGTGTTGGGGATTGAAGCATGTCCTCCCTAAAAGGCATGTTCAGGTCCAAATCCCTAGGCCTGAGAGTGTGAACCCTTTTATAAATAGGACCTTGGAAGATGTTATTAGCTAAGGTTGCCCAAAGTATGTGAGAATGAGCCTTAATCCAATGTGGTTGAAGTCTTTATAAGCAAAGGAAATTGGACATAGAAAGAGAAGCCACAGGGAGTCACTAGAAGCTGGGAGTCAATGAATTCCAGAAGAGAAAGGAAAAGATGCCTCCACATGCATGATGGATATGCCATGTGACAGAAAAACCAAGGAACCCCAAAGACTTGCTAGCCAGAAGACCCCGACCAGGAGGACGCAAGCCTTCAAGCCTCTGAAACTATAAGCCAATAAATTCCTGTTGTAAGTCGGTTTATTGCATTATATTTGTTTTAACAGCTGGGAAACTAAAATGGAGAGTAAGGAATAGTGAGGTAAATCCAGTAGAATTCACAGATGCTGATCTCTCACCTCTCTGAGTAGTTACTAGGCTACATTAACTCAGCTTTTCCTTGATATTCTCTCTAGATTGAAAGACCCAAAGAAACAGAATAATTGATTCAGTTGTGCTTCCTTCAGTCAGTCGGTCATTAAGATTCATTTCGTAATACATTTGACAAAAAATATTATTCAGTGCTTGCCATATGCTAGGCATGGTTCTAGGTACCAGAGATTTAGTAGTGAACCAGACGGACATTACTTCTGCCATATGTCTGTCCTCACAGCACTTCCAGTCTAGAAGGGAGATTTATACATTAAACAACACTCAACAGTGAAGCAACCACAGTTATCAAGACCAATACCATGTGGTATTGGTGAAGGGATAGACCCAGAGATCCATGGAAGAATAGAGTACACACAATTTACGGCCAATTTATTTTTTAAATAATAAACTTTACTTTTAGAGAAGTTTTAGAATTATATTTATAGAAAAATGATACAGAACATATAGTAAATCCTATATAAAAAGAAAGGAAAGTAATTCCTATATAAACCCCCATGCTCCACCCCCACCCATACATATAGTTTCCCTATTATTAACATGTACATTAGTGTGATGCATTTGTTACAATTAATGAACCAATATTGAACCATTGCTACTACCCAAAATCTATAGTTTATGTTAAGGCTTACACATTATGCTGTTCAGTTCCATAGGACTTGACAAATGCATAATGTCATGTGTCAATCATTGCAGTATCTTACAGAACAATTTCACTGACCTAAATCTATCCTGTGTTCTACCTATTAACCATCCCCCTCCCTTCTGAACCCCTGGCAACTACTGTCTTTATATCAATGTTACAAGTTCTTCGGTTAACACAAGATAATAACTACAATAACAGGGAATCTAGTTTAGTCCATGAT
Source organism: Dasypus novemcinctus (assembly GCF_030445035.2). Taxonomy (NCBI): domain Eukaryota; kingdom Metazoa; phylum Chordata; class Mammalia; order Cingulata; family Dasypodidae; genus Dasypus; species Dasypus novemcinctus. Next base: position 152,236,830 of record NC_080674.1, on the reverse strand, counting down.
TATACTCCCCCCTTATGTTTGTTCATTCCTCAATATTGAGGGATTTGGGATAAGATCTGTACAGACTGTTTCAGGCTGAAAGGGAATTTAGATATTATGGGGCAGGTAGAAGGAATTGTTTTGATTGCAGTTCTAGATACTCCTTGTCTTTTGGGGATGGGATTGTGCAACATCATCGTTCTGTTGGTTGTCCAGGGTAAGCCTGAAGAACTGGAGAGTAGGAGTTGGCTGCAACTCTGCTGGGATTCAGGTCTCAACCAGCATATGAACAGACTGAGGATTTAAATTGAAATAAAAGGAGTAGAAGAATCACGAGTAGGGGTATTATAAATGAGTGTATCTGTGTTATATTGGTGAAATAGATGATCATATATTCCCAAATAGGGCCCACTGAAGGGGTGTTGATTTCATGAGACTCTGTGCCTTGCCTCTCGGTGTCCAGATATCCCTAGAGCCCTCAGGATCACTCTTGTTTGAGGCTTTGTTTCCTGTGGCAATTAGTGAAATCTTTCTGACACCTGCATAAGCTTAACCTCTGGGATGACCTCCTGACTCACTTCAAAATCTCTTATCCATAAAAACTCTTTTTTATGTAATATTTCTGTCTTTTGGTCACACACACACAGACACATATCTATATATAAAGAATAAACCTCTGCCTAAATCTCATACTTTATACAAAAAAAAAAAAACACCTCAAATTAGATTATAGAACTAAATATAAAATTTTAAAGTATGAAAATTTTAGACAGAAAACATAGGGGAAAATCTTTATGAGCTAAAGTTAGGCAAAGAATTCATAGACACAGCACCAAAAGCATGATTCATAAAAGAAAACATTGATAAATTGACTGTAATCAAAATTAGAAATGTTTATCTACAAAAAAACTGTTAAGAGAAGGAAAAGTCAGGTCACAAACTAGGAAAAACTATTTGCAAACTGCATATCTGACAATGGACTTGTATCTAGAAATGAGACCTTAAAGCCCAACAGTAAGAAAACCAACTATCCAATTAGAAATGGGCAAATGACTTGATCAGACACTTCGCCTAAGACAATATAGGAATGGAAAATAAGCATATGCAAACATGTTCAGCATCATTATCCTTTAGGGAAATGAAAATTAATATCCCACCAAGAGATATCACTGCACACCTATTAGAATGACTAAAGCTAAAGACACCAACAGGACAAAGTGGTCATGAGGGTGTGGAGCAACTGGAAAATTTGTACATTGTTGGTGGAATGCAAAAGTATACCACAGCCACTCTGGAAAGTAATTTGGTAGTTCATTACAAAGTTAGTAATAAACCTATTGTTTAACTCAGCAATTTGCAATCCTGTGTATTTACCCCAGGGTAGGGGTTGCCAGACTGTTTCTAGCAGTTCAAATCCAGTCCACCTCTTTTGCTTTTTAAATAAAATTGTATTGGATCACAGTCATACTTATTACTGTAAGTATTGTCTATGGCTGCTTTCATGCTACAACAGCAGAGTTGAGTAGTTACAACAGAGTTCATAGGACCCAAAATATCTATAATACTATTTACAGAAAATGTTTACTATCTCCTATCCTAGAGAATTGAAAAGATATGCTCACACAAAAACCTATACATGGATATTTATAGCAACTCTATTCATAATCACCAAAAAACTGGAAACAACCCAAATGACCTTCAACAGGTGAAAGGGTAACAAATTGTGGTACATCAATTTAATGGAATGCTATCAGCATTAAGCAGGAACAAACTGTTAATACAGGCAACAACCTGATGACTTTCAAAGGCATTGTGCTGAGTGAAAGGAGCTAGTCTCAAAAAGTTACATACTGCCTGATTCCATTAATGTGACATTTTTGAAAAGATAAAACACTAGTGTTAGAAAACAGTTATGGGGGCTAGAGAGTGACTATACTGGGGAAGCATGAGAGAGGATGATGGAATTGTTCTCTATCCTAATTTTGGTGGTGGTTTTATGAATCTATACATGTGTTAAAATTCATAGACCTGCACACCAAAAAAGTTCATTTTACTGGGTTCATTTAAAAAATAAAAATAAAGACTTTTTAAAAGGTGAAGCTACTTGCCCTCATCCACACAAATAATTATCCACACAAATAGGGATAGACTTGAGATTCCAACCAAAGTATGCCTTTTAACCCAATACCCTAATTTTCCACAGGAATAAACCAAGGCTCAAAGGGGCTAAGTCACTTTACTTGCATCATATTCTGAACAATTCGTGGTGGCTGTAGTGAAACTTGGATGTCCCTTGTTTCTTGGCTTGATTACCTATTAAGTGTTATACCTGGAGCCACAGCACCTTGCCTTACATGAGGTTTCTAGTTCCTTCAAACTCTTCCTCTGTGTGGTTTTGGGGAAATACTTGTGTACTAAAACCTCTGGGTACCCCAGTAGCCATGTCATCATCATCATCATCCCCATACTCATCATATCTTATATATTATAGTCCTTTATGGTTTTTGTGTGGTTCTCATTTTTAAACTCACAACCACCCATAAGTCAGGCAAGAATTATTTGTTCACAGTTTATAACCAGCAAAATGGTGGCATAGTGAAATGAAATGATTTTTCCAAAGTTACAAGGTAATACGTGATGGATCAGTGCTTAGGATCTAAGAACTCCGATGCCTAGCACACACAACTTTTCCCCACTACTTAGCCTTTCATATAGATCATTTTTAATCTTTGCCAAAACATTTGCTGGATTAAAATTGTTGAACTGTGGGATGAAGGCACTAGCAAAGCTGCTATGTGAAAGGTAGCTTAGAATGAAATCTCATTGACAGATGGGCGTTTTCTGAGTGTAACAAATCAACTGCCTGTTTCTGAGATCTCCTGAGGCTAGAATTCACGTGTTTTACCATCAACTGAAGTCATTTGAAGCTTTGCCCCATCTTACTTTTTGGATTCTTCTCTTGAGCAAACACAGACCACAGCAGATAAACTCTCTGTGACCCACTGTTCTAGAAGAGTAAAGTTGGATCATCCAGGTGAATATCTCTCTGATGTGCGTTTTGATAAAAACCTTCCTTCAAATTCTTCATTAAATTTAGTCAGCATGTTAGGTTCAATTGTTAGTCCCCCTTCCCTTCTGAATGTACCTTTGAAACAGGTTTTCACAGAGCACTCAAATCTTGAATTACAGAGCATATATGTGTATTTAACATTTAATAGTAGACCCTGAGATGAAAAAAAAGTATAAAATTATTTGAAGGCAAAAAATAGTATTGACTATCATCTAAGGACCCTAAATGCTTTTTACTGTGAATAGAAAATAAGGTCCAGGACATGAAATGCTAGCATAATTAATGGGTAAGCTAGGAAGAGTAGATGAACAAATCTAGAAGGATGTCATTATTTCCCACCCTTACCCCTCTCAGTTCACTTAGTTACCACTTTTCATATGCAATAGAGAAGGGTGAACAGATACAAGGGGAATAGTGTATGGACAATATGTTATGGTGTGCATTTGAGAAAAGCAGTTTTTCTCTAAAGAAAGGCTGGCACAACCAAGTGATGTGTGCTTATTGAGCCAGACTATAATTCTATTAGCTCACTGCTGTCTTTGAAAGTGCTAAATGTCTGCAGCTGCCCCTGGGCAGATGATTCAGCACCTTCTTCATGCAGGGCCAGAAATGATTGAAATTTCACTCTTGGGTAGCCTCATTACTGTTGCTGAGTCAAAAAGAGACAAGATGCTGTGTCTAAGTTTGATCGTGGTTCTACATATTTCTTTACTGGGCCATTTATTTTTCACATGTGTACATTTCCTTCTCAGCTTTCTTTTTGTGATGGCATATGTTGTAGTTGTTTCTGCAAGATATTGGCTCATTATTTCTGACTCTTGTGACATTCATTCTTATTACTCACCCTTAAGGACCTGTTTCTAGCCACTGCTGGAGGTGGAACTAGAGAAGAATAACATACAACAAAATGATTTCTGGTTTTAATTTTAATGGCAGTTGAGGTCTCTTTTCCTGTTCATTTATTTTTCTTGGAAATGCCTAGTTTTAGGGAGAAACTATCACCAAATAAACATAATATCAAGTTTATATTAACGTGAAGAGATGACATTTAGCACCAACAAATCTTGTTAGTATGACTTAGAGTGGCAAAGAAGAGAAGGAATTCTAATTCACTATTATTAGGTAAATGGAGGAAGAAATGTTAGTTTGGGTAGATATAAAAAATTTTGTCTATGCATATATAAACACCCACACAGGGCATGCTAGCAGGAAAATGAAAACCCTTGTACATGCTCATTCACCCAGTCACTTAAGAGCAGAATCTGATTAGGCATGGTTCCCTGTGGTTGGACATGGCAGCATGAGTGGCTACAGGTAGAGCTAGGTTGTGGACTGCTAGCAAGTGTCACAAGATAAAAGTTGTATTCCTCCATTCAACAATCACTTTTTGAGCATCTACCCTATACCAGATACTGAGAACACCGCAGAGGGAAGGCAAGCAATTTCTTGATCATCCTGAAAGTTATATTCTGATGGGAGGTATTTATTACACAAATAAAAATAATTGCAGAGCATGATTACTGCTATACAGGAAATTAATGGGGGAAGAAGATTGATAGGGAGAAGGAATGCTTTTGATAGAGTGGATATTGAAGACCTCTTGAACATGTAATATGTAAACTAAAATGAAGAAAGAGAAAGAGCCATCCACAAGAAAAGTCCAGAAAAGAATATTTCAGTAGAGACAACAGCAAGTACAAAGGCATAGTCTGGGCACCACACAGGAGGCACAGAAAAAGGATCAAGTTGGCCAGAAGGTGGCGAGCAAAGGCGGCCCTGGTATGTGACAAGACAGGAGTGATATAGGAACCTTGGACAAGGTTTGAGTTGAATGTGAATGCAATGAGTAGGATTTTAAACAGGACTCATCTATGATCTGACAGCAGCTCATTCTGGCTGCTGGAAGGAGAGAGGATTATAAAGAAAAGGAGGAAGAGAACAAAGATAGGCATTAGAATACTACCGCAGTCATCCGAGAGAGAGCGAACAGTGCTAGTTAGTAGCAGATGAGGTGGAGAAACAGTAGACTAATTACAGTTTATGCCATGGAAAACAAAAGGGCCTGCTTATTTATTGAATGTGAAGGATGGGGGAAAGGGAAGAAATGAAGATGGGTTCCTGGGTCTACTGCAGACATTTAGATTAATTTTAGCTGAGGCAATGAAGAAGTCTTCCTCAGGTAAGTAGCATTTTATGGTGAGAATCTTGATTTTTCCCTTGCAGAAGAAAAGTGGTCTGCAGGTGGCTATCATATAGGACTTCTGAAGGCATAGCCATACTTTTAGCTGAGTGATCTTCAGCTAGACCCTGCCCCCTCAGAGATTCTGAATCACCTCAACTGAGCTCCAAGATCTTGCAACCATTAAAGACCCTTCATTTTTCATTGATGCAGACCATACCTCTAATAGCCATTCCCTCAGTGGAGGGGGGACTATGGCAGATAAAAGAAACTGAGCACAATTGGTGCAGCGCATACCTCACCACACTTTGTAATCTCCACAGAATCTCCTTATTGGTGCTCTTTCTCTAGTTTATCTTTGTAACTTTATGTCAGTCTTGGGGAAATTCTAATGAAGGGGTGGGGCAGCCTAAAAAACCAGCACCAGAGGGCAGCATAGAGCCATGCACACACAGACCAGCCCCGAGGTCAGAGGCACACTTACAGGAGCCTGAGACCAGCCTGCTCCTTGGTAATAGTGGAATTGGGGTTGGCAATCATGCTGCTGAAGCAACCGGAAAAGAAAATGTTCCTTTTAATCAAGTTATCAGGAAAAGTATGAGTGTGTCATTGCTGCAAATCATGTATAGAGCACTTTGTCTCTGGCCTCAATAAATTGTTAATCTCATTTAAGCTTTACATTAACCCTATGAGCTATATCCTATTTTCATTCCTATTTTATGGATGAGAACATTGAGTAAGAGATTGAAAATCACAAGGCTGGTCTGTTTTAAGTACAAAACTACCCTCAAGGCTGCTACAAATCTAAATATTCTCCTAGCATGGAAACAAAATATTATATAGGACTTGGATTTTTCCCATGAAGAAGATACACTTTCAAAATGGAAAGAACAAACTAAGCAACTAAAGAATAATACAAACAATGGTATATAATCCAGAGCTTAATAGCTTGGTGAAACTATGTCTTCAAAACTCTGCAATGTCAAGTGTTTTTCACCTCTACCACCCAACTGCTATAGGCAGAAACATCTTCAAATTTAAAAGGGTGGATGAGAAGCAATGAAATATTTCTGATTATGGAAGATACTGGGTATCATACTGAAACATACCTAAACTCTGTCCTTGAGGAGATTATAATTGTTTATGGTGGTGAAAATATAGACAATAAACAAGCAAACCAACAAATAGCTGTGGGATGACAAGTATCCGTGCCATTAAAGGGCCTGATGATTAGTATTGTTCCTGGTGTCCTCAGCCCGCCACCCAACAATTTCTTGACCTTGAGTCCCATGACTCTTCTCCACCCCAGCCACCTTGCAGCCCTGCCTCAAGCAGTGATGCTGAACTTTCAGAATCCCTCAGGGTCACAGTCCCGTGAACATGCATCTCCTATACTCCCCTACTTCCTGTCTAGCCTTTCCTCTGCCCTTAGACGGCATCCCCTTCTTTGACTTCTCTTGGCCTCTATCCTGGACTCCATGGAAGGCCATTCCAGCAATGGCCCTGTTCCTGCCCTAAAATCCTCCTGACTGTCCATGTTGCCCACCCCAATAAATCCTGAGTCTTCCTACCCCTCTTTCCCTAGCACTGCCCTGACTTTCTGCCCAGTCATCCTCTTGGCCCCCACAGCTCCTCTGCAGAATATTTATGAACTTTTAAGAGTCCTTTACTTTGCTTCTTGCTTCGTTCACCACGGGTCCCATGTCAGATCCCTTCTACTCACCTCAGATCCCAAGTCCATCCTCCCTTCTAGTAAATCATCTTATAATTTACTGGAAAATGTGAACATCCTCAGCTTCTTTTGTTTTTATCTTAGAATCTTTCTCCATCTGTAACTATTTGTCCTTTACTCTCCAAGCAGAATAGGGACTTTGTTGCTCAGATAGGCATTCCATGATGAAAAGAGTGAATGGCATTTGATACGAACCTCGTAGAGGTGATTAGTTCATTCATCCATTCATCCATCCATCCATCCATTATTCATTCATTCATTCATTCACTCATTCATTCATTCATTCATGCTTGCATTTCCTACTTCATTTCAGAGCCATGTTTTGACACCTGCTATTTTTGGTACCACAACTGGCACATGGGACCCCACAAAGCAGTCTAGGATCAAGGAAGAACATGTCAGTGGGACCACAGTTTTGTGGGAATAAAGGGGTGCTATGGTAAAAAATGAGGCCAGAGAGGTGGGGATGTATCCTACAGGGCCTCAGAGTCATATTCTGATTTTGAACTTATTCTAAGAAAAAGGGGAAAAAGGAAACATTCTGGGCAGAAGAGTGACATGTTTTGATTTTCAATTTCTGAATATCACTCTGACTGTGGTACAGTGAATGAATGAGAGGAGGCCCAAGTGGGAATGGAGAGACCAGTTAAAAGCTGGTAGAGTAACCTGGGTGAGAGATGATAGTAGTTTCCTATGGATAAAAGTTCTAATACTTGAACACTAGCTTCCTTCAATTTCTTCAGTCCTTGGACTCTGTGACCCTCATTCCTCAGCAAGGTAGCCAAGTGCCTCAAGGCTCTGGCCCCAATCTCTCTCCCCTAATTTATCTCATGCAGAGAGCCTTCTCCCCCACACTGTATGCTATGCTCTAGATGGAATGAGCCTCCCACTGTTCCCTGAACATTCTGGCACATTTCCCCCCTCAGGCCCTTTGCCCATGCTATTCTTTCAACCTTAATATCTCCATCTCACCCACTCTGTTCCTAGTTCAACTCTTTTATAAAGGCTACTCTGATCACCATAGAGAGAATGAATCTGACCCTCCCTGCAAATTTATGTTTTTAACTTTATTGTTTCACATATTACAGGGTGACTTGTATTTTGGTTAGCTTGTTCCTACTGTCCCCTCAATTGTGAGTCTAAAAGGAGAGGGTACATGTTTTATTAATATTTTTACTCTTCTTCAAACCCATACAAGCTTGTACTGTGAGATCCTTTAGTGGGTGTTAAATGCTTGTTGTATTGAATTGCACAGAATTCAATCCAATCTAATCCAAACCAATCCAATGTCTTTGGTATTCATTATTTTCTCTTTTTTTTTTTAAGATTTATTTTATTCTATTTATTTCTCTCCCCCCCCCCCATCCCGTTGTCTGTTCTCTGTGTCTATTTGCTGCGTGTTCTTTTGTCCACTTCTGTTGTTGTCAGCAGCATGGGAATCTGTGTTTCTTTTTGTTGCGTCATCTTGTGTCAGCTCTCCGTGTGTGCAGCGCCATTCCTGGGCAGGCTGCACTTTCTTTCGCTTTGTGCGGCTCTCCTTACGGGGCACACTCCTTGCGTGTGGGGCTCCACTATGGGGAGGACACACCTGCGTGGTGTGGCACTCCTTGCACACATCAGCACATCTCATGGGCCAGCTCCATATGGGTCAAGGAGGCCCAGGGTTTGAACCACACACCTCCCATGTGGTAGAGGAATGCCCTATCCACTGGGCCAAGTCTGCTTCCCTCATTATTTTCTTTATAGATTGTAAGCCCCTTAAGGTTAGGCATTTTTATTATATTTCTTTGTATATCCCTCCTGGCTCATAGAGTAGACACTGAATAAATGCTTATTGATTGATTGACTTAAAGACATTCCTTGCTAGAAGAAGTATAAGTTCACTCTTGGGCCCTTATTTATTTCTACTTTATAGATACCAGCAATTGCTTCTTGAGTCAAATAAGGCATATTAAGCTTAAGTATTATAATCACACAAAATTAAATGGTCGGAAAATAAAATATGAACTTTTAAGGAATTTCAGCATAGGCCTAACAAGATAAATTGGTTTAGGGAGCTAAATACAAAGTCATTAACATATTACATTATACTGGGCTGGCTCAGCTTTATAATGGGAAATATTATAGTAATGGTGATATGATTGAGAAACACCAAACTCCACCTAAAAAAACTTCACCAAAGGGAAGCTTCCATGATGTTCATAGTTTAAGGTGACTTTCAATCAGCATTCTCCAGAGAAACAGAAAGAGTACGATGGAGAGAGAGAAAGAGAAACAGAAACAGAAAGAGAAACAGAGAGAGAGAGAGATTTTTAGGAATTGGCTTAAGCAATTGTGGGGGCTGGAAAGTATAAAATCCCTAAGGGGGACTACAAACTGGAAATTCTCAGGCAGAAACTGACGCTGCAGTCTTGAGGCAGAATATCTTCCTCAGGAGAATCTCAATTTTGCTCTTAAGGTCTTTCAACTAATAGACGAGCCCACACATTATTGAGGGTAATCTCCTTTATGGTAAATCCTCTACAAAATCCCTTTACAACATCTAGTTAGTGTTTGATTGAATAGTTGAATACTAGAGCCTAGCCAATTGACATGTAAAACTGACCAGCACAAGAACCCTTTTCTCATAGGTTCTGGAGGACATCATCTGTTTCTCTAGGGGGCTTGCAGCATCTAAATCACTGGCTCAGCTTCCAGGGCATTTCACAGTCAGGCCCAGGCTCCCTTGCCAGCCTCAAGGTTGGCACAATCCTTAAGATTACACATGCCCATTTCTTAATAAGTGGACATGCCCTTGGGAAGGGCAGTACATTTATTTTTTAAATTATAAAATAATAACGTCTAATAGTAGGAAGTTCAAACAATATCAAAGAGTAAAGAAAATATGAGTTTTCTTTCACCAACCATCCCAGACCACATTTATGCACTCTGAGCAGTTTTAAGTGCATAAAACACATACAAGCACAAAAATCTATAGCAACATGTTGTTTTCTTTTACAAAAATTGAATCATAGTATATGCGCTATTTTGCTTCTTTAATGTAAATGTGTATTATGGACGTTTTTCCATATCCTAACATATGGGTGTAACCCATTCTTTTTTTTTTTTAAGTACTGGGACTGGGATTGAACCCTGGACCTCAGGTGTTCAACCACTTGAGCTACATCTGCTTCCCCCCATTCCTTTTACTAGTCTCTATGAGTGTATCATAATTTATTCAACATTGCCTAATGATGGACCCTTATCTCCTTTTAAAGTTTTTGTTTTTGTTTTTAGAAACCAGCATTACAATAAAATAATTCTTGGTGCACTAAAGCAAGCATTTCTGTAGGTCATGTTTCTAAAGGTAGATTTCCTAAACATAAAAGTTTACATATTAAAATTTTTTTATGTATACCAAATACCAGATTGCTCTCAAAAAAAGCTTTTTTTTTTTACAGTTTTCCATTATGTCTTTATTTACCTTAGTTCATTAAAGATCCTATAAATAGACAACAAACTAATATGGGCTAGAAGTCAGCAGGGTATTTGTTATTTGCTTTGTTTGTTTTTAAAGCAGCATTTGTTATAGGAATCTTATTGATCACACAGTAGTTTACAAGAGTGTCAGATATAATGACATACACAGTCTAAACATGACAGGCTGATTGAGAATTTACATAATGTGGTAAGGATATACATATTCAAAGTCAGCAATGTGGACAGAGGTACGAGGCAAGAGGAGGCAAGGAGGCTGCAGATCCATTCCAGGCTGGACTCAAGAACCTACAGGATCTCTGCAAAGCGTGTAACTGTTTATGCACCTCAGTAGTATGTTGGAAGAAGGGCTCTCAGTTTAGCAGCACTTACTGACTCACATCTTACTTAGTGTGGATTTGCTTGATGTCACTTCCCTCTTTGCCAAGACTCTAGATGCTACAGATGAGAGGAGAGTTAACAGAAAAGAAAGCAGTCTCCATAGAAGGAGTTAACTCACAGATCATAGCAGATTGTTTGGGTTTGGGAAAATGAGACACATACAAACTCTTATGTGCACTTTTTGCTTTACTGTGCAGAGTGGAGGCAATGGGTAACATTCCACTTCCTTCTTTTAACTCTTTCTCACGATTCTTTATCCCTACTCATCTACACCAAAACTCTGGGCTTCCAGTTATACCCCAGCTGTGGTGTAAATCCATCTAAGTGGAGGAAGAGCTATGCCTTGGATATGCATAATCTTCAACTATGATCAATTCAGATTTTTTCAAAACATACAGAGAAGCTATGGAAAAGAAAGGCCTAATTTAGAATTGAGCCTGAAACTTCCGGGCAGATTTTTTCTGCTTAGCATTAGCAAAACCCCAAAGCAGAACTGTCATCAACAGGGATAAAAGATTTGTGCTAAGACTTTTTTTTTAAAACTGGTGATGAAGTACACAGCAATTGCATTAATGCATGACTCTTCAGTATTTGCATGGCATAAGCTTATATTCATTAGAAAAGTATGTTATTCATTTAATTTTCCACTAAAATCAGTGGTTTCAATTAAGCAGAAAATTCATGAAATCTAAACCTTGAAAAAAGGCAACTGGTTATGCCTATAAAGGACCGTGCTAAGCCCTGAAAAAAAAATCTAATTTTCTATAATTAGCTCATATATAATTCATTCATTAGAAAGGCAGTCATGTATATAGGCAGAAAATGTGACTGCTGAGCTGGAGTGTTTCTAATAACTGGACTCCAAGAATAGCTTTTGAATAGCAGAACCATTAAGTCAACATTTTCCCTGATATAGAATATTCATGGCAGTTTTCCATAGCAATGCCATGAAAAGGGCCTCTTATTTTAGAGCCAAGCCTATCTGAAATTAGATGATTCTCCGAAGAACAGTTTTTCCATAAGTCCAGGTTTGAAAGGCAAGAATATCTGATCTAACCAAACTCACGACTAAGCCAAGAAAAGAGAGTTGAGAAAATGTGTTCTGTGGCCATTACTCTAGGTGTTAATTGCATCCATCATCCAAGTGGAATCTAAGTCCCCTCTCAATATAGATGTGGAGTGGACATAAGCATCCCAGGGCCCACAAAATAGAGTATGGATTAGAGTGAACTTACTGATATTCAATTCTGGAACTGTTGTGATTAGTAATGGAAGTAAATGTAGCACTGGTGTGGAGAAAGTGGCCATGGTAGCTGCTGACGGTAGGGAGTAGGAAGAAGAGATGTGATGTGGGGGCATGTTCAGGACTTGGAGTTGTCCTGGGTGGTACTGCAGGGACAGTTCCTGGACATTGTATATCCTCCCATGGCCCACTGGGTGGACTGGGGGAGAGTGTAAACTGTAATGTGGAGCATTGATCATGTGGTGCAGCAGTGCTCAGAGATGTATTCACCAAGTGCAATGAATGTCCCATGATGATGGAGGAGGTTGTTGTTATGGGAAGAGTGAGGTGAGGGGGCTGGGAGTATATGGGGACCTCATATTTTTTTAATGTAACATTAAAAATAAATAAAGACAAAAATATATAAAATAAATAAATAAATATATAAAAGATCAACATGGAGCTTTGGAGATGGAAAATTCTAAATGCTCAATGTATCAGCACTGAGACACAGGCTTTTGCCACTATGGCCCCTCTCTAATCTATGAATTAAGCTGGAGGCCTTTCAAACGTGGACACAGATTCTGATCAGCGTGTTGTTGTAGACATTTAGGGGGTCTTTGCTCAATTCACATTGACCCCTAAAACTAGTCTTTTCATTTTGAGTGGTGGGTCCCTGGCAACCACGGTATATTATTTGATTTCACTGACCCCTCCTTACCCTGGCCCATCAAAGTCTCTTTTCCAGGAAGTTGGGAATGGGACTAAAATATTATGATTGTGTCTAGACTGGCAAATGGAAGAAAGCTGTTAGGAGCTATGGGATGGCCGTCTCCTATCACCAGATGTGTGGAGAAAGAGAGAAGAGAGAAAGAAAAGGAAGCAGATGGAGAGAGACTCAAGGAAGAGAGATGGAAAAGAGAGGTTGCCTACTTTTTTTTTTTTTTTTTTTAGTTTCCATTTTGGTGATTTCCTGGAACCTCACTGAGTTCTTCGCTTTGGGGTCTACACAGTACCCCTACATCCTAATAGCAGATCACCTACTTTGCATATTTAACCTAAATAAAATTCTGTTACTTACAGCAAAAGTTCTAATTAATGCATGTTGGAAAAATAGTTAAGGAGAGGTCAGTGAGATGAAGAGAACAGAGAGGGAAGGAGGAAAAAGAAAAAAAATTACTGAGGACACTCTATGGGTCAAACAATCTGTTAACCAATTTCAAAAGTATTATTCCTCATAGTTTCTCTAAAACATAGATGTTTTTCCTCCCATGTTCACTGATATAGGAACCTTGAGTTACACAGCTAGTTAGTGGCAAATCTGGGATGTGAGTTCAGATTTGGGACCCTAGGGCTGGGTTTTAGTCCTTTCATAAATACCAGTCACCCTGATGCTTGTGCGATCTTGAACAAGTATCTGCATCCTCTTTTGCCTCAGTTTTCTTTTTTTAAACATTAGGAGTTTGGGCAAAATATAATATTCTCTAAGATCCCATCCATATCTAATATTACATAAGTCTTGAGGATAGGGATCTAAGTGACGATATATATTCTTGAGAGCACAATGATTTTGCTTCTTCTCAGGAAAAAGAGTATGCTTTTATTCAACCTAGAGAGACATCTGCTGGGGGCAACCAGCAGTAGGCTCTTAGAATACTACACAGCTACCCTGGCGCCATCCACCACCATTTCAGCCACCACCAACACCACTTTCATGGCCACCACCACTGCCACTCCAGCCTTGCTACAGCCACCACCATACCACACAACCCCCATCATCTCCCCTTCTACTGCTGCCCTCTGTCAATTTTCATTTGAACACAACGTTTTAGATTACAATGAGGTCATTAATTTTTTTAACATTTTTCCATTGGAGCTTAAAACCATAAAAAATAGCCTCGTTTTTCTTATTTTACCAATGTGGAAACTGAGTACCAGTGAGATTTTTGTCTTAAATGATTTCTTTGCAACAGTTCTTCTCTATCCAGGTGGTTGAGGGCTTTAGAGACTTATAGCCAAGCCTCTTTGGGTACCTTTACAAACTACACATGTCCTTCACCTCATGCTCCTTCTCCAAAAGATTTTGATAAGCATTTCTGGGTGGGTAGAAGGGTTTATAGGTAACAGGGCTGTCATTCAAACCCAGAGCTCCCTGCTCCCTGCTTCTAGACCGGCCCCCTTACCACTTCATTATGTTCCTATTCTCTTTTTTATTATACCTATTGGAACATAGCAGAAGTCCAATTTTTTTTTTCAATCTAATTGCTTTGATATTGATCACAAACAAATAATGTGTCCCATTTTGAAATGTTTTACTCATCATTAGAGAATTAGAGATGAGTCCTTGAGAACAAGGATTGCTTAACCTCTGGTCAGTCAACTCCTGTTCCCAAAACTGATATTGTTTGAGGCTTAGATATTGCCCCAGCAGACTAGCTAAGGAAAGATTGTCCATGTTCTCCTGTTTCCCATCTACTTTGTATATGCACACCTTCACTGTGCAGGCCCCTGACAAAAGGGAAGCCTTCAGAACAGTCACTGGTATCCAAAGCTGGAGAGCATCTATCAGATGTTGGCTCTACCTGACAGGACGTACTATACTCTGTAATCAGAAGGATTATAACTGATGGCTGAGGACCCATGAAAGCAGTCATTATCTAAAAACAAGTGATGAAATCACCATGATTATACATAGTCATGGTGCTCTGCTACCAGGGTTTGTCATAAGAAAAACCAAAATGAAAAACATAAAATCCTCCTTTGTGAAGTTTGTGTGCTTGGAAGTAGATGACGACTATAGGAACTGACCAGTGTAACCCTCACCCCAAGTGAGTTTGTCTACACACCAAACTATCATTCTTCCTTTATTTCAACAATTATTAATTGAACTGTCATCATAGGTCAGGAATTATGTTAGGCCATAGAGTTGGAGATGAAGCAAATAAAATGTCTACCCTCCAAAGGCTCAAATTCAAGTCTCTTCCATCTTCTTTCTGAGCATCAGGTCTCAGCAGTTATGTTAAGGTATGCTGCTATGTTATAATCAGTTTTGAGCTGTGTGCTCATACATTAATAATAGAAATAGAACTTGGTGGCTGACCTGGGGTTTAGACTGCTATCATAGACAGCATTTCCCCTCTCCAAGTTCTCCCCTACAAACAAACTCACATGTACTGTCAAAATGTGTGGGAACTTCCACCTTGCTAAATGCAAAGTGAGAAAGTTGATTAACCTTCTTTAATTGGTAAAATGCACAAATTTTAAGTGTATTGATCAATAAATTGTTTTTTTCAAAGATTTATTTTATTTATTTAATTTCCCCCTCTCCCCTGGTTGTCTGTTCTTCCGTGCCTATTTGCTGCGTCTTGTTTCTTTGTCTGCTTCCGTTGTCGTCAGCGGCACGGGAAGTGTGGGCAGCGCCATTCCTGGGCAGGCTGCTCTTTCTTTTCACGCTGGGTGGCTTTCCTCACGGGCGCACTCCTTGCGCGTGGGGCTCCCCCACGCGGGGAACACCCTTGCGTGGCAGGGCACTCCTTGCGCGCATCAGCACTGCGCATGGCCAGCTCCACACGGGTCAAGGAGGCCCAGGGTTTGAACCACGGACCTCCCATATGGTAGACGGACGCCCTAACCACTGGGCCAAAGTCCGTTTCCCTGATCAATAAATTTTTACTTATGTATACACCCTTGTAACCACCACCCCATCAAGATAAATTATTTTTATCAGTCCAGAAACTTCCTTCATGTCTCTTTCCAGTCTAGAGCTTGCACATCCCTCCACCCCCATCCTACTCAGTGCTAACACTTTTCTGACTTTTAGTTCCATAAATTAGTTTGGCTCTTCTTCCTATGAATGGGAGCATATAACATATAGTCTTTTGTATCTAGCTTTTTGTATCATGCCACTGCATGTATCAGCAGTTCATTCTTTTGTATTGCCAAATAGAATTCCTTTACAAAACTATACTACAAATTGATTATGCGTTATCCTGATGATAGTCTGAGTTTTCCAGTGTTGGGCTATTTATATTGAGAACTGCTATGTGTTTTCTTATGTAAGTCATTTTGTGGATTTGTGGTTTTACCCTTTTATACTTCCGCTAGCAATGTATAAGAAAAGTCTAGTGCTCCAAATCCTTGCCAACATTTGATATTGTTGAGTCTTTTCAAATATTAGCCATTCTATTAGGTATATAGTGGTATCTCATTATGGTTTTAATTTGCATTTACCTAATGGTTCACAATGATTTTGAAGACATCTTCATATGCTCACTGGCCATTCAAATATCTTCTTTCATAAAGTAACTGTAAAGTCTTTTCTCTTTTTCTTCTTGACTGGTACTCTGAATAGTCTAGACACCAGACTTTTGAGAGATGCATGTCCTGTGAATATTTTCTCCAGTTTGTAGCTTTTTTGTTTTTTAACTTTTTAAATGGTGTATTTTGATGAGCAGAAGTGTTTAATTTTGATGATGTTTGGTTTATCAGTAATTTTTTTTTAAGGCAATATCGGGAATTGAACCTGGGACTTCATACATGAGAAGTAGGTGCTCAACCACTGAGCTACTTCCACTCCCATCACTATTTTCTTTTATGAAGAGTGCTTTTTGTTTCCTATCAAAAACAGTCCTTGCTTACCTCAAAGTCCTAAAAATAGTCTCCTATTGTTTATAGTTTTATGGTTTTAGTATTTCCATTTTACCTATGATCCATATCTAACTAATATTTGTATATACTGTGAAGAAGGGTTCAAGATGCTTTTCTCATATGACTATATAGTTTCACTAGTTAGATTTACTGAAGAGATCTTTCTTTCCTGCATTGACTTATATGGCATCTTGGTGAAAATATCAAGTAACTTCATAGGTCCATGTCTATTTCTAGATCCTCTATTCTGTTTCATTGATCTATACACCCAATGCTTTCATCAATACCACACCTGCTGATTTCTGTAGTTTTATATTAAGTCTTTAAATCAGCAGTGAAGCCCACCAATTTTGTTATTCTTCAAGTTGGTCTTGGCTATTCTAGGTACTTTCAATTTCCATGTATATTTTAGAATATGCTTGTTAATTTCTAATAAAAATTCTGTTATTTTTATTGTAATTGTAATGAATCTATACATCATTTGGGGGAGATTGCTATCTTAATAATATTGAGTTTTCAAATTCATGGGTAAGGTATACTTCTCCATTTTTAAAGTCTTTAATATCTCTCAGCACTGTTTTGCACTTTTCAGTGTAGAATTTTTGCATGTATTTGAGTTATTTCTAGGTATTTGGATACTATTTCAAATGATATTGCGATAAGTTCACTTTCTAACTGTGTGTTACTAGTATACAGAAATTAGAATATATTTTTACATACAAACTTTATTTCCTGTGACCTCATTACTTCAGTAGTTTGTTAATTAAGACATGAGTCATAAAAAAGCCTGCTTGGAGTCCAAGTGACAAAGTATATGTGGTAGGCAGCATAAGGCCTCCATCCCCTAAAATGTCCACATCCTAATCCTCAGAACCTGTGAATATGTTTTAAGTTCCATGGCAAAGGGTAATTCAAGTTGCTAGTCACTGATTTTAAAATAGGGAGATTATGCTGGATTAACTGGGTTTGCCCAGTGTAATCATAAGGGTACATAAAAGTGAAAAAGGGGAGCAGAAAAAGAGAGTCAGAGGAAAATGTGGTTATGGAAGACTGGTTGGAGAAATGCAGCATTACTGCCTTTGAAAATAGAGAACAGGGCCAAGAACCAGGGAAAACAGGTGGCCTCCAGAAGCTGGAACAGGCAAGGAAATGCCTAGAGCTTCCAGAAAGGACCTATAGCCCTGCTGCTTATCCGGATTTATCCCACTGAGACCCCTGTCAGATTTCTGATATCCAGAACTATACAATAATGAATTTGCATTGTTCTAAGCCACTATGTTTATGGTAATTTGTTACAGCAGGCATAGTAAACTAATACAGTGTAGTTTAGAGTCAGGGAGGAAACACTCTTCCCACCTCTCCATTCACGGAGACTGCTCCCCAACTGGAATCCTGCAAATTGTCAGCTTGAGGAACAGCAGGAAACAACAACAACATTTGCATTTGGGGCACAATCCATTGCTGCAAAGCTGAGGGCCTTTCCTGGGCAAGAGGGATGAGAGCAGAGAGCAGGTTTCAACAAATGGGAGCGCGATCAGGAGAGGAAAAGCTGATAGCTGTCACATATGACTGCAGTTGACAGAGGCATGTGTGGGCACAGTTGAAGCACCTTTGAAGGATGATTTTTAGTAGGGACAAACTCCACTTTGAGAAATTAGGAGGCTGAAATGCAGTATAATATTTTATAATATGACCCCATTTGTACCCTCAGGTTGGGGAGGCCCAATGGTATTAGCCCATTAGACTAACAATCATTGTATTTTGGAAGTTTATGATTGAAGTACTGCTAAAAATAATTAGAGGAGATTGAGGTTTGCCCTTATAATGGGTTCACTCTCTCATATTTTTGTTCCAGAATCCTGAATGGGAGACAAAGAGGTAGAATTCTCAGAACTGAACTAGGATTTGCACAGGGCACTCAGACTGTCTTCCTTCTGCCCTGTAAGTCAGAGTGAGCTGCCGTTATGGCTGAATCATTGATGCTTGTGACAGCTTTGGATTACTGTCGTGCCTCTGGGTCATGATTTTAGTATGCTTTGCTGTTTCCTTCTTTATTGTGCCCACTATATATCTTTAATAAACAACAAGGCAAGGATAGATGAGGAAAATATAGTGTATTTTTATCTTTGGTGCCTGGCAGTGAGCATAGCATCATTATGCTATGAAGTTTCAGTTAATAATGAAAGAGGAGCTGCAACAACCAAATCAGAAACAAAAGGACTTTGTAATAATGCTATTCATAAGAAGCTATAAAATGTGCCACTATTACGTGTTCTATATTTACCTCTATAACAAGCCATGTCTGAGCTTATTCTTCAGTAGATTATAATTGGTCATCTCTTATCTGTTACCCATGGAGCAAAAGTCTAAAAAAAACCAAAGGTTCAAATAAACTAAGAATAACCAGATATATATTTTTTCTTGCAGAATGACACTTTAGAGATAAGAAAAGGTCAATTGTATAGCGTGCATCTTATAAAATACTTTTAATAGTTATTCTCCACAAGAAAATAATAAACTAGTTTATTTTCTCAGCAATAGGAAAAAAATATGGATACACTTGTGGGAATGAGAATGTCTTCTTTATCTGAGTATCTGAGTTAAGGGAACGAGGTTGGATACAGCTGATTTATAGTAGCCTCAACAAGTGCCCTTTCCAATTTTTGCTTTTCAATTCAGTAAACATTTATTGGATGCTTTCTCTATGCCCCACTCTGTGCTAGGCACAGAGATTACAGAAATGATAAAACACAGTTCCTTTCCTTAAGAAGCCCATGCTCTGATGGAGAAGGCAAACAAGTGCTTTAGGCCAAAGTGCAAAACTCTAAGGCACCTGGCAGAAAGGGACTTAGTTTGCCTGGAAAGGAAAAAACCTTCATAGATGGGGTAACATCTGAGAGGGGCCTTGAAGGAAAAGAAAAAGGCCAATTATTATACATTGTACACAAAGAAACAGCATAAAAATTCCAAAGGAAAGTTCTATTTGTATTTTGCGAGCTGTCTGTAACTGGAATTGACCATTCGCGGGGCGGGGGGAGGAGAGGGAGGATTGTTGGCCAGATTTGAGGTTAGAAGAGCTCATCTTCATAGGCCAGCACCCCTATCTGCAGAAAAAGAGAAAATACCAGGCCCCTTCAACACCAGTTACTTACACCTTTTCTAAAATCTGTCCAGCACTCCATAGTTCCTTTTTAAGTGGGGAAAAGTAAACTGAGAGCAGGGTCTTTCTGCCACTTCCTGGTTCTGAAACCTTAGTCACATTAGTCCAGTCTCAGTTTCTTTATCTATGACCTTAGGGACGTTTATGTGAGGATGAGAGACACACATGTAAAGCCTCCAGCTCAGTGCCTGGCCCAAAGAAAAGGTAGTCCTGATGATGATGATGATGGTGATGGTGGTGGTGGTGATAGTGAGTGGGGGCTGGAGCATTTCCAGGCCTGGTCTCTGAGCTGCCTTGGGAAGATACTGAACATCCCAAGAGGTAGGCAAGAGCAATGTGCCCTTGGCTAGCCTGGCTCTGACCCAGAGAGACTTCACTTCCTGCCCATCTGCACTTCCTTGCCGTTGGGTCCTGTGGCTCGGGTGGCATGGGCAGCTGCTCCAACTGCTGCTGCTGGTTCCCTGACAGCTGCAGTGAGCCAAGTAATGGTTGATTAAACCAAACCTCAACTGGAAACCATCAGCCTTAAAAAATCCCAACAACAAGGTCCCCTTCCTCTCCTTCACTCCTCACCCTATCTGCACCATTCCTTAGTTCAACTAGTTTCATTTTCCTCTCATTTCATCTTGATTTCCTTTCTGTTTCTTTAACCCTCCACTGTCCCTTTCTCTCCCTCATCTCCTTCTTCCTCACTCTCTCACTTTCTTTTACTTTTTCTTTACTGCATTCTTTTTTTTTTTTTTGAGGTACAAATGTTTTATTTTTGTTTCCCAATTTCCCTCTTGAAACTGTCCCCATCTTGTCAACCCTCAAAACTGTATTCCTTTTTTGAGTGGTTGCTTTCACTGAAGTGATTAAATTGCCTAATAGTTATCACGGGTCCTAACTTGTCTCCTCTCCCTTCTACATAACTTGAGCTACACACAATCCGGGCCTTGATGTCTCCTATTTTTTACTCATTTCTTTGTTTCTCTTTTTTTTTTAAAGAAACATAGATCACACAAAATGTTGCATTAAAAAATATAAGAGGTTCCCACAGACTCCATTCTTACACCCCCCATTCCTCCCACTCCTCCCACATCAACAACTTCTTTCATTAATGTGGTACATTCATTGCTTTTGATGAATACATTTTGGAGTACTGCTACACAGCATGGATTATAGTTTATGTTCTGGTTTACACTCTCTCCCAGTCCATTAAGTGGGTTATGGCAGGATATATAATGTCCTGTATCTGTCCCTGCAATACCATTCAGGACAACTCCAAGTCCCCAAAATGCCCCCATATCACACCTCTTTTTTCCTCTCCCTGCCTTCACCAATTCCCATGGCCACTGTCCCCATATAAATGATATAATTTCTTCTGTTGCTAGATTCACCATAATTCTATAGTAGAATACCAGTAAGTCCACTCTAATTCATATTTTATTCCTCCATCCTGAGGACCCTGGGATGGCGATGCCCACTCCACATCTAAATTGAAAGGGGGCTTACATCCCACATGACTGATGGATGGGATTCTCCTGCTTGCAGTTGTAAACTCTCTTGGTTCCTTGTTGTGGTAGTTGACCATCCTCATCTCCCTGTTAGCTGACCTGGGTAAGTCCAACGAACTGGAGGGTAGGTGTTGCAACTCTGGTGAGGCTCAAGGTCCAGCTGCACATGGACAGTACAGAGATTCGAGTCTCCTGAGCATATATCAACCCCAGTACCAACCACAGTTTCAGTAAAATGGACAAAAGAGGCATGCATAGAGAAGTCACATCTGAGTCCAACTCCATCACACTCAGGAGCACAAATTCCAAAGTAGGGCCCACTGGCAAGGCACTGAATTCCAGAATCATCTGTCATGATGGAAGGACCTGGATATCTCCATAGCCCTCAGAAACACCACTACCTGGGGTTGTATCTACTTTGGCTGTCTCTGAGATCCTGCTGAGATGTGCATAAGCACAACCCCTCTGATGACCTCCCAACTCATTTTGAAGTCTCTTAGCCATAAATACTCATTTGTCTTTACCATTTCCCCCTTTTATAATCCCTCAGCACCAAGGAAGTTCATCCCTGAGACTCATGTCCCATACTGAGGAGAAGGTAATGCATTTATACGCTGAGCTTGGCTTAGAGAGTGGCCACATTTGAGCAGCGTGGAGGCTTTCAGGAGGTAACTCTTAGGCACCCTGCAGCTCTAAGTCAATGTCAGTCTTAAGCATAGTCATCAGTATTAGGGACCCATCATTGGACCATTCTTCTTCACTGGTCTTTGCCCTTGCACTTGGGAGATTGTTGCTGTTCCATTGGGGAATGTGACAGAACTCCCCAGAATGGGAACCCAGCACTCCCTCATTTGTCATGTGTAACTCTACCCACTATGTCAATACCCGATGAACATGTGAACATATCTATATACCCGATATGCTTGCCCTGGAGAACTCCCTCCTACCCATGCATACCCCATTAATGACACCCCACACCAATGCTCCTCCCCTGCCATAGTTGAACCCCTCTGTGATCCAAAATTTCTTAAAAAATGAAGCCTATTACTGGCTCTTCCAGGGTGGGGTGGTAGGAGGAGTCCTGAATGCAGGTCAGGTGACTCAGAGACTGCTGAAGCTCCTAAGCCCTGAGACAATGGCAAGCCCCTTCCCCTCCAGGCATGTGGTTTCCTTGTCTGCAGAAATTAAGGGGTTGGACCAGAATGAGCTCTGAGTGTTCTTTCCGCTCTAACTTCCCATTCTGTTAGTCTTTTGTTGTGTTTGCTTTTGTGCCTGCTTTTCCTTCTTCCTGTCTCAGCTCACTCATCAGTCCACCCGCCTCTCACTGAGTCATTCCACCCTGGTCCAAGCCACTGTCATCTCTCACAGGGGCCACTGTCACAGCCTCTTGACTGCACTCTTCACTTCCACTCTTATCACTGTCCAATACATTATCCACATGGAAACAATGTGACCTTTAAAATTTATAGAGGATGATTGTTCATTTCCCTCCTTAAATTCCACCAAACTTCTTTGCAGTCACTGGCTGTCCCATTACCTTATTTTCTTCACAGCAGTCATTACTGCCTGAATTTATCCTTATATTTTCTTTTATTTGGTTAATGTTTTTTTTCCTCTCTTCCCCACTAAGCTCCATGAGGGAGGGACCTTGACAGTTTTGCTCACTCTGAATCCTTGGTGAATGGAACAGGAATTTGCATTTAGTATTCTTTTTTTAACATAGGAACCTCTCCCTTTCTTGAAACTACCTCCCATCAATACAATTTCTTACTGAGAAATCTCTCTGCCTGCCAGAAACTCTATCCATCCTACTCCATCAGTCTGAGACATTTTCTATCATCCACATTTTTTGACCAGCCAGCTTTGACGTTTTTATGAGGTATGGCAGAGAGTGATGGTGACTATGGAGTCAGTTCTTCTCTTACTTTAATTGTTAAGGGAAAAAAAAATAACAGAGCAACTCTTAGTCTCTAAGCTAAATTGCTCTCATATAATGCCAAGAAAGAAACTTCTTTATGAAAATTTATTAAAACACCCAAAATTCTGTGCTGGGTTCTTTGAGTAGGTAGGGGAGATGCCAGGACTAGCCACATTCTTTTTAAAAACCTTCAAAGTGGGTAATGTGAAAACCCCCATTTTGCAGATAAGAAAACTGGGGTTTAGAGAGGTTAGGAACCTGGATCAAGGTGACAGTCAGTTGGGCATATGACGCCAGATGCAGAAGCCTGGTCACCATATCAATCCCTCTCACTTACTAGACTCGATTTTCCCTTCTTTATGTTCATCGTTGTGCTTTAAAATATCTGATGTTGTCTGATTTATGTATTTCTTAACTCTTTTTGTGGTTGTTTCCTTCATTTATAACATAAGGTCTCTCAGGGTAGGCACTCACTACATTTTACCCAGGGCTTACAATAGTACCTGGTGCAATTGGACACTCAATAAATACTTTCTGAATGAATGGTTTAATCTTAGAAGATGAGCTGCAGAAGTAGGCAGGTCTGATAATTCTGTGTATAAAAGTAAATCTTAGTTGATCTAAGTCTATAATAAGTCTAATAGATACTAAGATCTACTAATATCACTTGCAGGACTCTGTAAAAACTGAAATATCATAAGAAACAAGTGTGATTTGAAAAGATCCAGAATTTCTACTGGTGGAAAAAAATTATAGGTATTACTAATACTTCCATAATTAAAGGAAAAATTAAATTTCAGAAAAAGATTAACGAAATAAAGATGTAATTTTTCTCCCTGTCTAGGTTTACAGACCCGTTGAATTTTAACCATAGACCCCCATTGGACAACAAATTAAAAACAACTATATTTGAGGAATCTAAAATACATTCAGCAGTAGTAGAAACATTTAAATTAGTTTATTGCTTCCAAAGGGTGACCACTAAAAGGTTTACTCTCATTTAGTATACACCTTCTAACATATTTGACTATTTTTTAAAAAATCAGCTACATTTTTCATCCCCAGAGCAACTCACTATCATAAAAGGACATAGTTATCATTGTTTAAATCCATTTACTCAGTATATATCAGCACATACATGAAGGGATATTCTGAGAACTAAATACTTGACAATTACAAATTTGTAATTATTTCTTATTTTAAATATGTGATCATTTAAAATACATAATACATTCACATGATTCAAAAATTCAAAAGGTATAAAAGAGTAGAAAGTCTCCTTCCACCTCCATCCACCCTTTACCTGGGTCTTCTCCTTTAAATCAACTAATCTTTTCAGTGCCTTATATGTTCTTTTATAGAAGTTTTATTTATATATAAGCAAATATGCTTACATATTATTTGCTCCCCTTAGCACAAATTGTAGCATATTAGTCACACACTTTTTCCACTTTCCTTTTCCAGGAAATATATAGAAGATATTTCTATATTACCTAAGAACCTCATAATCCCTTTTTGTTGCTACATGGCAGCTCATGAAAAGGATAAGCAATCTCTAATCAATGGACATTTAGGTTGTTTCTAAATGACTTGCTATAATGAAAAAAGGAAGAGGGCAGAAAAAAAGTGTCATTTAAGATGAGTTTTTTTGGCAGACACCTCCATTTGGGACTTAGGATCATGAAAACATAATATTAACAGGCTGTAAGAGATTCACAGAGAGGTTAATATATTGATAATCAGAATAGAACTGACAATTCACAAATGGGATCAAGGAGGAAATGGAGAAGTCATCAACTTTCTTGCAGCAGTCTGGCCAGGTTTTATATTTTGAAGAATTGAAGAGGGGATAATTGGAGTTAGAAAGGATGATCCAGGTTTAAGAACTCACTTTGGAGAAAGCTTAGAATTTTCAGCTAGGCAAATTGGGTTTTGTTTTGTTTTAATATGGCTCTCAGGAACAGAGGCTTATGTTAATCATACTCCTTGGTTCATGGCACAGTGTCGACATTAGTTCTTGCATTTATTTATTCCCATTCATTCCATTTCTCACTTCTGTTCCCCTCTCTTCCAGTAATCATTCTAATTGAATGATATAATGTATATATTTTTGTTTAAATGTAAAATGAATATAATGACATTTTGCTATTCTATTTTTATTTTCATAAGTGATATTGGATATAACATATTCCATCTCTTTTTTCACTACCATCATGTTTTAAGATCCATCCATTTTGCTATATGAACATCTAATCTATTGCCTTTAACTGCATGGCCACATCTATCAAATTTTGTCCACCTGCTTTCTCAATGACAGACGACCAGATTGCCTCTACCTCCTTACCACCACAAAGACTGCAGTTTGCATCCTCACTCATGACCCCTTCTTGAGCTGTGTGAGAATTATGTTGGTATGTATAACTGGAATAGAATTGCTGGGTCATAAAATTACATATACGTCATTCGACCAAGTAGTGTCAGGATATTCCCCAAAATTTCGGCCTCCATTAGAGGGGATGGTGATTGAGGGAAGGAAGAGAGAGGAAGTATTTGCTGGTAAATTTTTTTTTCAATTTTTAAATGAAAAAAAACCTTGCTGCCTCAACCAACAACACCAATAACACTTGAAGATTCTCATGTCTCTACATCCCTACAAGCTCTTGACATTATCCTGCTTTCCAATTTTTACCAGTCAAGCACTATATCATTAATATTCCAATTTGCATTTATCTACTTACTAATGTTTCTGAGCATCTCTTCAATGCTTTGTAATCTTTTTGGCCCTCTTACCTAGACTGCCTGTTCATATCCCATTCTTCTGTTGGGGTTTCTGTGTTTTTTTTTTATTATGTGGATAAAACCCTTTGTCAGTTTCAGGCATAATGAATATATTTTCCCATTTGGTCATTAATTCTGTCCTTCATTAAAGAGAAATTCTTAAAGGTAATCACATTAATCTTTTTTTTCTTTATGTTTGTACATTTGACACTGTATTTAATAAATCATATCCTATCCCTGGGAACAAAGACATTCTCCTCCATTTATACTTTTATCTTTTAAATTTAGGGCTTTGCTATATCTGTTATCTACCTTTGTCTATGCTCTTTGAAAGAAACCAGTTTTATTTTCCCCCAGGTATAGTAGGAGCTTTGGACCAATAGACCTGAAAGAAGCAGAAGATACAGCCTGAACAGAAGGGGGCAAGGAGGCAAATGAGCTGTCTCAGACCCCCAGAGAAAGAACTTGGAAGCAGAGTCCAAATTTCTGTGTGACCTACCCTAGCAGATGCTTCTACCTTTGTGGTCTGTAAGGAAATATTGAAGAAGCTAGCATGAAGTGTGTATGCATGTGCTTCTCTTATAAACAAAGCCGTTTGAAGGAGGAATTCCCCAGCAGCACTGAGGTTCCGGTAGATGACTTTAAAAACACACTCTGTATACAACAGAGAAGGACTTTCCCAAGTGGGTGGAAGAGTTGGGGAAGTAGAGAAAGTAGAAGCTATCAGAAGGAGAAAAAGCCAGTGCAAACTCAAGAAGAGAGTTGAGAATTGATTGTGCTAAGATGGACCAGATGATAGAAAAGTCAAAACATCATTTCTGGCCCTCAAAGTTGAAAATTCACCTCTTTAAGAATGGTAATTAGTTCCTCTCCAGTGTCTGAGTGCTCGAGCATTCTTCTGTTTCTAGTTCGTTAGTAACTGCTTGTGGTTATGAAATAATCAATCTAAGTGTCTATTGAACCAAAAAGACCACAAACAAATCCCAAGGAAAACAATCTAACCAAATTGCAGGCAAATGGTTGATATTTTCAGCCTTATGATTTACATATATTGTAAAAAAGAAACAATTGTTTTCTCCTCTTCTTTGTAAATGGAGTCAGCAATCAGCTTTTTTCTTCCCCTCCCCCTCCCCTACCCTGCTGTTTCTGCTGTCTGTGTCCATTCGCCGTGTGATCTTCTGTATCTATTTCTCTTTTTGTCTTCTGGTCTTTCTCCACTGGGTTTCACTAGGATTTGAGCTGGGGGACCTCTGATGTGGAGAGAGGGTCCCTGTCAATTGTGTCACCTCAGATCCTGGTCTCTGCTGCACTTCACCTTGACTCTCCACTTCGTCTATCTTTCGTTGCCTTATCATCTTGCTGTGTGACTCACTTGCACAGGCACTTGGCTTGGTGTGCAGGCACTGGTCTCACCACGTGGGCACTCAGCTTGCCATGCAGGTACTGGCTTACCACATGAGCATTCACATGGCACTCTGCTAACCATGTGGGCACTTGTGTGGGCACCCAACTCACCATGTGGGCACTCGGCTCGCCAAACGGGCATTGGCTCATTACTCAGGTATGCTTTTTCTTCTTTTTCACCAGGAGGCCTCAGGAATCAAATCCGGGTCCTCCTTTATGGTAGGCAGAGGCCTTATCACTTGAGCCACTTCTATTTCCCAGCAATCAGCTCTTAATTCTTCTATGACTTTACTGATGAAGAGGATGAGTCCCCATCATATATTCAGGAGGCCATGAAATTTTTCTACAACCATTATTCAAGAAGGATAAGAGAAAAGAGAAAAATCTGGGGACAGGAAAGCAAAAAAAAAGGAACTTTCTCTTCAAATCTATAAAAATTATGGCTTCAAGAGGTGGCATTTTCTTCAGTACCAAAAAAGCAATATCCTGTGGGAAGAAAGAGTAGAAGTGTAAAAAAAGGAGCATGTTTTGTTTGTCTTTTTAATTTTTCCTCAAATACTTTTTTAAATGCAAGAGCAAATTCAAATCACTATCTTTAATCTGTCTGCCAGATCCTGTCTTACCACCTTCCCAAAAGAAAAATAGAAGGCACCCTCTAGCTCATCCACAAAAGTGAGTTATATGAAGTATTGCCAACTTTGAACAAATATCAACAAGATTTATTAAAGCACTAAGGCTTGTAAGTAAGAGTCACAGTTTATGAAGCCATTTCCTATTACAAGGTCCTGTAGATGGTTCCCTACATTGCTTTCCAAAGTCTTTATGGTCTTGGCTCTTATATTTAGGTCTTTGATCCATCTTGAGTAGATTTTTGTATAAGATGTGAGTTGGTAATCCTCTTTCATTCATTTACATATGGATATCCAGTTCTCCAGGCACCATTTGTTGAAGAGGCCATTCTCTCCCGGTTGAGTGGGTGGCCTTGTCAAATATTATATGACCGTATATATGAGGATCTATATCAGGACTCTCAATTCTGTTCCATTGGTCTGTGTGTCTATCCTTGTGCCAATACCATGCTGTTTTCACTACTCTAGCTTTGTAGTATGTTTTGAAGTCAGGTAGTGTGATTTCTCCAATTTCATTTTTCTTTTTCAATATGTCTTTGGCTATTCAGGGCCTCTTTCCTTTCCAAATAAATTTCATAGCTAGTTTTTCTAGTTCATTAAAGAATGCTGTGTTGATTTTTATTGGGATTGCATTAAATGTATAGATCAGTTTTGGTAGTATAGATATCTTAATAATATTTAGTCTTCCTATCCATGAACAGGAAATATTCTTATGCATACCTTACCAGGGTTCCAGAGACAGCCAAAGTAGATACAAGCCCAGGTATTGGTTCTTCTGAGGGCTACAGAGACCCACAGGTTCTATGATCATGGCAGATGGAGTTCAGAGCCATGTCAGTTGGCCCTACTTTGGATTTTGTGTTCTTGAGTGTGATGGAGTTGAACTTGGATGTGATCTTTGTTCACAAGCCTCTCCTGTTACTTTTACCAGACCTGTGGTTGGCACTGGGGTTTTGTGTATGCTCAGGGGACCTGAATCTCTGGACTGTCCATGTGATAACCAGGTCCTGAGCCACAACAAACCTGCAACTCCTATCTTCTGATTTAATGAACTTTCTCCAGCCAGCTAACAGGGAGGTGAAGAAGGTCAACCACCACACCAGGGAGGCAAGAGTGCCTACAACTGCAAGCAGAATTGTATCCATCATCCATGTGGAATCTAAGCTCCCTTTTGATATAGAGGTGGAGTGGACACAACCATCCCAGGGTGCACATGATAGAGAAATAGAGTATAGATTATAGTGGACTTACTGATATTCTATTCATTAACTATTATGATTAGTAATGGAAGAAAATGTAGCATTAATCTGGAGAAAGTGGCCATGGTAGCTGCTGAGGGTAGGGAGAGGGAAGAAGAGATATGATGTGGGGGCATTTTCAAGACTTGGAGTTGTCCTGGGTGGTACTGCAGGGACAGTTGCTGGACATTGTATGTCCTGCCATGGCCCACTAGGTTGACTGGGTGAGAGTGTAAACTACAATATAAACCACTATCCATGTAGTGCAGCAGTACTCCAAAATGTATTCACCAAATGCAATGAATGTGCCACGATGATGAAAGAGGTTGTTGATGTGGGAGGAGTGGGGTGAGGGGGTGGGAGCTATATGGAGACCTCATTTTTTTTTAATGTAACGTTAAAATAAATAAATAAATAAAGGGAAAAAATAAAAATAAAAATTTTTTAATAAAAACATTCCTGGATTAAAAAAAAAAGTCACAGGTGAAGACATGTCTTTTCTAATCGATTGCTTCTGTACTATAAACATAGAATGTTTTAGGACTCTGGGGTCAGCCAGCCTGCATCTCTGACCCTTACAAACTGTGAAGCCCGGAGTGATTTACTTAGTTTCTCTGAGTCTTGGTTTATTCTTTTATAAAATCAAAATATAATAATACTAGTACCTATTATGAAGTAGATTACATGGGGTACACCTATTGCATGGTGAAAGTAAAAAATATATATTTATAATTCCAAATGCAGATGAAGATGCAGAGCAAGAAAACCTCGTATGCATGGCTGCTGGGAAAGCAAATTGGTAGAGTCACTCTGGAAAAGAGTTTGGTAGTTTCTTATACTTACTCTTATCATAACTTACCATAGGACCCACCAATCTCACTCTTGGATATTTCCCCAAGTGAATACAAAAACAGTAGGTAAATGTTTAAAAAGAGCTTTATTCATAATTGCCAAAAACTGGGAAAAAAATTTTAAAAAATGGGTGAATGAATAAGCAAGCTGTGGTATAGCCCTTCAATGAATATTATTAGTATTAATATTATTAGTATATTATAGAACTCATTGATAGAAAGTAATCAACTATTGATACCTGCAACAACTTGAAGGAATCTCAAAGACATTATGTTCAGTGAAAAAAGCCATTTTAAAAGGTTACAATATTGTCTGATCCCATGTATGTGAGGGTATTAAAAAGACAAAACAAAAGTGACAGACTTAAAACAGATCAGTGCTTGCCCTGGGTTAGGGATGGAGAAAGAGTGCGACTATAAGAGGATAGCGTGAGGGATTTTATGGAGTGATGGAACTGTTGTTATGAATCCCAATTGCAGTGGTGGTTTTATGAATCTATACGTGTGTTAAAACTCATAGAATCATACACCAAATTTTACTGTATGACTTTAAAAAAATTAAAATTTAAGTAAGATGACATATAATAAGGCATCAAAAGTGTTTAGTGTAGTTCCTGGCACATAGTAGATGTTAGCGATTACTCATTTCCAAAGCTATGTCGTAAAGAGCCAGCTCCATACTTCTAATTTAACAGATTCAGCCGCTATGGTTCAATACCCATGCCCAGTACAAAGATGAGAGAGAGGAAAATACTATAAAGAATGTAAATAGTGCAGGCTATTCTGCCTGGTCGCCTCCCTCAATTAGCTTGTGCTTGAAGTGCAAGAGAGATGGGAAAAATGAATCTGATCTTCCCTCCTTGGTGGCAGTCCTAGCGCACCGCTCTCAGGGCACAGGCATCTCTCCACACTGAAAGTGGTGCTAACGTTTAAAGGATTTTTCCTAAAATATGGTCCTGAAAAACAAGCCAACTACTTCATCTGGTATTAAACCAAAGAAGCAGAAATATGTTTGGACAGTAGAGAAAAACTGGCTGTGCTGGGCAGATATATATCCAGTGTGGTGCCTAAGGAATTGTCACAGGTAATTTTGACATTATGCAACATTTGCCATAAACCTTGATAATGATTAAGATCAGCTCTGTTGCTCAGATTTTAGAAGGTCAATTGATGTTCGATCCAGACTGTCATATACACCTGCTGGACAGGCCATTTGAAATTGCAGGTTTTTAACAATTTTAGTCTTCTGCTCCATGCAGCTTCAGAATTCTGCACACTTTCTAGGGGGAAAACAGCTGTGCGTTTGATGCCCTTCACATATCCAGTTTTGTCATCCAGCTCCGCATGACTGTCAAATGTTTTGGATTCCTGTCTGGACCCCCAGCCTGTCCCCACCCCCAACAGTGGCCCTCGGGTGGGCCAAGAGGGATTCTCAGTTTCAAATGCTTCTGGGGAATGGCAGTGCAGAGGGGTCAGCTCACAATTACCTTTTTTCCATAGCATCTGAGTTAACCAGCAGGTCAGTGCCTCCTCAAAACCATGAACTTACAGAAAATACTGCCCTGCTTTTCAGAGTGTTCAGTTTTGTTTCTAAGTCGTCACCCACCCTGCAGAGCTTCAGAATCCAGCAAACGTCTTGAAGGGGAAACTTGCCATGTGCTGAGGGCACTCAAGGAACCAGTTTTGGTTGCCTGGAGGCTGTATAACCACTAACAATCTCAGCTGTTTTTCGCCTACACCCAGCAGCGTCCTCAGCTGGGGCCAAAGCTAGCTTCTCAGCCTCTTTACCTCACTTAGAAATGGCAAATGTCCCCTGGGAAAAAGCTGCTAAAGCAGATCTGTTTACCCACCCATGCCCCACCCACACCCACTTGGAATTTTAGCCTCTCTAGTCTTCATTGGTACTGCAGCAAATGGATACCTTGAAACAGATGGTTTTTTTAGTTGTTCTCAGTGAGAGTGAAAATTTGCCATAATCTACTCCATCATACCTGGAAGTAGAAGTCCCTATCTGAATCCTTTGGAATGGCAGCCAAACCTGGGTCCAGCAGGTTGCTAATTGGTGTACTCCTTTAGCCCGATGTCAACTATAAGGCTAAGGGATCTCAAGCCCCTAGAATATTACCATTTACCTCCAGTGAGATGATCACACAAAGTGTGATACTAAAAGGACAGGGTTTAGATTCAAGAAGATTGCAGATAGTTTCTGGACTGTCTGGTGTGTGCTTTCTAATAAATTGTGTATTTCTGGAAGATTTTGATTTGAAACTTGCTTTCATTATAACCCAGTGGCAAGATTGTGGGGGAGGAGCTCTTTAACCTTAAACCAACTCTAAATTTTTGGAGGCTACTAGTTCCAAAAGAATCTGTTAATTGTGAGTGGCTATACTGACTGAGGTCCGTTCTCAGCATGGTTTCCAAATTTAGATCAATTTATATCTTTTTAGCTCATATGAATTATTTTTAAAAAATTTTTATTGGAGAAGTTGTAAGTTTATAGACAAATCATGTGGAAAATAGAGAGCTCTTATATACCCACCCTATTTATACATCTTACATTAGTGTGGTATATTCGTTACAATTGATGAAACAATGTTGTTATATTTGTACTACTAACTATAGCCCATGGTTTGCATTACGGTTCACTGTTTGAATTGTACAGTCCTATGTTGTTATTATTTTTAAACTTTTATTATCGGAATGTATATACACACTAAAATTTCCCCTTTTATATACACACTAAAATTTTCCCTTTTAACACACACAGATATATATCCCTGCTGTTAGTTATATCTACAACGTTGTGCTACCATCACTACCATTACGAAAACTTTTCCATGACCCAAATAGAAACTGTACAATATAGGCAATAATTCCCATTTTCTACCCTACCCTGGTACTTGGTAAACTATTCTAATATCTGACTCTATCAATTTGTTTATTTTAATTATTTCATATCAGCAAGATCATTCATTCTATATTTGTCCTTTTGTAGTCTGTCTTATTTCACTCAGCTTAATATTTTCAAGGTTCATCATGTTGTCACATGTATCAGAACTTCATATGGCAGAAAATTATATGTATATATATACATTTTGTTTTTCCACTCATCAGTTGATGGGCACTTGGGTTGCTTCCATCTTTCGGCAATTGTGAGTAATGCTACTATGAATGCTGGTGTGCAAATAACTGTTCAAGTCTCAGCTTTTGATACTTTTGGGTAAATACCCAAAAGATGTGGGATTATCAGGTCAAATGATAAATCTACACTTAACTTTCTGAGAAACTACCAAACTGTCTCCACAGCATCTACACCATTTTACATTTTGACCAACAATGAATGACTGTTTCTATTTCTCTACATCTGCTCTAACACTTGTCATTTTTCATTTTCTTAAAATTGTAGCCATTGGAATGGGTATGAAGCGGTATTTCATTGTGTTTTGATTTACATTTCCTTAATGACATCTTTTTATGTGCTTTCTGGCCATTTGTATATCTTTAAAGAAATTTCTATTAAAGTCTGCCATTGTTTAATTGGGTTATTTGTCTCTTGTTATTGAATTGTAGGGTTTCTTTATATATTTTATATATCAAATGCTGTTTGTATATATGGCTTCCAAATATTTTTTCCTATTATGTAGGTTGTCATTACTTTCATGATAAAGTCCTCTGATGCACAAAAGATTTTAATTTTGATGAAGTCACATTATTTTTTCTCAGGTTGTCAAGCTTTGGGTATAAATGTAGGAAAATACTGCCTAACATGAGGTCCTGAAGATACTTCTAGGATTTTTATAGTTCTGTTTTGTATGCTTAAGTCTTTGATTCATTGTGAGTTGATTTTTGTATGTTGTGTGAGGTAGAAGTCCACATTCATTTTTTGTATATGAACATCTGGTTTCCCACCACCATTTGCTGCCAATATTGTCCTTTCCCAATTGATTGGATTTGTCACTCTTGTCAAAAATCAATTGGCCATAGATGTAAGGATTGACTTCTGGACTCTCAATCTTCTTACATTGGTTTATTTATACTTGAGCCAGTACATAGCTTGACTTTGTAGCAAGTTTAAGATTGGGAAGTATGACCCCTCCAACTTAGTTCTTCCTTTCCAAGATGACTTTGGCTATTCCGTGCCCTCTATCCTTCCATAGAAATATGGTAATTAGCATTTCCATTTTTGCAAAGAAATGTGTTGGAATTCTGAATGGGATTGTTTTGAATCTGTGAATCACTTTGTATAGAATCGATTTCTTAACAATATTTAGTCTTCTAATCCATGAATACAGAATTTCCTTCCATTTATTTAGGGCTTCTTTAATTACTTTTTAAAAAATTCTCTCCCTTGCAGCTTGCTTGCTGTCTGTTCTCTGTATCCATTTGCTGTGCATTCTTCTGTGTCTGTGTTCTTTGTCTCCCTTTGTTGCATCATCTTGCCGTGCCAGCTCTCTGTGGGCCTCCGTGGAGGTGGGCCATCAGCTCTCCACAGGCACAGGTCATCAGCTGTCCATGGGCACAGGCCATCAGCTCTCCGTGGGTGCAGGTCAGCTTGCCTTCACAAGGAGGCCCTGGGACACAAACCCAGGGCCTCCTATATGGCAGATGGGAGTCCAATGGATAGCTAGAGCCACTTCCCTTCTTTAATTACTTTTAGCAATGTTTTGTAGTTTTATGAATATAAGTCTTTTACAAACTTGGTTATAGTTATTCTTAGATATTTGATTCTTTAAGTTTCTGTAATAAATGGAATTTTTTCTTGGTTTCCTTTTCTGATGAGAATGTATAGAAATACTACTGACTTCTGCCTGTTGATCTTGTATCTTGCCACTTTGCTGAATTGGTTTTTTATATCTAGAGCCTTTGTTGACAGTTTTTCAGGGTTTTTGTATCATGTCATCTGCAAACAGGGAAAATTTTACTTCTTTCTTTCCTATTAGTGTGCCTTTAATTTCTTTTTCTTGCTTAATTGCTCTGGCTGGGACTTCCAGTACACTGTTGAATAACAGTGGTGAGAGTGGACATCTTTGACTTTTTCCTGATTCAGTCTTTCACCATTGAGTATGATGTTAGCTGTGGGTTTAAATATATGCCCTTTATCACTTTAAGGAAGTTTTCACTTATTCCTAGTTTTCTAAGTGTTTTATAAGGAGGGATACTAAATTTTGTCAAATGCCTTTTCTGCATTGAGATGATCATGTGGTTTTTTTCCCTTTGTTATATTAATGTGTTGTGTTACATTATTTGATTTTCTTTTGTGGAACCGCCCTTGCATATATGAGATAAATCCACTTGGTAGTGGTGTATAATTCTTTTAAGGCTCAGTTGAATTTGGTTTGCTAGTATTTTGTTGAGGATTTTAGCATCTACACTCTTAAGAGATATTGGATTATGATATTTGTTTCTTTGGTATCTTTATCTGGCTTTGGTATTAGCCTCATAGAATGAATTAGGGAATGTATTAATCAGTCAAAGAGGTGCTGATGCAAAGTACCAGAAATCTGTTGGCTTTTATAAAGGGCATTAATTTAAGGTAAAAGCTTACAGTTACAAGGCTCTAAAGAGTTCAAGTCAAGGTTGGTTTCTCACCAAAGTCATTTGCCATATGTTGAAGCAAGATGGTTGCCTATCTCTGTGAGGGTTCAGCCTTCCTCTCTCTCAGCTGCAGGCTGGCATAGGGCTTGTCTCTCTTCCCAAGGCCACAGAATCAAAGTCCCCTTCTCTTCCATGTCATGACAAAGTTCTCTCCTCTGGCATCTTTGGAGCTTTCTATTCCCATATATCTTCTGTGTCTTCTTAAGTGAGTGCCTGTTTATATCAGCCCACCAAAGGGGCAGGGACTTAACCTGAGTTACACCCTACTGATGTGTTCGAATCAAAGCCCTAATCTTAAACATGATATAATCAAAGACATCTCAGCTAAATTTAGTATAATCAAAGGGGATCACACCCAAAGGAACAGACCAGTTTATAAACATAATCTCTCTTTTTGGAATTCATAAATAATCTCAAACTGCCACAGGGAATATTCCCTCATCTTCATTTTTTGTAATTGAACAGTATGGTATTCTTCTTGTAATGTTTGGTAAAATTCACCACTGAAGTCACCTGACCCTGATCTTTTGTTGTTGTTG
The DNA here is from genome assembly GCF_030445035.2 of Dasypus novemcinctus. Taxonomy (NCBI): domain Eukaryota; kingdom Metazoa; phylum Chordata; class Mammalia; order Cingulata; family Dasypodidae; genus Dasypus; species Dasypus novemcinctus. Next base: position 152,200,535 of record NC_080674.1, on the reverse strand, counting down.
TTGGGAGTTTTTGATTACTGATTCAATATCTTTACTATTTATTGATCTGTTGAGATCTTCCATTTCTTCTTGAATCGGTATAAGTACTTTATGTATTTCAAGGAATTTGGCTAAGTTATCTAATTTACTGGCATATAGTGGTTCATAGTATACTCTTATTATCCTTTCTATTTCTGTGGGATTGGTAGTAATACCTCCCTTTCATTTTTAATTTTAGTTATTTCTGTCTTCTTATTTTTTTGCCATTCTAGCTCAAGGTTTGTCAATTATATTGATATTTTTAAAGAACCAATATTTGGTTGTGTTGATTTATTGTTTTTTATTTTCTATTTTATATGTCTTGCTCTAATTGTTGTTATTTCCTTCTTCTGCTCACTTTGGCCTTAGCTTGCTCTTCTTTTTCTAGATGCTACAGTTGTAAGGTTTGGTCTCTGATTTAATATCTTTCTTCTTTTTTCATTGTAGGCATTTAGTGCTATAAATTCCCCCTCTCAGCTGCTTCTCATAAGTGTTGGTATGTTGTATTTTCATTTTCATTTGCCTCAAGATATTTCCTAATTTCCCTTGTGATTTCTTCTTTGACTCATTGGTTGTTTAAGAGCATGCTGTTTAATTTTCTCATATTTGTGAATTTTCCATTTCTCCCTCTGTTATTGATTTCTAGCTTCATTCCATTGTGGTCAGAGAAAGATATTTTGTATGATTTCAATATATTTTAATTTACTGTTACTTGTTTTGTGATCTAACATATGGTCTCTCCTCAAGCATAATCCATGTTCAGTAGAGAAGAATGTGTACTCTATTGCTTTTGGCTGATGTGTTCTATATATATGTTCGGTCTAGTAGGTTCATTGTATCATTCAGTCTTCTATTTCCTTATTGATCTTCTATCTAGACGTTCTATCCATTATGCAAGCGGTGTATTGAAGTCTCCTACTACTAATGTGGAACCTACTATTGATGTATTCCTCCTTTCAAACCTGTCAATATTTTCTCCATATATTTTGAGATTTGCCATTATGTGCATATATGTTTATAAAAGTTATGTCCTCTTGTTGAATTGAACCCTTTATCAATATGTCATGACCTTATTTGTATCTCATAACAGTTTTTAAAGTCTATTTTATCTGATATTAGTATAGTTACTCCAGTACTCTATTGCTTACAGTTCCAGTTTGCTACAATCTGCTAATGAAAAAATACCAGAAATGAGTTGGCTTTTATGATGGGAATTTTACTTCTCTGAGTCTCTGAAAATGTTCAAATCAAGGAATCATCAGAGATGCTCTATCTCATCAAAGGTTGGTTGCTGGCAGACCCTGGACTCATGGTACATGGTTCATGGTATGGCAAAATGGCAGCCTGTCTATGTCTTTTCCTCCAGGCTCACTTTCTTCCTGAGCTCAGCTGTGGGCAATCAGGCATATGGGTCATTTCTCCCCTGTCTCTTCCAGGACTCATTGCTTCAGCTTCAGGTTGCTCAGTTCATTCCAGTCTCTGGCCTCTTAGCCTCTCAAGGTTTCTCTGTCTTTCTGCAGCTGTAGGCAATCCTGGAGTTCCCGCTCACATTGAAGTGTAAAAATGGCAGCTCCCTTTTTCTGTGTCTTTCTATATGTTTCTCCCATTTATATAATAAGACTCCAACAAGAGGGCAGAGATCTACCTTGGGTCATGCCTTACTGAAGTACACCAATCAAAGGCCCCCATCAAATTCCAATCCAAAAAAAGAGCTGCATAATCTAAGCAAAGACCCTTAACTGAAGCAATCTAATCAAAAGTGATCTTATCAAAAGAACCCTTAACTGAATTTAACCAAAAAGTCCCACCACATACAATAGGTTTACAGGAATAGGAATGGCTTGACTTAAGAACATAATTTTGGGGAATCTACAGAAGACTCAAACCAGAATAGTTACTATTTGCCTGTAATATTTTTTCTATTCTTTTTCTTTCAGCCTACTTGTGTCTTTGAATTTAAGGTGAGTTTCTTATAAATAAAATATAGTTGGGTCATGTTTTATATCCATCCTGCCTATATCTTCCTTTTGACTGGAAAGTTGAATCCATTTACATTTAAAGTAACTACTGATAATGCATGACATTCTTTTGCTATTTTTCTTTTTTTTCCTTTGATAATCTTATACTTTTTTTGACTCCCAATTCTTCCATTAATAGCTACTTTCATATTTATTTGATTTTTTATATTGTCCTATTTTGTATACCTTCACACTTCTTTTTTGTATTTCTTTTTCATAATTTTCTGTGTGGTTACAATGGGGCTAATATTTAACATCTGAAATCTATAACAATGTTTGACTTGAAACTATATTAATTTAAATAGCATACACATACAGTCCTTCTATACCTCTCCATTCCACCTTTTTATTTGTATTTGTTATAAATTATATCTTTATACATTGTATGTCAAAACCATTATCTTTTATGCATTTGCATTTTAGGGCCTGTAATTAGTATAAAACAGGGTTGTATACCAAAAAATACAGTACAAAAGTATTGGCATTTATAATTATCCATATGGTTCCTCTACTGGAGGTCTTTATTTTGTTGTACTGCTTCAACTGATTGTCTATTTCCTTTTCTTTCACTCTGAAAAACTCCATTTATCATTGCTTATAGGGCAGGCCTAGCAGTGACTAACTCCCTTAATTTTTTAAATCTGGGAATATCATATCAATTCCTGAGTAGCAGTGCTGTAAATTACCAAGCAAGTGCATGGTACTATTTCCTATTTCTTCATTCTGAAAATAATTTCCTGGGCAATTTAATTTACCCTGTTCTAGGAGTCCACAAGTAAGTGGAACATTTTTCATCATTTTAAAATCATCAATCCTAGTCTTCTTGGTCTCAGTGTTTCCTTAAAGTGCTATTTTTCCATCTATATATTTACCAAAATCCCAAAGTCTATGTCATTTTCATTAACATTTTACAGAGAGTCCTTTTCTTTCCAGCTCTGTGTTCCTTTATTTCCTAATTCAATAGAGATTTACTCAATATTCATTTTTGATATCCCAAGCTACATACTATATGTAGCCACATCTTCATCTTATAGAGGAAGACAAGGATATTTGATTCCATACACCTGAAAGTAAGTGATATTTGTGCAGTCACACTCTTATCCAAAATCAAGTATTCAGGGCACTGTATCCTCTTGTTCTTTACCTTATCCCTAACCCTTAGCATACTCTTACATATAGTAGGCATTTAATCAATATGTATTATATTAATAAATAGATTAAGTAATAATGTTTTAAATTCGTACTGGGAATAAGTATAAGAGTGCAAACAATATGAAATCTCTCCCATGTTCTTCATGTTCCTCAAATCTTATCTGAAAAAGCAAGCAATGTTATAAAACCAGAGATCTGTTTGGTAATTCAGGTTGCATAAAGCAAGAGAGGGCATCAGAACTTTTTAAAAAGCTACCTTTGCTTTTGAAAGAGCATAAAAGTGAGAGTAGATGATTCATCAAAAGAGAGGCTTACAAGTCCCTCTTCAAAGGCAAAATAATGTAGGTATAGGTGAAGGTTTACATTTAGACCAAGAATCATAAAGTCATGAAAAGGCAAAAATATGGAGGTATTAAAAAGTCCATTTAGATTAAATAAGACAATAAATTGAATTGAATTTCTAGGTAGAAACTACAAAGAAAAGTTATATTGAGAAGCTTTAGAGCATGATAGGAGGCAGTTTCATTTTACTAACTTACCTTTTAGATAGCAGTGTATTTATTCCCTACACCACAATCTAAACTTCATGGGCATTCTAAACATTGAGCTGAAGGAGGGAGGTTGGGAAAGAGAGAGAGTGAGTGTGTACTTTGATTTTTATGAAAGTCTTTGGAGGCCATCCTTATGCTGAAACAATGGTTTTGTTTTGCTTTACTTTGTTTTGGTTTGGTTTGTGTTTTGCCTGTGGATTGCCTTCTTCCCTCCCTGTCTCTTTTAAACAGAAAGAAAAGGAACAAAGAAATGATTTCTAGAAACCATTTCTGTCATCAAAGCAGTTGCTTCTTACCTCATGTTCACTTGATGTCCCTTGGGAGAAACTTTGTGCACATTCGGGTACTGATTGAGCATAATCTCAGGTGCACATTTAACATAAAGGCTTGCGCAATCCATCTGAAGCAGCTACCCAGGAGGATTATGGGACACTGTAAATTGAAGGATGGATCCACATCTGTTTGTAGATAGATGCAGAGGATTAAATCCAAAGCCAAATACAGAGTAAACATTCAATAAACACTGTCAAATCAATGAATAAATGAATTAACGAGAAATAAGTAAACCTGACATAAAGAACACTGTATAGAAAGGATCATCCAAGCTCTCTGTTAGATCACACATTTATTGTATGATCACAAAAATTGAAACAGTTGCTTTAAATATCTAAAAAAAAAAAAAAAGTTGTAGATAAAGTTTTCTTGGATTTGAAGAAAAGGTAGACCCTGATTTAAAAACAGGAGGGAACATAGGATAGTGCAAAGCAAATGGATGTTAGACCTAAGTGGGATTTCTGCTATATCTCTACTTGCTGTATGTTCATTCACTCCTTTGAGCCTGTCTCCTCATCTGTGAAATGAGATAATCATACTTACATGGAAGCATGAGTACTAACTTAGTATATAGGCAAAGTAAGTTCATGAAGGGAGGTCCTGGGGGGAGCTTTCATTTGACAGGGATTTTCTATTTAGCGTCTTCTTTCTTCTTGAAGTGTATTCATTAATGCCCCTTTAGTGGCTGACTATAAAGTAATGTGCTCATGCTATTTTCCAAGAGAAATGGGAAAATTATTAGGTTGATCAGAAAAAAATATGCTGTTAGAATAAATAAGTACACTGGTACTGAGAAAAGGTTTTTTTCTTATCTGGTCACTGTTCTTGTTTTCTTTGGACATTCCATCTCCTTGTCCACTTCACATTCATCCCAAATCCAGATATAAGTCCCTGGATCATAGATGGAAGGAGGGGGCCAACAGAAGTCTGACGTTTTTGGGTTAGGCCTTCTCTTTTCCAGGCTGTTATGCCAGCAGCCCCGGAAATTTCTTTCTGGTTCACTGTGTGTGGTCTCTATAAATATACTTTCATTACTTGATTCAAGAACACCGCAATTCCCATGCTCGTAGGTGGGTTCAGGCAGCTATTTCTATCACCTCTTCATTCTCTTGGCACAGAGAGGGAGCAGAGAGCCTTGGATGACCTTAAAATAAGACTAAGAAATCATGAGACCATGGATAAGAGGTGTGATTCCTTGTTGACCAGAGCAGTGGATCCCAAACTTCAGTCATTTTCATTCTACGGCCATGATTTTGCCACATCTGCATATCAACTTGTCATTCTTATATGTTTATCTAATTGCTTAATATTAGTTTTCTTTTAGTATTTAAATTTAGTATTCTTTTAAATAACCCCCTTCTTACCCAAATTTATTTGTTTATATTGATTTATATTAATGATTGCAAAAATCACTATAAAAAGGAAATTTTAAGAACTTAGGGGGGGAAGCAGATGGCGCAATGGATGGGGCATCCGTCTACCACATGGAAGGTCTGTGGTTCAAGCCCCAGGCCTCCTTGGCCCGTGTGGAGCTGGCTCATGCACGGTGCTGGTGTGCGTGGAGAGTGCCTTGCCTGGAGGGGAACCCCCGCATAGGGGAGCCCCGCGTGCAGGGGGTGTGCCCCATAGGGAGAGCCACCCAGAGTGAAAGGAAGTGCAGCCTGCACAGGAGTGGCGCCACATACGCGGAGGGCTGACAGCAAGATCACGCAGCAGGAGGAGATGCAGATTCCCAATGCCCCTGATAAGGATAGGAGCATTGGGGGGGCACGGCGGGTGGACACAGAGAGTGGACAACTGGGGGGGGGGGAGGGAGAGAAATAAATAAAAAATAAATCTTAAAAAAAAAAACAGAAATTAGGGAAGCAGACTTGGCCCAATGGATAGGGCATCTGCTTATCACATGGGAAGTCCACAGTTCAAACCCCAGGCCTCCTTGACCCGCATCATGAGCTGGCCCACGCGCAGTGCTGATGCATGCAAGGAGTGCCCTGCTAGGCAGGGGTGTCCCCCGCGTAGGGGAGCCCCACACTCAAGGAGTGCGCCCCGAAAGGATAGCTGCCCAGCGCGAAAGAAAGTGCAGCCTGCCCAGGAATGGCGCCACACACACAGAGAGTTGACACAGCAAGATGACGCAACAAAAAGAAACACAGATTCTGGGTGCTGCTGATAAGGATAGAAGCTGTCACAGAAGAACACACAACGATGGACACAGAGAGCAAACAACTGGGGCGGGGGGGAAGGGGAGAGAAATAAATAAATAAAATCTTATAAAAAGAAAGAAATTAAATTCTATCTAGACATTCATGTACCTAAGTTGTATGGCTTGCTCTTTTTAATTAAAAAATGGAGATTATAAAGTATGAAAAATGGACTAAAGACTCCAAACTGAGACATTAGGCTTGATGAAATCCATATTGAGAAAGAATTAAAAGGGGACTCATTCCCTCAGTCTGTGGTTCAAAGTATTTTAAGATTTTACCTAAGGTCATCAGTCATGAGGAAATGTATGTTACATGCAGGAAAGAAACGGATGTGCAGGGAGGCAAGAATTTGGGCTAACTGGGAAGGTAGAAGGATCTCAGGAAGCCAGGGGGTCTATCCCCTGTCTTACCTGGTGACCTCTGAGGTTAGGGGCAAGCCTGTTGATCTGGTTACAAGGACCTGGTGAGTGAGGCCAAAGGAGAGTGCATCGGTGAAAAGGCATACAGAGAGAGGAGACAAGCATTTCTGGTGAATACATGGACACACGGTAGACATTAAACAAATGTTGGCTCCCTGGAAGCCCCTCCTACCTTTCCTCTCATTCTTTCATAAGATCCATCTGATGTCCCATCTTAATAAAGCCAATGGCAAGTTCTAACTGGGGGCTTTCTCTGTGTCAAGCAGTTTTCATGTATCGTTTTGTTCAATCTTCAAAACACTTTTATAATTTTATAAGTGAGGAAACTAAGAGTCAGAGAGGTGAAACAACTGGTCCCAAAACACCCAGGGGGAAGAATATCTTGTGGTTTGGGGTCTACCATCCCAGAAGCAATAAGAAATAAGGACTTTATTCAGCTAATTGAGTTGAATAGGCAAAACAGACCACAGGTGCCTAAATTATCTGAGTTTTGTCTTACCATTATTATAATCTGGCTCAGAAAGTATGCTCTTTTTTTTTTCCCAGGAACAATATTGTTTTATTTTTGGTTCGATTATCTGGCTTATTGCCTTGGTTCCCTAGCAGAGATTACCAAAATATTATTCACAGAGGTGTTTCATAAATATAGATTGAAAAAAGAGGAAGCAAGAGAGGAGAAAGGAAAGGAGGACTGGAAGCAGAGACAACTTTGTGTGCAAACCCACCTGAGACACACACCTGAGATTGAGGTCTGGGCAGATGGTTGCAAAGAAGTACGGCTAACCTCACCCCTTCCACCTCTTGCTGAGCCTCCCATATCCTCAGGTCCTGAAATGAAGCCACAGTCTTGGTGTAAACTCTCCAGCCATGGAACTTTGCACTGCTGCCTGCAGGTTCACTGCAATGTATCCCAAGCCCTTGCAACCCTAGGGAATCGATGATTGTAAGAAACAGCTCCTCTCCAATGTTCCCACCAGGAGAATTTATAACTGAAGACTGAAAAATCCTTAGGGATTTTGGAACAGGGACCAAACTGCTCAGAGTTTCACAGTGAAGATAAATTTATAGGCTATATTTTATTGTATAACCATATGGGATGGGGCACACATAATTAGAACTGAATACAGGTAAGCCACCTATCCATGAATCCAGCCATTTGTTTCCATCTCCACGGCTCTAGACCAAGCCAAAACCATCATTCCCTGGAGGACAATAGCGTTCTCCTAACTGGTCTCCCCATACCACCCTGTTCTCCTATATTGCAATGACCACACGGCATCCAAAGTGAGCTTTTAAAACACTAATCTAAGCATGCCATTCTCCTAGCTTCAAAAAGAGAGCACAGTGATTTCTTCAAATTCCTAGAAGTAATGCTAAAGTCCTCAGCACTGCCCCTCTTTATCCCTCTGTTTTTCATATGCCACTCCTGTCTGCTTTCTGGGTTTCAGCCTCCAACTCCCGTGCACTTGCCATTCCTCCTCTTTGAGTTGTTTTTCCTCTTCTTTACTCATCCAGGAAACGGTAAGGTAGTAGTTAAAAGCACAGGTTCTGTGAAATAATAGGTAGAGTTTTGTTTCTTGCCTTTTTTTTTTTTTTTTGAGGTAGAGTTGTTTTGAGGATTAATGAGTTATGGCATGAAAAGAGCTGAGAACAAAGGCTGGCAGATAGCAAACCCTCAGTAAGTGATGACTGCTCATCCTTCAGCTCTCAGCTCAAATAGTCCTTCTCCAGGGAGGCCTTCTGACTCCCCTAGTCTCAGGCAGAAGCCCCTATTGTGTGCACTCATAGCTGCCTGCATTTCTTTATAGCACATGTCACAATCTCTAGAATATATATGTGTGTTGATTTGGTTAATTTCTATCTATCCTGCTTTACTGTCAATTCAATGAGGACAGGGATAATATCTATTTTGTTTACCTTTTATTCTGAGTCCCTCACTCAATGCTCAGAGACTACTGGGTGGGGAATATATATTTATCAAGGGATGTTGAAGGAATGAAAGAATGGATAGATGGATAGATATATGGATGTATGGAAGAACACAATATCTGGTAAAGTGTTAAACCAGCTAAGATAAAGCACTGAAAAGAATACTAGAGCTCTAAGAATAATACACATACTGTGGAAAGAGACAAAAATGTTGGGTATAACAGAATACCAAATATTTACTAGAAGGAGAGTTACCCAAGATTTGCTTCTGGTGGGAAGCAGCATTTAGGCTAAACCTTAAAGGGTGAGCAGGCTGCTGGAAGAGAAGGAGTCTTCTTGGGTAAGACCTCACAGAGTAACCCTTAAAAGCACAGAATCTGTCAGACCTGGTTGGAATTCCAGCTCCACCGCTGCCTAGCTGTTGAGCGAGTGCATGCTACTTGACATCCTTGAACTCTCTTTCTCTGGAAAATGGGTAATGATAGTGGCTCTTCTCAGGGATGTGATGAGGCTTATGTGAATTTTGAGTGGAGAGTGCTTTGCCCAGGACCTGGAGCAGAGTTCTTAGAAACTGCCAGGCTAGGCCCAATCTTAAAATATTCAAGGGGGCGACAGAGTGTGTGCTGCTGTTGTAAGGGGTGGGGGTGGGGGGTGGGGGATAGGAAATGAGTCACAGTCCTGCAGAAAATCTGCTTCCACCCTGAAAGACAGGCCTTAAAGCAGTCATGTTTTTGCAGGGACCCATGGTTCCATCGACCTTGTGCCTCCTGTTCTCCCTCCTTTCAGACCCTGTGATGATCCCAGGTCCTTAGGGTCTCAGCTGATATTTTCACTGTCGGGAAAATGAACTTCTTCATTACTTGAATTAGGATAAACTACTAGAACTTGAATTTTCTTCAAATATGCATAAAGCTAGAGAGATCGCTCATTTTCTCTTAATAAAATAAAATTCTAAAATAATCTAGTTGCACTTTCAGCCCCAGGCCCAACCAAAAAGAAAAGGGAACATGTACTTTTGAAATCACCTCATGTCTTGTTGATTTCCTCACTCACCAGCAGAAAATTCAATAATGGACCCAGCATAATTCACAGGGAAGGGAAAAAATCCCCCATATCAGCCCTCGGGGGAAGAGACATGAGGTTGGCTGCAGAATGAAAATTTAATAGCTGCCTGACGTTCTAAAGAAAAGGGGGTGTGAACTGTTTGAACAGTTGGGTACTTAGAAAATGGGTGATTGTGTTAGCTTGGCTGGGAAATGACACGGAGTCAGGTTTTCAGTTTTTCACTCTTATATTTAACCTACGGGGGACTGCAAAGACCACAGGGATGACAGATGACACAGTGAACTTTACCATGAAGGCCAAAAAACAAATTTTTATTTGGTGATAATATAGGTTAGGTGATTATGGCTGGTGGATGCAATTAGCTCTAACTTTAAAGGCCATGGATAGCCACAGGTTTGAGGAATAAAATATGGATTAGAGTGGGAAAAAAAGAAAATGCCATGGATAATGAGGGGTTCAATGCAGACTTCCATAAGAGAGATGGGACTTTCACTAGGAGATTTCCTATTCCTATGGGAATATCTATGTTTGTGAGCATACAATTTCCTCCTTAAAATCCAGATAATTTCACATCCTTAAGGAACATCCTACAAAGAAACCAACTTTCAAAAATTGTTTGCCAAGAGCCACTGCACATGTGATGAAGAAAGACCAATAAAACTGTACTGAGATGGATATATGGATGCTGGGCAGTAGGCTAGACCCACCCATGAGCTAGACAGGCAGGTGAATGCACAGCAGGGGAGGAAAGGGAAATGGGCATTGCTTACATCTTCACAATGAGAGTCACTTCATGTCATGTGTTCTCACTTCAGAGCCCATACTCCTAAACCCTGTGATTTAGTAACCTCCCCTAGCAATGAGCAGGGCCTCTGTGGAGCTATTCTGCAGAGCCCTGAGGGTGGTTGCAGTTTGGATTAGATCAATGCATCTCTACCAGGGGTATCTATCAGAATCTCTCAGAAGTTCTGAAAATGAAGATGCCCAGGCACTCCTCTAGATCCACAGAGTTAGAACCCAGATTTATATGGCCCAGGGATCTGTATTTAGATGCTCTAATGATAAGTCAGTTTGGGGAACTATTGCCTTAAAGACTGGTCAGTGATTTCAAACAAGACAAAATCACACTAATTATGTAGCATAACTCATTTACTTCATTTAATTTTGCAATAATCCTTAAAGTAATCACTGTTAGCATACTTATGTTACTGATGATAAAACAGGTGCAAAGAAGTTCAGAAATTTGCTGAAGCTCACATATTTAGGAAATGGTGGAGACAGATTTCAAACACAGCTATTTGGATGCCTAAACTTGTCCCACTATACTATACCACCTGCCTGACATCCAGGGCACTGCAAGGAACACAGAGGTCCTCAATGCCCAAAAGTTTCTACCGTTTTCCAAACATCTCTTTTTTAAAAAGGCATGTATAATTTCTACCTGATACTTACACAAAACTTTTTAGTTTAAAAGGCTTACACATTCATCATACTATTTAGCCCTCATGACAACCTAGGACATGGATGTGATTTTCTTACTTAACAGTCAGGAAACTGAAGCTGGGGAGAATTAGGAAACCTGCCTTGAGCCCCACAGCCAGTAAGTTATGTAGGACTTCAATTAAAGCCAGGCTCCTGCCTTCATTGCCCTCCCTACCTTGGTTCCCATAGGCCTTCCTGTGGGCGCACACCTCAGAGGAACAACCGCCTTATTTTCTCTGCCTTTCCTGCCTTCCCGTACAGCCTTTTGTGGAGTCAGTGCTTCTTTGTGCTTTCCAATGAAAGATACAAGTACATTTAGGCAAGTGCGTGATCTCGCAAACCTACGATTCTAGACAACCTGATGTAATCACCTTTCTTCTAGTATCCTCAAGGAATAAACCGTGGGAGAGCTGCTTTTTATTTGTTTTGTTTTACACAATAATAGATGTTCAAATTCCTATCAGTGTTTGAGGTTTCTAATCAGCCCAAACCGTCCACTTTATAATATAAGCTGACCTTCTAGGCCGATAAACCTGCATAATTCCTGACTTCCAGAGAAGTTTGTTTGCATATTACTGCGAGGACATAGTTCCGACAACATTGGGAACAGCAAGTATGATAAATCATTTCAGGTAGGCTGGCTATGACCGTGGTACTCTCAGATGTACCAGGCAAATGGCAAACAGATGAATTTGTATCAAGGCTAGAGGTAAATTTAGGTTTTCTCTACACACTCAGCCTCCAGATTGAACCAGAACAGTAATTTCTGTTTCCATCAATTAGAGGAGCCAGTCTCTCAGGGGTCACAGTTTTCTTATTTGCCATGTCCATGAAAGCAATTGGGCCAACAAAAGCCGAAGTACGTCACCCATTTAAATGAGAGCGTACAGTCCTGGTTTTACCTGGTGAGACATGTCGTTAAACTAAAAAGTTAAAAATCAATTAACTATTTTTCTAAGTCATGGCACACCAAATAGCTCCCCCAATTCTTTCAAAATTATTTAGCCCATAAATTTCCTTACCATTACCTAGCATAGTGTCTCGTATTGGTTTATGCATTAAGAAACAACAATTGAGCACCTACTGTATATAAAGTACTGTGCTAGTACTAGGGTTGCAGTTAAGAATAACATCAGTGATGACCCTGCTCTTGTAGAGCTTATCGTCTAGGGAGAGAGTCAGAGAAGTTAATTAATAAAATAAAATAACAAAATAAATAAAACATTTCCTTGGGTGTTCAGGGGAGGCTTTTCTGAAGAGGCAGTATTTGAGCCTGTACTTCATGATGAAGAGAAGCTGGTCATGTGATGATCTGGGAAAGCAAGCTGGGCAGGATGAGGGTGTAAAGTAGTTAAGGGTTCAGGGTGGGATGGGGGTGGGATGAGGAGAGTAAGAGGAGTGAGTCTGCAAAGGCAGACAGCAATGAAGTTAAGTGGGGCCTTGCCTGTCTAAATAAAATATTTGGGTGACAATGATGCAGCCTCACCCTGCAGAGCTCAGGAAGGCAGCGTTGTACCTTCTCCACTGCCTTTCCTTCCTCCCCCCAATCTATGGGGCCTCTGCTAGGTACTTCATGCTTCCTCAGGGTCTTCTCTTCAAAGATGACTTGTTCTGTGGGGTCAGGCATAGGCAGCCCTGGTGTCAAAGGACTTTAGGGTAGTAGGAGTCCCTGAGTGACGGAAGAAAGCCCAGCTGTAGTAGCTTTCTGCTCACAGAGAAAATACTCCCAGAAGTAATTTTTTTCTATAAAATTTAGCAGAGACTTCATTCTTCCTTTTGAGTAGCCTGATGGATAAACATAGAAATGACACAGCTATACACATGTATTACATGAGTGTGTGATACTATGATGGTAGTCCTTTCCACATTAGAAAACATTACACATAAGATATATTGGGTTAGCAGTGTTGAGTTTTATGGAATTTCTATATATGAATAATCAATAAAAATATAAAGAACCTGGGAAAACCCTGGGGCAGAACTCCATGAGCATTTTCTCTGAGTCCCCCAATTGTTCTCCTAGCCAACTCCTATTCATCCTTCTGGTGTCAGCTCAACCAGTAATCACTTCCTCAGAGAAATTGTCCCTGATGACCAAAGACCAGGTTAGTTTCTGTACATTATTCTTTTCCCTCTGAGACTATGATTCTCCTCTGAAACATTTTATTAAAACAGTAATTTCAATTGTTGTGTGAATATCTTTATTGTCATTCTCAGATAGAGAAAGCAAGGACTATATCTGGCTTCATTCATTCATTCATTCATTCATTCATTCAACAAGCACATATTGAGTGCTCCCAATGTGCCAGGCTGTGTGCTAAGTGATAGGGTATGGATAAGGTCTCTGTTTCCCTGGAGGTCACTTTCTAGTTGGAAGGCTCATTTGCCCCCTTGGACTATATTCCTTTGTATCCTCCTTTTCACCTTCCTTACCTCCTTCCATAAATATTTAGGGAATATCTATTCTGTACCAGGCCTTTAGTTAGCTGCTGGGTATGCAGTGATGAGCAAGACAGTCCAATGGTTCATGGTTCTATTTTTGACTATACCATTTCAGGGGGTTGGAGAGGAGGCAGAAGTAGATATTGTTAGCTTGTGTTTTTAATTGGAAGCATTAAGGCTCAAAACTTTATGTGAAACTATTTTTACCTTCACACAAGTGCTCAGATCTGGCCCTACTCATTGAGGAGAATGAAGACATTTACTAGTGCCAAGACACACTATCGGCAAAGGTAGTCAGGCTGGCAATAACTTGAAATAGTTCACTAACCTTCTAAAATTGACTCACTGTTTTTCATTTCAACCTACTTAAAAAGGAAATATATTGCCTATTACAAAATCAGTATCAATTTGCATAAATTGATTATAATCATAAAAATAAATATAATGAAACAAAAGGATGCTATTAAGTTCTAGCTATACATTTCTGCTTCCAGCCAAGATAGAGTAATAGGGACTAGATTTAACCTCCCACCTTAAATAAACTAAAAGAAGTGGACACTGGACATTAGACAGTAGAAGACAGCAATTCCTGAAAGGAGGAAACAAGTGAGGTGGGCCCTATGATTAACTGCTCAGTTCACTGTCTTAGGAGCGTTTCAGCCATCCCCCAACTACTGTGAGTGTTGGCTGCTAATGCCAGGGTGAGAAACCAAGGTCAAGCCCAGGGGACTTGCTCTCCAAATTGAGGAGCTGTTTCTGAAAATCTACGGAGTATAAGGTGGGTAGAACTTAGAGGACAGAGAGCAAGAGCAGGGAAAGCTGCACTGAGAGAGCACCCCAGAGATATGCACAGTATTTATACCTCCTCAAGTATCCAGGAGAGTGCAGATCAGCTACTCAGAGCTGGGAAATAACTTCCCAAAGGATTAGAGAGAGTAGTAATTGGGGCTCAGACAGAGCATGTATAGTATCTGTTTCCACCAGCCAGACTGATAAACCTCATGATTCATGGCTACTGGGTAGACTATTCAGAAGGCTCTTGTCCAATAGTGGGAAGAATTAGCCCCATTCTGATCACTGCTCTGATACCACCAACCTTGAAAGAAAAATTCAGAAGGATCAAACATTTTCCACTTTGCTGGGACTTAGAACAAACTTCAAGAATATTTATAAGTATACAAAAATATCCAGCATTCAACAAAGTAAAAATTCACAATGTCTTACAATAAGTGAAATACACTAGACATGCAGAGAAGCAGGAAAACCCTCCCTATGAAAAGGAGAAAAAGTCAAAACTGACCCAGAATTGACATAGATGCTAGAACTAGCAGATAAGGGCATTAAAACAGGTATTTTAATTGTATTCTGTGTTTTCAAAGAGTCACAAAGAGACAAAGAAGATTAAAAAAAGATCTATTAATAAATTGAACTTCTAAAGATGAAAACCACAATGTCTAAGTTGAAGAATATTTTAATGGGATTCATGTCAGATTAGATATTGTGTAAGAAAAGGTTAGTGGACTTGAAGAATAACAATCCAAAATGAAATAAAGAGTAATGATATTTTTTTTAAATGAAAAGATCATCTGTGAGCTGTGGAATAAATTCAAGCAGCCTGCCATAGATTTATTTGGTGTCCCTAAATCAGCAACAAGACAAGGTTGTCTGCTCTTACCATTCCTATTCAACATAGAATAGAACTAGCGAGTGAAAAAGGTGAGAAAAGGAAGAAAATAGCATCCAGAATAGAAGAAAAGAAAGAAAACTGTCTTTCTCCAAATATGACATGATCATCTATGTAAAAAATCTGATAGAATCTACAAAAAAGTTTCTAGAACTACTAAATGATCTTAGGAGGTTGCAGGATATAAAATCAACGTTAAAATCAGTTGTATTTATATATACTAGTAATGAATATTAGATTGAAATTTAAAAACAGTACCACTTACAACAGCATCAAAAATGTGTAATAAGCATAAATATGTGAAAGACATGTACACTGAAAGCTAGAAAACATAGTTGAGAGGGATTAAAGATATATGCTCATCATGGGTTGGATGACTCAATATTGTTAAGGTGACAATTTTCCTCAAGTTAACCTATGGATTCATGTAGTACAAACAAATTCCCAAAAAGCCTTTTTATAGAAACTGAGAAACAGGTTCTAAATAACATATAGAAAAGCAGAGTACCTCTAGAATAGCCAAATAACTTTGAAGAAGAACAAAGTTAGAGACTAATATTGTCTGATGTCAAAAATTATTACAAGCTACAATGAAAAACCTGTATATGTTCATAGCAGTTTTATTTGTAGTAGCCAAAAAACTGGAAACAATCTAAATGTCCATCAACAAGTGAACTGATAAACACATTGTGGTATATTCACATAATGGAATACTACCCAGCTATACATAGGAATGAACTAGTGATACAAGTAGATTAATCTCAAAATAAAGAGAAGTAAAAATGGCCCAACAAAAACGTACAGACTGTATTATTCCATTTCTATAAGCCTGCAGAAAATGAAAACCAATCAAAAGAGACAGAAAGAAGGTCAGTGGCTGCCTGGGGACATGACAGAGACAGTGAATGTTGTAGAAGAGATCACAGTTGGGCACAAGGAAATTTTTCGGGGGTGATGGGTATATCAATGATCTTGATAGGCTTTATGGGTGTATGCCTATGCCAACACTTTGCAAATTTCTACTTTAATTATATGCAGTTTATTACATATCAATTATACCTCAGTAAAACTGTTAAAAACCTTCTGTTGCCTCCCTTTAAAAAGGGAGATTAACTAGCAGTATACAAACTAAACAGTCTTTCACCTTGATACATAAAGAGGAACTGAAAAAGAATTCAAAACGGAGCAAACTTCTTTATGATTCAATGCTATTGAATGCCTTTTCCATGAAACACTTTAAAGTACCCCATGTATTGCCACTGTACATACAGGGCAACATCTATTACAGCAATGAAAGGCAAAACGCCAAAAAATTTTTTATGATATTTTTCTTTTTTTTTTTGATACCCCAATTTATTTTTTACTTTATTTTAGTCTTTCTAAATTAGTATGTATTTTATTTTTCATCTTTAAACCTAACATTACTATCTCATTCTCCTATTAATTAAAATTGGCAATATATTAGGCTTCATTTTTGAAGAAGTTTTGGATCACAGAGGGGTTCAACTATGGCAGGGGGGAGCATTGGTGTGGGGTGTCATTGATGCAGGATGCATGGGTGGGAGGGAGTTCTCCAGGGCATACATATAGAATATATAGATATGTTCAGATGTTTGTTGGGTATTGACATAGTGGGTAGAGTTTCACACAACAACTGAGGGAGTGCTGAGTTCCCATCCTGGGGAGCTCTGTCACATTCCCCAATGGAACAACAACAATCCGCCAAGTGCAAGGACAAAGACCAATGAAGAAGGATGGCCCAGTAATGGGTCCTTGATACTGATAACTGTGCTTATGAGCCTGTGTGCTTGAAATTTGAACTTGGTCTAGAGCTTCAGGGTGCCTAAGAGTTACCTCCAGAAAGCCTCCATGTTGTTCAAATGTGGCCACTCTCTAAGCCAAACTCAGCATATAAATGAATTACTTTCTCCCCAGCATGGAACATGAGTCCTGGGGATGAACTTCCCTGGCACTGAGGGATTACTACCAAGCACCAGCTGGTGATGCAATTAGAAAAAAATCTTGAATAAAAGGGGGAAATGGTAAAGACAAATGAAAAATGAATTTATGTGGCTAAGAACCTGCAAAATGAGTCAGGAGGTCATCAGAAGGTCATGCTTGTGCATATCTCAGCAGGAACTCAGAGACAGTCTAAGTAGATACAACCCCAGGTAGTGGTATTCCTGAGGGCTAGAGAGATACCCAGGTCCTATGGTCATGGCAGATAGCTCTGGAGTTCAGTGCCCTGCCAGTGGACCCTTCTTCGAAATATGTGCTCCTAAGTGTGATGGAGTTGGACTCAGATGCAATTTCTCTATTGAACCTGTGCAGCTGGGGTTGGTATATGTCAAGGAGACTTGAATCTCTAGACTGTCCATGTCCCAGCTGGGCCTTGAACCTTGGCTGAGTTGCAACACTACTCTCTGGTTTGTTGGACTTACCCAGGTCAGCTAACAAGGAGGTAAGGATAGTCAACCACAACATCAAGGAACTGAGAGAGTCTACAACTGCAAGCAGGAGAATCCCATCCATCAGTCATGTGGGATGTAACTCCCCTCTCAGTTTAGAGGTGGAGTGGGCATCACCATCCCAGAACCCTCAGAATGGAGGAATAAAGTATGAATTAGAGTGGGCTTACGGGTATTCTACTATAGAATTATGGTGAATCTAGCAATGGAAAAAATTATATCATCAATGTGGAGACAGTGGCCATGGGAGTTGCTGAAGGCAGGGAGAGGGAAAATGTATAGTATGGGGGCATTTTAGGGACTTGGAGTTGTCTGAATGATATTGCTGGGACAGATGCAGGACATTATATATTCTGCCATAACCCACTGAATGGAATGGGAGAGAGTGTAAATCAGAACATAAACTATAATCCATGCAGTGTAGCAGTGCTCCAAAATGTATTCATCAAATGCAGTGAATGTACCACACTAATGAAAGAAGTTGTTGAAGTGGGAGGAGTGGGCGATATGGGGAATGAGTTCTATGGGAACCTCTTATATTTTTAGTGTAACATTTTGAGTGATCTATGTGTCTTTTTTAAAAAAAAGATAATAAATAATGTCTATTTTATCTAAAAAAAAATTACCCCAAATACCACCAGGTGAGATGCAAAGCCATCCAACACTTACATAAAACTGAACTAGATGAAAGGTCAAAACACAGAGTACCTAAGGTAGTACGGGTGAATTTATTTAATAAATCTTGAGTCAAGGTTGGAAGTGTATAGCTTTCATGAATCTTGGAGCAGTAAAGACTCCAGACCATTGTTCTTTATGGGAGGAACCCAAGATACTCCTCCAGATTCCTGCTGAGCCTCCTTAACTGAGTGATTATAGTTTCTTAGAGTTTCCTCAGAAACTAACGTTCTGCAGACTTTAGCCATCCGTTGCATGTGCTGGCCCCTTTCCCCAAATCAGGGCAGACATAAGGCCTGATTTCAAAGTAAGATTTTCAGTAAACAGTAAAATGTGAAAATAGGAGTTTCCAAAGGAAAGTGGAGGGTGAAAATGATAGCCAAGGGAAGGGAACTCTTGGCAACAGTGTTCTGACAAGATCATAAAAGCCAACTCTTCCACCAGGCTGTTGCTACTTACAAAATATATAAGGTATGCACAGGTGCAGAGTCAAATAACAGCATAGGCCAGTGAGCTTTATTCCTGCTGTAAGAAGAAGGTGGTCTCCCCAAGCTCAGAAGCCTGTACTCTTCAAAAGCAGGCTTTAAAGCAGGAGTCATGATGCACATGGATGACACAAGTCACCGTCAGTGAAGAAACTGGCTGAGACTGAGAAGATGCAAGAGGGCATGAGAACAGTAAGGTAGTTATTTGAGCTGTTTGCCCATAGAGAAAATTGAAATGCCATTGTATTCATTTTTATTGTTCCTGTAGCAATTTACCAGAAATTGGTAGCTTAAAATAACACAAATGTATCGTGCTCCCATTCTGGAGGTCAGAAGTCTGACACAGGTCTCACTGGGCTAACATCTAGGTGGCAGTCAGGCTGCATTCTTTTCTGGATACTTCTAGATGAGAATTCTTCCCTTGTCTTTCCCAGCATCTAGAGGAGGCCTGAATTCCTTGGCTTATGGCCTTCTTCCTCCATCTTCAAAGGTAGTAATAGCAGGTTGAGTCCTTCCCACATCTCATCTCTCCAACCTTCTCTTCAAGTATCCCCAGCCTCCCTCTTCCACTAAGGACCTGAGTGTTTCCATTGAGTCCAGCCCATAATCTGGGATGAAGCTACATCTCAGGATCCTTAATGTGATCAAATCTACAAAGTCCCCTCTTCTATCAAATGTAGCAAATTCATAGGTTCTGGGGATTAGGAAGTAAACATCTTTGCAGGGGTGGGGAACACTATTCTGTTTCCACAGTCATTGAGCCACCAGAGTATATGAAACCATTGTGTCTATTGTCAAAGAACAATCTAGGAAGCTATAAAGGGATTTCTGGGGCAGGTAAGGAAAACAAATCCTTTTACAGAATGCTATAGTAAGGGCAAGAATTTCAGGCAAGAGGGAGAGCATCCCTGTTGGGGATGGCTCTGATTTTAATTAGCAAATTATAAAGGAAATGGGAGTGGGATTTGGCAATGAAAAAGGAAAGGAAGAAAAGGCTGCCTTAGATATACAGTTTCTCAAAAATTTTCATCATAAACTATAAACTTGATATGGAGCACTCCAATTGTCTCCATGCTTTCTAGATGAGGACAGCAAGATTGAGAGGCTGCCTTTGAGCCACTGTGAAGATGGATTCAGGCCAATCTTGTTCACAGGTCTGTGATGAAAACCCACCCCTTCCCCAGCATCTCCACTTTGCCTAACTCATCAGTGAAATGTCATAGTCACCTTGTTCCTTAATATTTAGGATTTGGGTATCTGAAAATGTTTGTCCCCTCTGAATATGATAGTGCTTTGAGCTGTCAGCATTGTAGATTCCCACTCCCTGCTTCATTTCCACCACCTCTAATCTCCAGGGAGGAGTTACAAATCTCTCAGATTCCAGACCACCACTTAGGGCACATTTATTAGTGTGTAGGGTCGCTGTGCTGTCAAATGTGACATACCCAATGTACAGCTTTCCTTCTGTGCAGAATGTGTAAGCTGAACCAGACCCCTTTTAGAGCCTGTTTATCTTGTTCTCACTTCTTCAAATGAGCCTAAACACATCCTCACTTCAAGTTCCTGTGCCAGGCACTCATTAAGAGGCTGGTAAGCCCCAAAGTTCTGGGCCACGTGCTCTGCCTCACCTTTACCATTCAACCATTATCCCACTTGTAGCTTCACATATGTAACTCTGATTTTTATCACTCTTCTCTCTTCTTCACTGTTTTGAAACTCTTCTAGGAAGCCAACCTAAACACACACACACACACACACACATACTATTCCTCTATACTACGTAGCTATGAAACCCTGGACATATGGAAAATTAACCTCTCTATAGTTTATTAAAATTCCTAATTTATCAGCAACATATTTATATTTTTATGCCATTCCATTCAATCCAAAATATAACTTTCACTTTAATTTTTACTGGCAATCATGCAAAAAAGTCCAATAAACAATCTGGAGCTATATCTGCTTTACTGAATTAAAGTGAAATTTATGGAGGGAAGGAGAAGTATTTACATATGGAAAAATCAAAATATTACATCTGGAAGGCGCCTTCATTTTATATACAACAAAAATAGAATTTGTGATGAGCTGAGACCCAGATCTAGACCCCCACACTTACATTTCAATGGGAAGATTATAGATGATTGAGGAATTCAGCACATTCCACTCAGAGCTTCTGAAAGTAGTGGCCTCAAGAGTTGCGGGGAAAATATATGTCAAAATAATAGGCGATAGTCTACAGCTGAAGGAACTCTGTATTCTGAACAACCTTCACCTTCTTCTAGCCAGAATCATACCTCACTTCTGTGTCTCTAAATTTACCCAACTAGTGTTGTTTATTGCACACAATTATAGACCTAGGCCCACCATGTATATTCCCTGTCCTCAGGTAATTGCAACTCAGTTTTTCCTTTGTGGATGACCTGTGCCCCATCCATACAGCCTTGGTAGGATGGTGTATCATGGTGTTCTGTTGTATGCTGGTCAAGGAGAGTGCATAAGATCCATAGGCCAATCAGAATCTCTCCTGAATATTCTGATCTCGATCAGAGTGACATGAAAATACAAGACAGTTGGGGCCAATTCATCCAGTAGGAAATCCCTGAAGAGACAGGCAGTTAGTGCCAAGTTGTCCAGCACGTCCCTGGATCCCATCTTCCTGAGAATGGGTTATTCACCTTTTCCTTCATTTTGACACATTATCTCAGACCTTCCAATAAACTCTTTTCTTTGCCTAAGTTTGTTGGAACTGGTTTCTGCTACTTGCAATCAAATAACCTGAACTGATGAAACATGCAATTAGCAGTTCCATTGATCAACTTCCACTTAACTGACTTTCATTAGCCACACTGACCACTCAGGTCGGGTGTGCCTACTTCCAGTATACCCATGCAATCCATTTGAGATATACACTTACCTAGCATCTGGAGTGTGGGTTCCCAAGTTTGTTTATACAAGTAATTATGTAACTCAATTAAATACTGTCTAGCCCAGTGAAATGTGAAGGCAGAAACAGTTTTATCTCTGTGAGAACTGAGTTGAGTTCTTTGGAGACTTGATAAAGGTAAGCTACTAGGAAATGCTATCCTAAGTTAAGTGAGTGTGAGAAGGCTATCAGATCATAGTACAAAATTATAAATCACTGGAAGGTTTTTTTAAAATCAGTTTGCTTCTCAAGGGTTTTTAAATCCTTGATCCCCTTTAAAGAAATCAAAACTGGAAAACACAGAGTTCCTCATGGACAATTCCAATGAGCAGACCCAAAATCAAAGAAAATACTTTGCCCTATGAAAAACTGGAAACAAATGAATATTGTTATGTATGTTAGGTTAAAATAAAATACTTAAAGTACGTATCATTTATTATGATTTCTTTGTTGTTGTTTTTTTCTCAATTACTCAAGTGACTAAATTGAACGTTGTCTACAGAAACTGAGAGAAAGTCTCCTACTAAATTTATATCTACCCAAATGTTAGTACTGTCTTGTGTGGAATTTAGAGACTTCCCCAATTCGTCACCTTTCAAAAGATCAGTTGCAAGAACTTCTGAAGGATCACCGAGTTCACATCTTCTTTTCATAATTGAGAAAATGGGGTCCCAGGGAGGGGCCAAGCCATACAGTGGCTGATGGCAGAGCTGAGGCAATGGCCCAAGTTTCCTTAATGTAAGAGTTCATCCTGCAACATAGGAATTTGGTGCAAAGGATTTTATCATTTTATTTCCTCCTTTGTAGACACACTTTTAATACAAAAGAAATTATTATAATAAGACTGTGAAATAAACTATAAAGCCATTTTTGGAATAGTATCCAGCCAAAAAGACATGAAATTTGTTGCTTAGAAGCAATGGAATTGGGGATGAATTACTCTGGGAACCCTGAATAAATCACAGTTAACTCATTTGCATACATTTTAACCCTATGAACACCAGGGTTAAAGTGGGCCATGCTCTCGCTGATCTTCTTCCTCCCATGTCAGACATTCCCACATCCCTGATTTGCTTTACCTGGTGCAACTTTATAAATGAAGCAAGATAGATGCATTTTTATAGTAAATAATCAGACCAGCAAGGTCTTTTCCTTAATTATCTCAGAAATTAAAGTGGCTAGGGTTTGGGTGAAGTGGACAAGACTGAATGGTGCTTCTGTGTTGGGCAGTCGAGGACAGAGTTTATTGCCTAGCAATTCTACACAACCTGCAGCCTATTGCAGGGTCAAAGCTCAACCATCTTCCCCTCCTCCTTCCCCTTTTCTAAGGTTGGTTGTGAAGTTTTGTTTTACTCATCTCTCAAAGGAGGAACAGAGCTTCTCAAAACCAAAGATATTCCTAGGCCAGGTTGCCAGCACTGGGGGTTGGAGAGCTTCCTAGCTTCCTAAGGCTGCTATAACAAAGTACCACAAACTGAATGGCTTATAATTTTATTGCCTTACAGTTCTGGATGCTAGAAGACTGAAATCTGAAGATAGAATGCTTCTCCTGGCTTCTGGTGGTTTGCTATGGCTTCCCATGGCATTCTCCCCTGTGCCTGTGTCTCTCTGTACAATGCTTCCTTTCTTTTATCAGTCGCATTGCATTAGGGTGCATCCATATCCAGGTTGGTCTCAGGTTAACTAGTCATACCTTCAAAGATCCTAGTTCCAAACAGGGTCATTTTCATAGGACCAGGAGTTAGGACCTAAACGCACTTTGGGGAGGTCACAATTCAATCAGTAACAGGAACATCTGTTTCTTTGCTAGGTTTTATTTCTTAGGTGTCTCCAGCAATCTAGATCAGGCATGGGTTACAAAGTTTACCACTGCAGGGCCAGGCAAGTAATATATGTGCTGAGATGGGTGGAGGGGGTGCTGTAAACGGGAAGCCCATGCCTCATCTAAAGGGACAGCTGCAACTCAGCTCCAACCTCCTGGAGGAATGTGGGCACAGCCAGCCAGATCTGATAACTTTTAAAAGAGAGCTCAAAATCCAGTTATTTTATGTAACATTTCTTGGTTATAAAATGAGTTAAAATTTTTTGAGCATTCTTCAAGCCAAATAAAATGGTCCATGCACGGCCTGTTGGTGATCTCTGGCTTTCCTAGTCTGCCTTTGCTGCCAAACCTGCATGGATGTATTCAAATCAAGGAATAGAGTGTGAGCTTTGGAGAAAAATGCAAAGTTTCAGCCTTCTTTAGTTACAGGCCATTTGAACCTATCCAGTCTCAGAAAAAATGAGTTTTTCCTATAGCCCAGCCTAGCTTGATTGTGTTCAACATTGGGACTTGGAGGCCAAAAGCCTCTGCATAATCAAGAGTATTAGCTTGCTAGACTAATTATCTTGATTTCTACTGATGAATTCCCCCCCGCCCCCCCGGCCCTCTGGAAAGGGCTACAGCAAAAATCAATGGTTCAAGATATGTGCCCTGGCCATATTTCTCCCTTTTAATTATCTGCAGATAGCTCTATTATATCTCCAAAAGCTTCATTTGTATGTCTGTGATGGAGAGAAGAAGGCAGAGGATGAGAATTAACAAATCCTACATGAATCAAATTAATTATATTGTCCACTTCATTGACTCTAGGCAGATACATCAAAAATTTTGGAAGCCCCCACTATAGTTCTTAAGCTGCCAGTAATCTTAATTAATGGAAATACTCTGTTTATTTTCCATCTCTACTATTTCAAGGATCACAGCAGTCTTGTAATTAATTAAAATTCAGTAAGGACTAATTGTTCATTATAAAGAGATCAAAAAAAAAATCAAAAAAAATAAAATAAAAAAATAAAGAGATCAAAATACTTTACATAGCCTTTGGTTCCAAAGACAACTTAATGTAATTAAAGAATGCCACACTTTGGCATTTGGTCTTCCTTATCTCTGTGCTTGGTTAATACGTTTTTAATTGAAAATCCTCTTGGTGGGTAAAACTACAGTGTGTTAAGTGAACCAACCAAATGCTTCTGCTCTTCATCATTAATAGTCAGAGAAGCCAGAGGCTCCCTTATGCAACTTATTGGGCACTTATGTGTATAGTTTGACGTAGCAGTAAGAATAAGAGACTAATTGGTTCATTTCTTTTGTAAAGTACCCACAGACCCACCATTAGGAAGTATCTTTGAGGCAAGGTCAGCTACATTTTATAAAGTAAGGATCAACATGGCTCCCTGTGTACTCTCGACCTGTTTCCCCTGCTGTAGTAAAAGAGGATTAATCGCATCTTTTCTAATGTTCTTTTCCAGCTCTGACTTTGTGGAGAAGGACGAGCTCTGAACCCCAGTGACTGGGTTTGAGTCCTTGCTCTTCTCTGCTCTACCATCATTCAATGAGTGACCTCAGACAAGTTCCTTTTGGGGCATCAAATTACTCTCTATTAAATGGGAATAGTTGTATCATTGTTTTCGTTTGCTGAAAGCAATATACGAGAAATGGGTTAGCTTTTACAATGGGAATTTATGAGCTTACACACTTACATTTCTGGGGCCATGAAAATGTCCAAATCAAGACATCATTAAGACAATACCTTCTTCCTGGAGACCAGCTGCCAGCAATCCTGGACTACTCTGTCAGATAGCAAGGCACATGGTGGCATCTGATGGTCTCTCCCTTCTATTCCAGCTTTTCTTGTTTCTACTTTCTTGCTTCTTTGCCTTTCTCTCTCCTCTCTCTGAATTATATTCTCTTAAAAAGAACTCTGGTGAGAGGATTAAGACCCACCATATGCCACACCTTAACTGAAGTAACCCAGTCAAAAGGACTTACTTACAGTAGGTTTACACCCACAGGAATGGATGAACTTTAAAAACATTCTTTCTGACCTCCGTACAGCTTCAAACCATTGCAATGACCAACCTCGTAGTGTTTCTGAGGATTAAATGGCATAACACTTGTGCTTAGAACAGTGCTAGACATTTGGTAAGCACTCAAAAAAAAAAAAAAAAAAAAAACTAAAAAGGTAAACTAAAAATATCAGATCATTGAAGTAACTGTGGATCCTTAAAAGGGGCCATTGGCCCATGGAGAAGGAGCCATGGCTTCTGGTCCCAGCCCTGTGGTCAGATAATTCTGACCCTGAGCAAGTTGGGCTTACTAGGTCCTTGTTTCTGCATTTGCAAATGAGTTGAACTGGCATCGTCAATTCTCAACAACTGTTAATTTACAATTTCCCACAGTAGAGATTTGGGTGCTCCTGGCAATTCTGAAGTGTATATTTCTATTTAGGTTAACTAATCTCACCCTTAGAATATGGATTAAAGCTATCAGATCCATCACGTTGTCTAGGATGGAGCAGTTTAAAATCAGTTATTGACAACTGAACGTTTTTCCTGTGTCCATAGAGAGAAACGTTCCCCTGAACAGTTGAGAGAACTGGAGAGAAGGACCTAGAGAGGGGCTCAGCGTGCTCTCTGGTGTGGAGCAGGCTTACCTCAGCACACAGGACCTGGATGGGGTATCTGACAAGGAGGCCTATGACTATACTCCTTTCTCTGGCTGGGTGGGCTTAATTTAGAGGAAAAAGTGTTAATATTTGCAGGTCCAAGCTGTATCTAAACTCGGCTTCCTCAGCAAAAGCTAACATTTTGATCTCCAGCTATCTCACTTCCAGTGATTTATTTCTGAATTGAGTCTGATCCCAGGGGGGAAGTATTCTGTTATTTATATGGTCCCCAAAGTCCCAATTAATATCTTGGGGGTATATTTGAATTGTTTAAGAGAAAAATGCTGAGCCCAGTGTGTCTTATTTATACTACAATGCTATTCTCTAGCCACACCAGACCACAAGGACTCAAAATTTCCAAAGACCTATAAACAGAGTTTCTCAGTGAAAAGGTGTGAGTCTTTGGACTCCAGACACCCTGCCACCCCTGTCAGAGCCAAACCTCCTTGGTTGAGGACTTTTTTCCTTGGAATGTGACTGCCTCCCCAGTTCCACCCTGCCTCCACTAAAAGGTTCTCTGTTTCAGCTCTGAAATCCTGAAGAACTATTCGCCTTTTCTTATTTAAACATGCTAGCCCAGAAATAACTTGCAGGATGAAAGGGGGGCTTATTTCAGCCTTCCTTGGGCTGTGTCACACAGGTATAAGCATTTTCTCTGTGCTGTTTTTCAGCACTTATCAGGGAAAACTTCCCTCCTTCCCTCCTTCTCATTAGCTGTTAAATGTGATGGCACAATTATTACCAGAGTAATTATATTTTGTGCCCTTTTACTTTTCTGCTGGTCCTGGAAAGTGAGTTGAGATGGATTTGAATTATTCTTATAATATATTAAGATAATAAAAAATAAAACCAGAAGTTATTTGCCCCTCGTTTGTTACCCCATCACACAAAATAATACCAAGATGCCTCTTGCATATAATAGCAGGGTCTAATAACCAGTGTGATGCATTTAGATGGGATGAAGTACTGGGCTGTGGAATTTTGGCCCCTGTTAACCACCTCACAGATGCAGGTATCTATTGGTAATGAAAATGTATCTTTGAGCTACAGTTGATGGGCTTT
Source organism: Dasypus novemcinctus (assembly GCF_030445035.2). NCBI lineage: Eukaryota > Metazoa > Chordata > Mammalia > Cingulata > Dasypodidae > Dasypus > Dasypus novemcinctus. The sequence continues at coordinate 152,173,138 of NC_080674.1, read as the reverse complement.
GTGAGGCATCCATTGATTCCACAAATGGTTTATTTTTCAGATTTTAAAAGGGACCAATAAGCCTATTTGCTAATCACCATGGTACTTCAAGCTGAGCTGAGATGTGTACCATATTGATCTACTTTCTGCATTCTCAGCTATCACTCCAGCCCTAAACAAGGCAAAATTTCCTTTAGAAAAATTCAAAACACTCCAGATAATTCTGGAAAGGTCCAAAGAAGTACAGTTCTATCTAGGATTTTATTTTTCATAAAACTTGGACTCTTGCATTAGCTATTAAAAGGAGGATTATTAGATTTGGAAATTCAGGGAAATAGGTATCTACCTTTGATGGTATTGTGTTTTAAAGCAGAGTGAACACAATTCACATTTTAGGAAATTATATACTCCTAAGAACACCAGCTAACATTGTAGATGAAATCAACAGGAATAGTGTCTGAGTATAGAAAAGTCTACTTTGGGTTGTTTTATATTTAGATAGCATTCTAACACTTATCCTGAAATATATAAAAATAAATAAATCATTGTAAGATGAATTGCAGTTTTTAAATAGTTTCTCTCATGAAAACGGAGTGATATTACCTTTTAAGGGTATTTAATGTATGTGCAGCTGAGCTGAAAATGCCAGAAAAGCCATGTCTAGACCAAATCAAGAGCTAGCAGAGCAGCTTCCAAGGCACAGAGGGGGAAAGGAAATCTCCTTCTCAGCTTTAAGGTACCCTGAGGTCCACAGGCCCAGAGATGAAGGTACAGGAGAATAGTGGTGTGGAGGGCATATGTAATGTGGAAAAAACAGCTATCATTTACAAAAGATAATACAGCAAACACCGGTGCACCCTTCGTTTAAAGAAATAAACACAAATAATACAGAGAAAGTTGACATCTTCAATGTTCCCATCCTTAAAAACTCTCAGATCCCAGAAGCAATTCTCATCCTAAAAACAAAGTATGTCTGATCCATGTTCATAAACTTTTGTTGCATGTGTATCTACATATATCTGTAAATTCTATATGTTATTATAATGCAACACTTTTAATTTAAATAAATGGCATCAAAATGTAAATTGCAGCCTTCTGTTTCACCAAGATAGCAACATAAAGCACTTCAGAGTTCCACTACCCCACAGAATCATCAAACTACTGGTAAAAAATGACAAAGTCATTTCCTCAGAACTCTGAAAAAGAATTAAAAGGTTGCACTGCTGTAAGTGGGCAAGAGACAAATCAAGACAACACAGCTTTAAGAAAAGAAATGGTAGGAAAAGCTTTTGGCCCACTCGTTGGCTCCACCCACCTCCTCCCTCCTCAGTGCTGTGTGGAGTCAGCCTGCCCTCGCTGTGTGGGTCCCTGGCCATGTTCCAGAAGAAGCAGAGTAAACCCTGTGTGCATATTGCAGTGCCTGTATGTTGGTGCCAATCTGCAGGTGGTAGCTTAATAGACTGAACCAGGAAACTCCTCTCTGTCTTGCCATACCAGAACTCGTCCTGCAGGCAGAAGCAGCTTATAGAAAACTAAAGTAGTTTTAGAAGCAAGTAAGTCAAACTGGCATGGGACAAATGATTATCTCCCTTAAGATGAACAATAGAGCACCCAGGAGAGGAAGTCTATTTCATAGAGAGTAGAAGGGATGTTCAAATTACAGTAAATGAGAGAATTCCTAAGGTCAAAAGCAAGCTCAAGTCCAGGACAAGACCCTGCATTCCACATTAGCCTTGGGCTGATCTTCTTGATGGGAGGCTTAAATTCAAGAGGAAACAACAGACAGTGCAGCGCCAATTAGCAAAGACTGTGAAAGGTGTGTTTTGTTTGTTTGTTTGGCATTGCTTTATTTCTTATTAGTGTTGTAGAATTTGAGAGAAGTTCAATTATTTGAGTATAGAGAGGCCAGGACTCAGGAATGATTTTGAGAAGGAAAAATGGTTTATTGACGGCCGGCCGGACTTGGGAGCTTTCTGTTTGAATCCCGAGCCCTGAACAAGATTTTCAAACGTCTTTTATACAGAGAGGAAAGGCCAAATGGTTCCTTTGTTTCAGTTCTCAATAGGTTTCAATTAGCATATATATCTTCCACATCTTAGGTAAGCTTTTAGCATGGACTCCAGATATTCTAGATAAGCTTTTAGCATATTTACTTTTTGCATTTCCCCTAAATACTTAAAGTTTATAGCCCTTGCATTGTTAAACTGTTTCCTGGGACTGGAGCTTATTGCCATTGTTCTTAAGGGCAGGACTGCAGCCTCTTACCGTTCCACACCCACAGCCTTCAGTTTAGGTTATCTCTGAAGAGACAAAGAGCCTTCCACCCATAGCCCACATCATTCCCCCCCTTTTGCCAAAGTTTAGCTTGCTAAGCTTTGGCATAATTATTGTTGGAGCTATGAGGTGGATGGCTGTTTGTTGTTTTGATTGATTATTTATCAGTCTTTAGTACAGCATCCAGGACTGTTTTTAGAAGTTTAGAACTTTTCATTTTGGACAGCAGAATCTTGGGCAGGGGCCTCCTGCATTTATTCTGCTGCCACTGGCACTCACGTGGATTTCCAGTCAGGTTCCAGATCCATCTATTACTTTTATTTTACTCTTAAAGAGTTTACACCTTTAATTTAAAAGGGGTGCTGAAGGGAGACGATCTCTTTTCTGTAACTGCTTCCTGCTGGCCATGGGCTGTAGTCATTGCCTAATAAGGTGTAAAACTCTTAATTTATTCTAACTGGAGGAAGATGGATCTGGAATTCTGTACGAAGTTGGATGAAGTTTTCATATGGTTAATAAGATGTTCACTCTGAAAGAAACGAACTTAATTAAAAATTTGGAATACCCGTTTTTAAAAGAGGACACATTGGATTACAGAGGTAGACAAGGTTAGGTGCCTATAAAGATGGCACTCCTTAAAAGCTGTTGGGAACAGCATATATATTCTTTTTTAAGTTATCCATCTTTAGAGATAAATTGTAACAGGCACTTAGCTTTGTCTGAAGACACGTTCCAAGCTGTTCAATGATTGACACTCATTTGCTCTGTCAGATGCTCCTGGTGAACTGGCACTCCTTGGGCAACTGGCTTCACTCAGGATTAGAACACTAATTTGGAAATACTCTTAGTTTTTACCTGTGGGAGTGATCAGAACTACAGAATAAAGATTTTTACACTTGGTTTTCATTGTACAATTTCTAGCAATTTTGACTTGTTCAATAGGTGACTCACCATCAGCAAGCAAGCCTCACTTTTGCTACACAGCAGAGTATAGCAGAATATAGAAGTTGACTGAGACTGGCTGAGACTGCCACCTTATTCTATAGACATGTTATTGACTGTTTAGAAAATGATTTTACCAGGAATTTAACATGTCTAATATACTTCTGCACTTGATCCAAAATAGAAAAGATAACATTATAATTATTAGGCATATATTTAGTACAGGATAAAAGTACAGCACTTAATATTAACTAATATATTACTTAATGCATAAGGATTCAGAGTTGCAATTATTAGTTTTGAGTTTCAGGTTTGTAATACCTTACATGTTATCTCTCCATGAGAGCAGGCCATAATGCCAATTGTGTTTAAGTTTCACTTACAGTATCCTGGTATCATGGCTCCACTTAGCATGTTCTTCAACGCAGTGAGCAAGTTGCAGCATCCTTCATCTTAGAGAGATTTTCCAGTATTCTACTAGCCTGGTGCATAGTGCTCTCTGGCACCATGGAACAGTGCCAGTCTGGAGGCGATATCCATTGTACACTTGGCTGTACCGAATCATTATTGGCTGCTGCAGGAGCTTGAAACTGCAATATAGTTTCCATCGACTTCAGGAGCAGAAACAGAGACTGATACAGCACATATTTTAATTGAGGGGTCAGTGACCAGCCTAGCCAATAACTCACATGGAGAGGCCACCTGTAATGTATTCAAGGCCTGGTTTGAATGCACAAGAGTTTGACAATGTTAAAGTTTATTTCTTGTTTTTATATATATATTTTAAACAACTTAATGCAACACATATATCAAATGACTGTTTACTTACACAATTTTACTATGAAGATAACAGTAGGTACTTTAGTAACAGAGGAAAAATATTTTTCATTGTTAGAATGAAAATAGAATATTTCCAATAGAATCAAGACAACTTTTTATTACCATTTACTTAAATGTGTACTTTGCAGTGTCCTTCAGACAGGTTTATTATCATGAAGTTATTTCTGCTACCAATACCAATCTAAGTTTTTTTAGTTAACAATGACTTCTACAACTAGAACTATTTAAACATTTTTAGTTTGGAAGATGTTTTACAAACTCTTTATAATTGACTATAACCACATTGACTAGCCACTTCATGTTTAAATAAACTTACTAAATTACAATTACCAATGAAAGAAATTCACTCTTTATTTAAGAGAGCATATTTACAATCTTTTTCCTTTAGCCTAATTTCACTAATGTGAACTTACAATTTTCATTACTCTAAAGATTTCGTACATAATGTTAATTTAGTTTATAAATTAACTATGGGAGATTACACTCAAGTTAAATAAAATTGAAACCATAATAGTTTATGCAAGGAATGTTCTCTTTTTCCTTTACAGGAAGCTAAAAACTTCTTTTCTTTAAGTTATGAAAATTATTAATTTAAAAGCATACTGACTACCAGGTTTTAAAACACATGCATACTGACTACCAGGTTTTAAAACACATTACACAATTACTTAATTTTTTAAATCATAACCCAGGAAAGATCTCTCCATAGTTTTTATGGACTTTCCTTTACTTACTGAAATTTGTTAATAGAGCCACTAGTTACCTTTATTTTGTTGGAAAGCAATCTTCTGAAAGAAAATAAGGCTCACCAGATCGTGGAGAAGAATTTATTCTCAATCTTGCAAGAAGGTGCGCAGAGCCAGATATGGCTGGTGCCCTGAACAAAGAAAAATGACACAATTTATACCCCTAAGCCTAGCATGCAAGCTCTTCCTCTGTTTTTCCATAGATTGGATACTTCAGAAGTTACAGCTTATTTGAGATCTAACCTTCCCACGCAAAAGTTGGTGATTTAACTGCTTCCTCTATCACATTCCAACCATTTTAGTTTTTACCTGCTCCCCTTTGTCAAATAAGGAATAGAATTTAGTGCTGAAATGGCATTGACTTAGTCCTTCTTGGGCATCCTTCCACTGCCCATAGGACTGGCCTAAATTGGTCTCCTCCACTGCTGTCCAACCCGGGAGTGGGAGACTGAGGCAGCAGGCTACCAGGTTACATCAACATTTTTTTTTTATGTGAAAATTAACCTAATCTTTGTGTTTTTTTTGCATTTTATGGCTGACAAAGGTTTAAACTGGGAAATTACCAGGCAAACTGATTCTTAATTCCCTAGCCTAGTAGATAGGTTTAATCTGCCACACCTAGTCTTGCCTTAAAAGCTCTTGCAAAGAGGAGGCCCTTTCCCAATTGTTTCCATAATCAGATTTCTATGACTTTTTCATCCTGCTTAGTTTAATTTGGGCTTTAAGAATATTTATAAATATAACTGCATATTTAATTTTTAACAATTTGAATAGACCTCTTAAGAATTTTTATTTGTTAATTTGATATTATCCTGATGTATGAAGACATACATTGAGCATTTTTTTTAAAATGGGCAGACACAAAGAGTTAGACACAAACACAACTCATTGATATTACTTATAATTTGCATTATTTTATATACTGTTTAGCTTAATTAATTAGGGGTCCAGAAATACATATTACTTATATAACTGCATATTTAACTTCAACAATTTGAGCAAATAGGCAGATATAAATAGTTTGAGACAAAAACATAACTTTAATTACTTTAAACTTCTAATCTTTACAAAACAAGTGTGACTGCAAACATTTCAAAGACTTTTGAAACTCTTCTTAATTTGCACTATGACCATGCAGTTTACCACAAGAATTTTCCTTCTTACTTAATGGACTGTAATAACAAAAATGTTTTCAATGCCTTAGCACCGTTTTGTTTTAGAACTTTATATTTTACCTTGAAATTAGCAGAATTTTGGATAAGCAACAAGATTAATTTTATATATATTTACTGAGGCTATTTGAAGACTCAGGGAGACAGACGTTTCTCTCATGAATTGCCACTCTTAGGGACACTGACCGTCCAGGCAGGAGACTTCTCCCCCTCCACCCCTCTTTTGATTTTGGAGATAATAAAATTCCAGTGGTCATTTAACCTTATTCCATCAGGCAGCAATTTATTTAGTTTACACTTGAATTCATGAGAGAAAGGGTTACTAATACCAGGACAGGAGACAGTGATGTCCCAGCTCTTCTCAATTATGAAATAACCATAGGCAAAGGCAAAGGGTGAGGTTAGCCTTGAAGTAACCATAAACAAAAGAAAGGTTAGTTTAGAATTTACACTTAAATAATAATTTCAGGCTAAATTCACCCAGCTATAATTTCAGTTATTACCTTTCCACTGTTTTATAATACAAATGCATTTATAAATTACCTTTCCACTGTTTTATAATACAAATGCATTTATAAATGATTTTAACTCTTAGTTACAGTTTTTATTAATTTTTTTAAAAACCTATTAATTTTATAACACCTTTAAATACCTTTCATTTGACTTATAACATATTAAATGAACTTAACCATTACTTTAATTTTTCCTTTAAAGTAAAAGAATAAATCTCTTGCAGTTAGTTTGAAATAAAAAGCTATTTTTCAGGATTTGATTTCTAGAACATAAATGTTCTTTTAAAAGAGGTAAGACTCTTCTTCAAACACTGAGGAAATGATGAGGTTAAAGCACAAGAAGCTATTTTGTAAAGATTTTCTTTGTATATCGATCTTACTCAATTTTAATCATAAAAATTTTCCTTCCACAAACCTTCTACACTTTCAGTATTCATTCAGGTTCTGTCCCACACTCTACTCTTTCCAATAATCAATCATTTTATTTTAGGACAAAATCATCTTCTGTTTCCTTAACAATAAAAACACACTCCATATATCCCACATACTAAGTTACCAGGCAAACTTCTTACAACATATAATTGCCATTAATACTAAACAAGTTTGTTAAAATAATGAACTTTTCTTCACTTTAAATACTTAGTAGCGTGTAATACCAGAAACAGTTTTTTTGGAAGCAAGTTGGCAGGGGAGATTGGCTACCGAATAAGTTTGTTATAAAATTACCTTTTATTATTATTATTATCAATTCAGTTTTTGTTTAATAATGACTTTCTGCAATTTGCCATTTAAATACCTTAATTTAAACAATGGTTTATAAAACCTTTATAATTATTTATACCTTTAAGACACATTTTACCTTCACAGAACACATTCTCTTACTTAAAGTTACTACAATACCTTCTAAGAACCTGGGCAGAATACAAACGTATTTTGGCTTTGACACCCTAAGGAGGGAACTTTACTGCATTTATTCTGATTCTGCTTTTCACCCCCTTCACTCCCCCCCCCCCCCTTCCAGGCAGTAGGGTACACAACAAACAGGAATGCGGCTTATGAATAGAAGGGTGGACTCACTGGAAAGGGGCAAGCCGCTCCCCCCTTTCCAGCTTTCAGCCAAAATGGGCAGACAGAACCTACTCAAATTTGGCAACTCTCCCGGGATACCAGCCACCCTGACTGGGACATCCCCAACAAACTTGGGTGCGTGGCGTGGACACAGATGGCCTCCAAGCCCCGGCAAAGGGCCAGACCAGAGACAAGACAGCAGAGCATGCACAAACATCTAGACTCCGCAAACATCCAGACTCCTCAGCTTTTGCCCCAGAATCATTTCACCCCCTTGCCAATGGCAAGGGAGGGCTCCAGCTCAGCTGTAATTCTACTTTACATAAGGACACAACTCCAACACTAGCATTGAGCTGACACAGACAGAAACACAAAGGTCACTAATCTGACCCACAAGTTTGTTTATTTATTTTCACCATGGCTGCCCCCACAGCCATCACAAACTTCAGAACACTTAACATTTGGTATAAAGCGAATTCATTCACAAATTAGCACCATAACAAAAGATTTCAGCTAGACTTTTCCACTGTTTAAACTTTACACCCAGACCAAGCTCCACCAGAAAAGCCGATCCATTTTCCTGTAACCAAGTTTTGTTTTCCGTAATCTAGACCAATTTCCAGGACATTAGGACTTGAACCTATAAATAGCCCTTCCTATTAAAATCAAGACTCCACTCCTTTAGTGGATATAAGACCAGTACCAGATTCTAACATGCAGTTTGACAAACCCAAAACACCAGGGCTTTTCCCCAGTTTTTCTCCTTTTCCCAAGCCTAGAGAGAACAGCTTCTCCCCAGCCTTCTGGGGCTACTAGGGTTCTCTCGGGAGGTGATCAGCCTCCCCTTCCTAGCAATTAAAGCTAGGGCCTTCCAGACTGTGCTCACCCGGGGAGTCTTACCTTCTTCCAAGTTCGGAGTTCTTTTTCGTTCCCAGAATCTTTCTCTTCAGACCTTCCATTGCCCTCGATTTTTGTCAGGAAGATTCTGGTGGAGCCCACATCTTTTCTGGATTACATTTAATCCAGGGGTGCCCAGATTTGGGGTTCACCTGAGTCCTCCCAGCTTCCTCGGGGATTTGGAAGGGGCAGCAAAATGCTACCATCTCTGGCCTTCATTTGTTGTCCCACCAGAGTCGCCAAAAATGTTGTAGAATTTGAGAGAAGTTCAATTATTTGAGTATAGAGAGGCCAGGACTCAGGAATGATTTTGAGAAGGAAAAATGGTTTATTGACGGCCGGCCGGACTCAGGAGCTTTCTGTTTGAATCCCGAGCCCTGAACAAGATTTTCAAACGTCTTTTATACAGAGAAGAAAGGCCAAATGGTTCCTTTGTTTCAGTTCTCAATAGGTTTCAATTAGCATATATATCTTCCACATCTTAGGTAAGCTTTTAGCATGGACTCCAGATATTCTAGATAAGCTTTTAGCATATTTACTTTTTGCATTTCCCCTAAATACTTAAAGTTTATAGCCCTTGCATTGTTAAACTGTTTCCTGGGACTGGAGCCTGTTGCCATTGTTCTTAAGGACAGGACTGCAACCTCTTATCGTTCCACACCCACAGCCTTCAGCTTAGGTTATCTCTGAAGAGACAAAGAGCCTTCCACCCATAGCCCACATCATTAGCACCTAGCACCCAAGAAAATCTCTGCCATATCACTAACTGGATACAAATTTTAGGAACACAGGAACTAAATCCCAGAAATAACAATTTAAAATATTAAAATTAGAGTGTACAACATAAGATTACAAGACAAACAAAGAAACAGGAAATGAAGGCCATTCCAAAGTGACAAGATAAAAATCCAGAAATCATCAACAGAGAGCACCAGGCTTTGAACATACCAGAAAAAGAAAGAAAAAAAAAAAAAAAAGATCCTCTGTATGCTCAACGAAATAAAGGAAATACAGAGAAAGAACTGTAGGATATCAGAAAAACAATGAATGGAAAATATGAGAATCTCAATAAAGAGATAGAAATTTTAAAATAAACCCTTCAGAATTATTGGAATTAAAGATGAAAAACTTCCTTAGAGGGTTTCAATACCAGCTTGGAGCTGGCAAAAGAAAAAATCAGTGAATTTGAAGACAGGATAATTGGCATGATTCAGGCTTAGGAGCAGAAAGATGAAAGCATGAAAAAAGTAAAAAGAACCTAAGAGTCCTGTGAGACACAATCGAGCACGCCAATATATGCATTATGGGACTACTAGAAGGAGAAGACAGAGAGAAATGGGCAGGAAGAATATTCAAAGAAATAATGGAAAATTTCCCAAAAGACATGCATATGCATATTCATGAAGCCCAACAAACCAAAAACAGGATAAATTTGAGAGAACCATACCAAGAAACATAGTAGTCAAACTGTCTAATGCCAAGGACAAGCAGAGAATTCTGAAAGCTGCAAGGGAAAAGCAACCTATTAGGTACAAGAGAGTCCTAAGATTAATTGCTGATTTGTTATCAGAAACTATGGAGGCAAGAAAGATATGGATACCAAATTTAAAGTGCTGATAGAAAAACAATTGCCAGATAAGAATTTTGTATCTGATGAGACTGCCTTTCAAAGTTTTATCATGAAATTGCAATGATTCAGTAACAACTTCAGGCTCCACTTTTTTTTTTTCTCTCCCCTTCCCCTCCCCCCCCAGCTGTCTACTCTCTGTGTCCATTTGCTATGTGTGTTTTTCTCTGTCCACTTGTGTCAGCAGCACCTGGAATCTGTGTCTCGTTTTGTTGCGTCACCTTGCCGCATCAGTTCTCCGTGTGTGTGGCACCATTCCTGAGCAAGCTGTGCTCTTTTTACACTAGGCGGCATTCCTTACAGGGCGCATTCCTTGCACATGGGGCTCCCCTATGCGAGGGAAACCCTTGCATGGCACAGCCCTACTTGTGCGCATCACCACTGCACATGGGCCAGCTCATCACACGGATCAGGAGGCCCTGGGTTTGAACCTTGGACTTCCCATGTGGTAGGCAGATGCCCTATTCATTGGACCAAATCTGCTTCCCAGACTCCACTTCTAATACTCTTGCTATTTCCACCACATCTTCAGTTACTTCTTCCACTGAAGTCCTGAATCCCTCAAAGTCATCCATGAGGTTTGGAATCATCTTCTTTCAAACTCCTGTTAATGTTAATATTAATGGCATTTAGAATGGTGAATCCTTCCTATAAGGTTTTCAGTTTACTTTGCCCAGATTCACCAGAAGAATCACTGTCTATGGCAACTATAGCCTTCTGAAATCTATTTCTTAAATAAGACTTGAAAGTCAAAATTACTACTTGATCTATGGGCTGTAGAATAGATGATGTTTTAGCAGGCATGAAAAAAACATTCATCTCATTGTCCATCTCCATCAGAACTCTTGGTGACCTAGTGCATTGTCAATGAGCAGCAGTATTTTGAAAGAAATCTTGTTTTTTGAGCAGAAGATCTCAAAAGTGGGCTTAAAATAGTCAGTAAATCATGTTGTAAACAAATGTGCTATTATTCAAGCTTTGTTGTTCCATTTCTAGGACACAGGGAAAGTCAATTTATCATACTTCTTAAGGATCCCCAGATTTCAGAATGGTAAATGAGCATTGGCTTCAACTTCAAGTCACCAGCTTCATTAGTCCCTAACAAGAGAGTCAGACTGTCCTTTGAAGCTTTGAAGCCAGCCATTGACTTCTCCTCTGTAGCTATGAAAGACCTAGATGACATCATCTTTAACTCTAAGGCTGTGTTATCTACACTGAAAATCTGTTGCTTAGCATAGCCATCCTCATCAATGATCTTATCTAGGTCTTCTGGATATCCTGCTGCAGCTTCTACATCAGCACTTACTGCTTCATCTTGCACTTTTATGTTATGGAGATGTCTTCTTTCCTTAAAACTCATGAGCCAACTTCTGCTAGCTTCGAACTTCTTCTGCAGCTTTCTCACCTTTCTCAGCCTTCATTGAATTGAGGAAAGTTAGGGGCTTGTTCTGGATTAGGCTTTGCCTTAAAGGAATGTTGTGACTGGTTTGATCTTCTATCCAGGCCAGTAAAACTTTCTCCATATCAACAATAAGGCTGCTTTGCATTTTTATCATACATGTGTTCATTGGAGTAGCACTTTTAATTTCCTTTGAGAATTTTTCCTTTGCATTCACAATTTGGCTAACTGTTTGGTGCAAGAGGCCTAGCTTTTGGCCTATCTTGGGTTTCAAAATGCCTTCCTCACTAAGATTAATTATTTCTAGGTTTTGATTTGAAATGAGAGACATGTGATTCTTCCTTTCACTTGAACACTTTTAGGCCTTTGTAGGGCTTTTAATTGGCCTAATTTCAAAATTATCGTATCTTGTGGAATAGGGAGGCCCAAGGAGAAGAAGAGACATGGGAACAGCCCATTGGTGGAGCCATCAGAACACACAGATTTGTTGTTTAAGCTCGTCATTTTATGTGTATGCAGTTCATGACACCCCAGAACAATTACAATTGGAATATCAAAGATCATGATCACAGATCACCATAATGGATATAATAATAATGAAAAAGTTTGAAATATTGTTAGAATCTCCAAAATGTAACACAGAGACACTAGGTGAGCATGTGCTATTGGAAAAAAAAATGGTGATAATAGAATTTCTCATTGCAGGGTTGCCACAAATTCTTCCGTTTGTGTAAAACGTAGTATCTTTACATGCAATAACGTGAAGTGTAATAAAACTAGGTATGCCTGCATTGAGTTAGTTAGAGAAATCAGTAGATTTGTGAGTTGTTATGAGGGAACCCATTAGGTAAAGTTTCAGTCTGCGTGTGTCTGTGTGTGTGTGTCTGTGTGTGTATTAAGGAAAAAACTAATAAAAAGTTAAATCAAGATGTCTATCCATTCAAGTTACTAGAAGGAAAATTGTTAAGATAAATGATGCTTCTCCTCTACCCGTATCACTGGTCAGCCCCAAAATCTACTATTACTGAGAGTATGCAAAGCGCATTTAATAGCAGCTTATAGTAAACAACTAGTAAGCTAAGGTTTGGAATAAGAATAATCTTCTGGTCTTGAGAAGTAAAGACAAAATAAGTAGCAAAATCTTCTTAATGCTCTTTTTGAATTGAGATGAATATAAGGCTTAACATTTTACTTGACTTACCCTAATATTTCAGTGAGTTCATATTCCTTTGCACTAGACCAGCCAAACTCTTGACTTTGAATTGTATTTATCCAGAGTTTCTTTATTAATAAAAGTACACTACTAATGTCATGGGCTGAAATTTCATTAAAGTTTTTAGAGTTATAACCATTCCAGAAGGGCTAATTTATGAACACTCAAGGTCAGATGAATTTTAGTCAGCACACCTGTATTGGCCAGGGTTTTCTAGGGAAACAAAACTAACAGGAAATAGCTATACATATTAAGAGATTTTTATGAAAATTGTCTCACATAACTGTGGGGATGCAAAAGTCCAAATTCTAGAGAACAGGCTGAAATAAGCCAGGAACTCTGATGAAGTCCTTGATGAATTCTCCAGGAGAATCTGGCTGAAGCAGAGATGGAAATTCTTTCTTCTGATGGCTGAAATCATCACTTCTCCTTTTAAAGCCTTCAACTGATGAGACTAGACATTTCTCATTGTTGAAGGCAGTCTCCTCAAATGTTTGTAGATATAATCAGCCATAGGTGCAATCAACTTTCGCATAGTTTAAGTCCACAATATATCCTCACAGTAACAATCAGGCTAGTGTTTGCTTAAGCAAACAACTGGATACACTCACCTGGCCAAGGAGACATATGAACCTAACCATCATAAAACCCCGTATTAATGAAAAAGTCAACCTCCATGTTTTTAGCTCTGTGTCTACTGACACTATTCCCAATATATTTTGTTATATAAGGAGGCTCTGAATGTACCCTTTTTGTTTTTTTTTTCACTGAGTTGGTGAACCTTTAGTCTTTTTTCCAGCTAAGTAAGGAGAGATAGAAATTGTTCATTCAGTACCCCACTTAGCAAGTGGATCACTTTTCATTTTATATTAATATAAATATATATATATATTCTAAATAAATTTAAATAGATCTATCTCAGCCATGAGGAGAAAACAATTTCTTAAACAGAAAAAAGAAATAAGAGCCAAAGGAAGAGGTAGATGGAAAGATAACTTTTATATCATTGTTAAATTTAATAACAATGTTGGCAGTACCAAAGTAAGGTACAAAAGATGGATTCTAATGAGGCAAAACTAACATTGAAAATTTTCAAAATGATATATCTCTTATATTGGGAGTATTATTACCTCAAAAGCATTTGCTGTTCAGGCCCAAGGACAGGCAAAGTAATGCTGAAACCAAAAATCTGCTTTGACACATTAACAACACAATCTTTCTCCCCCTAAATGGGACACAAAATCTTTTAAAATGTTTAAAGAAATAAGAAACTGAAAATATAAACTCATGTTTTTAAATCTAGCTTTGGGTAATTTTTTCTAGTCATGAATAACCAAAGAAGGCAAACCTGGTAATAGTGTAGCTGAAAATTATAATAAATTTATTAACAATAATGATATGAAAAGAATGGACTTTAACCATGTTTTTTGCTAGTTCAACAATAAGCATATCTTTTACTTAAGAACTCTTTGATTGATAAAAGTTCTTATTGCCTGCCTGAATATCCAGGCATGTGTGAACATTTCTGGCCTTTTCTTCCTTGCAGTTTATTATTTTATGTAATAGGAGCTGTCAGTCAAACTAGAACCTTACCTAATCTAATGACCAATTATCCTCTACAGTATAACTATAAACCTTCCAATCATTAATATATTTCCAATCATTATTTCTTATAGCCATCAACTCATTTTGATAAAGATCTTAAATGTCAATTTAAAACTACTTTGCTTCTGTTCTATAAGTGATAATGTATATGAAGAGAAGGGAATAAGAGGTTAGAGACAAGCACAGTTCTTGCAAAATAGTAGAAGATAAATACTCATTAAATGACTTGATTAGTATTTATCAAGTGTCTACATACCAAGTAGTGCTCAATACTTTACATTATTATCACATTTAATCCTCCTAGTATGTGGGCATTATTATTCCCATTTTTCCAATAAGGAAGCTGATACATAGGGAAATTAACATACTTGCTTGCCTACAGCTTGGCTGCATTGTTGAGATTTGAATCCATATTGGCTTGACATGAAATTCAAGTCCTTTTTCATATGCTTCTGATATCAAAGGATATGGATCATTGAAAATTATTCATAAAATATATAATATAGGTTTGAAAAATCCTAGTGACTTTAGTTCAGTAGTGAATATAATATAATGATTTAAACTTTAGCAATTTATTTGCAGTGAAATCATTTCTAGAAAAAAAAAGATGCAGCTTATATCACATTGGAGTTTCAATCAATAAAAATTTTAGAAAGCCTTTTATGAATTATAAAAGCTGAGAATCTGAAGAGACTTCAAACTTTATCCAGTCTTATCATAGTTGGGCATTTATATCTGCTAACCTGATCAGGATGTTGAACACTTTTATTACATGAAGTTAGAAATTCTCTAGGCAGACACTTTGCTGAAGAAAGAAAAACTATGGGTATAATGAATTGCCACAGAATCAGTGGCAACTGAAGGAGACAAATTGAGTAAGAAATTGAGAAACAAATTGAAGTGATTCACATTCCATCTCCAGACCTGAAGACCAATAGAAATAAATATCCAACTAATACTGGGCTAGATGAAATTGAGATGCCTTTAGACCATGTAGTTCTGTGATGATCCTGAAGACTTCTGCAGAATGATGATGATGTTAAAATGAAACTATCCAACATAAAACCTTATGAAGTTAGAAAGATGGGTGTAAGGGGCATTTAAGAATTTCACATAGGTTATAAGAATCTAACTGGAAGGGTATTAACTTGGAAGCACATAGAGTATATTTGGATCCAACTGAATTTAGGTGGCTGTGGTAGGCTGAATAATGCCCCCCAAATATGTCCACATTCCTTACCTTAGATCATAAAAAGGATTTTGCAGATGTGATTAAAATTCAAGATTTTGAGATGGGGAGATTATCCTGGATAGTTCAGTGTAATCACAACAGTCCTTATAAGAAGGACACAGAAGGAATCAGAGAAGAAGGTGACATGAAGAAAAAAAACAGAGATTGGAGTGATGCGCTTTGAAGATGGAGGAAGGGGCCACAAGTCTAGAAGTATAGGCAACCACTAGAGTATGAAAAAGTCAAGGAAATGGATTCTCCTCTCTGAGCTTCCAGAAGGAAACAACCATGCCAATATCTTGGATAAGGCCAGTGAAAATGATTTTTGGCTTCTGACCTTCAGAAATTTTTGTTTTTAAAAGCAACTATATGTATGGCAATTTGTTATAGCAGCAGTAGCAGCAAACTAATAGAGTGACTTAAATTGAAAACTGAGTACTCTTTCTTTTGAATAACCCTTTAAAGAAAAATGGGTTTAAAAAGATAAGTCATACCATTAATGTAATGAACTTTTAACTTCAGAATTCATGTTATAAATAAGTAAAAATCTCTTTCCTGACATTGCCCCATGACAAGATTGGTTCCAGATTGTCTGTGGCCTATTTATCTTCTTGTGCAGAGAGTAGGGCTGATCTTTTAAACCTGATCTCACCTCTGTACTCCAGACTCAAATTTCAAATTCCCTACCAGGCATCTCACCTGGGATGTTCTACCACATCCCAGGACCAACAGGCCAAATCCAATATCATTATCATCCTAGAAAGTACAGAGTCAATATGCTATGATTATTTCTGATCCTATAGAATCTGATGACAAAATCATACCAGTGTACCTTGTGCACTTAATTTCTTTTTTGATTAATAACATACCATATCTCAGATCCAAAACATTTTTTTACCTTTGGCAACTCCTCAGGCTCTTATTTTTTATTAATTACCAAGTTCTGTATAATATGTTTCTTATATTCTACTGCTCATGCCCTGTTCAAGTTAAGTTCCCAGCGACCCACTGCAAAATGGTAGCTTAATGATTCTGGATTTCAGTCTCCAATGCTTGAATCTATCTTCCCAGATTAATATTCCTAAAGGAAAACCCCTTCTAATTATGCCATTCCACTGCTTTCCCGTGTCCACCTTTGCAAGCAAATACTCTTCAAGTTACCTTCCCTCTTTCTATTTTATTCCCACACTCTTATCTTCCCTTATTCCCCTATACTTATTAATACTTTATCTTTTAAACTAGGATCTTTATTGTTCTTCATTAAACCTTGTTTCCTTACCTCTGTGTCTTTATATCTAGTCTCTGCCTAGAAAATTTACCTTTTTAGAGCCCCATCCTGGTATACTGAAACATAACCAATTTAAATAAGGTTAAAAGGTATGATAATTTTAAAGTATGCCCACAAATTATTTTAAAACTTCTCCCTCCAAAATAAGGAACCTAATTTCCTTGCCCTGGAGGGTGGGTTAGACTTAATTACTTGCTTCTAATGAATAGAATATGGAGGACGTGACTCTGTGTGAATGGGTCCTGAGAGACATTGTGGCTTTCTCCTTGCCCTCTCTTAGATTGCTTGTGCTGGGGAGGCTGGCCACTATGGCTTGAGGACCCTCTAGGAAGCAATTCTATGGAGAGATCCATATGGCACAGAACTGAGGCCTCCTGCCATGCAAGTGAACCATTTTGGAAACAGATCCCAACAAACCTTCAGATGAGGGCTGCTGATATCTTAACTCTAACTAATGAGAGATCTTGAGTCAGAACCATCCTGTTAAACATCTCCCAAAGTCCTAACCCACAGAAACTGTGAGATAATGTTCGTTGTTTAACACAATGAAGTTTTAGGATAATTTATGCGGTAATAGGTAACTAATACTATAGTCAACCATCCTTTTCTTTTTTCAACAAGTATTTCTTAAATACCTCCAATGGGCTGTCTTCAGACCTAGGGACTGGGGATGCAGAGGTGAATTCTACAGACCTGGTCTCTGTTCTTAAAATAATCTATCAGGGGAAGTGGACTTGGCCCAATGGATAGGGCATCTGCCTACCACATGGGAGGTCCGCGGTTCAAACCCCGGGCCTCCTTGACCTATGTGGAGCTGGCCCATGTGCAGTGCTGATGCGTGCAAGGAGTGCTGTGCCACGCAGGGGCGCCTCCATGTAGGGGAGCCCCACGCTCAAGGAGTGCGCCCCATAAGGAGAGCCGCCCAGCGTGAAAGAAAGTGCAGCCTGCCCAAGAATGGCGCCGCACACGGAGAGCTGACACAACAAGATGATGCAACAAAAAGAAACAGATTCCTGTGCTGCTGACAACAACAGAAGAGGACAAAGAAGAACACACAGCAAAATGGACACACAGAACAGACAACTGCGGGTGGGGGGGAAAGGGGGGAGAATAAATGAAAAAATAAATCCTTAAAAAATAATAATAATCTATCAGGAGAAATACACATTAAACAATAACTACACCAGCAAAAGCTAATTACATTATGATAAAGTCTATAAAGTGAAGACGATTGGGCTATGAAGCACAAGCTAATCTGTTATGGCAGAGTCGGGAGACTTCTAAGCAATAAGCATCTAGAAGTCCCCATATGACAGTCTAGGGCACTGAAGAGGCCTTTGGGAAGCAGTAAGGTGCAGTGGTTACAGTCAACTTGATTTGAATACAGACTCCAACTCTTACTAATTGCATAATATCAGGCTACTGTTTTACCTCTCTGGCCCTCAGTTTCCTCATCTGAAAAATGACCACAATAATAATACCCCTTCTTTGAGTTTTTGAATGGATTAAATGCAGTAGGAAACAAAAAGAAAATGAATACACTGTGCTACTAAATCACATTATTTCTGGGTTCTGTTTATATCACCTCTATTAGCGCCAAACAGATTTTGTGTTGAGTAGCAAATCTCACCAAATAAATGATCCAAAATAATTATTCTTGATGGGAGATAGGATAGAGAAACATCACTATTTTTCTCTTCATAATTCCCAGATGAATGTTCATCACTTGGATTACTATGGCACATACAACAGGCTTTTTACAAGCATTTTTGGCACCAGGAAGAGTTGACTATAATGAGGCTGAGACAATTAGATGCACTGAAGTGTTAGTGAAATGAACCACACCACCAAACTTGACATGCAAAATGAACATATTTTGTTAGCTCATTCACATTAAGGAGAGCTGACATGCTCTTTAAGAAATTAGAGATTTCATTTGACAAGCCCCGTTAAGTATGAGGTGGATCTAAATGTTGTCAAGAGTCAGAGTCAGTCTTTCCAAATTGTTGTGACTGTTCTGTTAGTTTCATGTGCGTGGCACACTCAGAAAAGCTGTGAGTGAGAAAAATTTAAAAATTATGGAGCCTCTCAATGAATCCTAGAAAAAGTACATGGACAGTATATGGGGTCATGTCTGAATTTATATAGGCTAAAACTTAGTCAGTGTTCCCTGAGCCAACTGTAGCATTTAGTTTGGATTTTTAAGATGTGTGGAGCTTTGTAATGTGGTCTAAAGTACCCTGCATTCAAACAACATGCTACTTTGCTCTCTGATTCACAAGATCTGTATTTGTTAAGACTTTTCCCCTCCAATTAATAGAGATTCTAGTTGGCTTAAATAAGAAAGGAGAATTTAAGGACGTGGGGTTTACTTGAACCTCAGTTTAAGATGCAACTAGTTCTTCAAAGAACTAAAACCGGAAACCTAGGGAGGATTTTCTTTCCCTCCTATTCATGCAAGCTTTGCCCCGGTAACAGATACTTCATACCCACTGCAACATTACCTGCCAATAGAAGCAGCAGAAATCAGTTTTCAGTTTTTCCAACATACATAGAACCAGCTTTATTGCACACTCTTCAAAGCCATCAGCCCCATTACCGGCCAGCCAGTGCCTTCCCCTCAGGGGTTTGGTGCCAGCCCATGAAGTCCATCCTCTGAGCTCAGAGAAATCTGAGCAGTTTTCCCTCCTTAGAGGTCTTGAGTTTCAGCTCTGGGGTTTCTCTTCCAAGCTTCTAAGTTTTAATAATTAAATTTAATAATTTAATAAAAGCCCTTTCCTTTTTATCCTCATACCCTAGGGGTAATAGCTAATTCCTGAAGTTGCTACCTTCAAGTTTTCCTTTTTTATCTATTCAGTTATCTAATTAACAACTTTATACTTAGTTAACAATTCTTTATCATAAATTATATTTGTTCAAACAACTGGTGGGATTTCTGCCTCCTCATTAGACCCTGAGTGATATAGGTATCTATTATTGGATTGCATGATTTCTTGAGTCCTGTCAGATTTAAAATTTTCTAATAGATAAATACACTTCAGTAAATCACAAGTATTATTCAATATCATTATAACATAGTTGACCCCTAATAACATATATCTATACAGTAACCACTGTGACTAGAGGTGTATTTTGTCATCTCATTTAGACTTCACAATAGCCCTGAGATATGTGATATAATTATCCCAATTTTATAAAGGTGGTCACTGAAGGTGGGGGAAATTTCATAACTTCTGCAAGGCAAAAGGCAAATAAGTGATAGACTCCAATATCCATCTGGTCACCCGGTCTTCTTTTTGTTCCTTTCAATCATCTCTCAAAGACAGCACATAACATGGTGTGGTGTACTTATTTGTTTTATGGCAGTAACCCTCAGACATTAAGAACGGAAGCCAGCATTTTATTTAGCTTTATATGTCTAGGGTAGTCATTGCTGTATAGAAGAGCCACAAAGAGTAAATGTTCATTGAGATGACGTTTAAAACTTTTGGAGAAACAGATTCAGGTGATCCAAAAAGAAAAGATGATTCGTAAAGAGAGCTATTTGTGGAATCCAATTGAAATGGCTTGGCATGGGAACTGTATGACTGAGTGCCAAAAAAGGAGAATTTGGGTGCAAGATATTCTATACCCAGAATCCAGAGTCCGAGTGAATGCTCATAAATTAATCCAGGAAGGAGGGACCAAAATCCAGGAAGAAAAGTCACCCCTGTATGGTTACAAAGCTACAAGAGAATTCTGGTTTGAACTAAAAACAGCAGGTGGTCTTAAACTGAGGGTACAGAAGTTGTCTAATTAAATACAATTTTTGTCTTAGTATGTCCTCTCCCCTTGAGAGAGTAGTTGGTTCAGTTTTACAAGGTCATACTGGGGATCCTAGTGGTGCTGTGTTTAGGAGGAAATAAGCCTAATTCCTATATAGTAATAGTAGAGATTTACCCACACAGGACTAATGTCAGCATGTACCCCTTCAACTAGGGATTAACCCGGGGCTTCCCAGTTATGATGCAGCATTTCCTTTTGAGAAAATATGAACAATCTTTCTTTATTTCTAATACAATTTAGATTATTTTATTTCTAATACAATGGTGTATTGCATAGTTAGAAATTTAAATATTTTTAATCCAAAACTTCAGAATGATTGGAGAGTCAAGTATTATTAATTTGTCCTGCTTGTCAGTGAGTATTTCCTTTAAGTTCAGGTGCACCAAAAATGCTTTTATTTTTTATTTTTATTTTTTTTAAAGATTTATTTATTTATTTTAATTCCCCCCCCTCCCCTGGTTGTCTGTTCTTGGTGTCTATTTGCTGCGTCTTGTTTCTTTGTCCACTTCTGTTGTCGTCAGCGGCACGGGAAGTGTGGGCGGCGCCATTCCTGGGCAGGCTGCACTTTCTTTTCACGCTGGGCGGCTCTCCTCACGGGCGCACTCCTTGCGCGTGGGGCTCCCCCACGCGGGGGACACCCTTGCGTGGCATGGCACTCCTTGCGCGCATCAGCGCTGAGTATGGCCAGCTCCACACGGGTCAAGGAGGCCAGGGGTTTGAACCGTGGACCTCCCATATGATAGACGGACGCCCTAACCACTGGGCCAAAGTCCGTTTCCCCAAAAATGCTTTTAAACACATGGGATAAAAATAATTATTTCAAAAAATTTTAGAACCTTTTCATATTGAAATACGTGGAAAACTAAAAGTTGTTTTATATTTCCTTTCCTAATATACCCATTTGTTTGGTATTAATAAATTTTCAGACTTTCAGCTGTTCACACATTGTTGTTTTTGTTTTTTTGGGTTTTTTGTTTTGTTTTGTTTTGTTTTTTGCTGCTGTTTGCTTGGAAACCCTGAGAATATTTAAAAGTTCAAGTTAGTGTGAAGCTGTTGGAAATTTCCCAATTCAATTTCTCAGCATAAAGGGCCAGAGTCCTTCAAAGCTTTTGTTATAGATTTTTTGGTGATATTTCAATGCTTGTAATTCACTTTTGTTTTGTTTCATTTGTATCACAAGTAGATCATATTATTTATTAAACTATGAACCTCTAAGAAGAATTGAATGGCCATAAAAGTATGAATTATTCAATTTGCATGACAATGAAAAATTTTTCCCTACAAAAATGTATAATTGGATAATCTTACAAAAATTTAGATTTTAGTAAACTATTAAAATTTAGTTCAAACCACAAGCAAACTAATAATCTTAATTAATATTTCACAACAATCTGGGCCTGACTTTCTCCACTGACATAGAAGAGAAAACTTGAAATAATATGATGGATTACCATTTCAATTTCTCTCTCTCTAAACACCAAGTGGTAAAATGATATTCTCCAACTGAAGACTGAAAATATGCATATTGGTAATTTCAAATCAGCACATGAGAATTTATAAACATTTGAGATACAGCCAGCTGTCAAAATTGACTTTAACCTACATAGTATTTTTTTAAATAATAAAAAGAAATAATGGTTTAGGTAAATATTATGCTATATTATAATGGAAAATCACAAGTACTTTAGCTAATACTTCAAGCTTATTAGCTATTTAAAAATATGCCCCTTTGAGTTTCAGTTGGTTCCAAACAACATCTGTTTTCCATATCCCTAAAGTCCACAGAAACATAAAATCCACACATTATTTATATTCACAACTGAATATTTTGATATTTGGCTATATTGAAATAATCAGCCCTATTATTAAAATCATCTTAAACAGTTTTCCAGAAAAAAAATGCACTGTGTTAGCCAGTCCTCATTTTTCTGCCAACTATCTTGAATACTACCCTGCTATAAATTAGTGCAGGCCCTGATTACAGCATGGAGTTATTTGCAGTCTCCCTTAAAATAGCTACTTTATAGTAACTATCAAGTATGGTCATTGATAAAAAACACATTTTAAGAAAATTATGTTGCCATTTTCAACCTATTGTAGAAGAAAGCTGTGAAATTGCTGAAAGCAAATAAGAGACTTAAGGTTTTCTTCTTTTTTTTTTTTTGCTCTTAATCATGGCAATCAACAAGGAGACATTTTATGATATCAAAAGTTTTTCCACAAAATTTCCCTAATTCTTTAAATGACCTTTCTTTAGAGTATAATGAGGCATACACAAATCTCATGTGTATGTATATTTACAAAGTGAAGAATACTAATATTAACAAGGGCTGGAAGAAATTCTAATATTCTGTGATTGTAACAATATCTTGCCATTGGTGACCAAATCACCAATTGGTTCTAAAATTTCTAAGTAAAAGCATGCCTAAGTTTGGCAAGCAAATCATTCCCCAGTAAGATGCTAACCCACTTAACCATTTGTTATGAAAAAAAAATCCCATATATTACCAATTTCATAATTTGATGATCACTGAGTTTCCATTCCATAACAGGAAAATTTGTGTCCTGGATTAAGTCAAACTGTCACGTGAATGTCCTGGCCTCCAACCCCACCACATACATGCACACACATGTGCACACACACGTACATCATGTATACTCCCTACTCACTGGGATTAACTTTTTTATTGGATGATGTTATTAACTTTTAGCCTCCTTCTGCTTAAATGAAATAACTTTGATTTGATTCTTATTAGTGATAGTTTAAAATATAATTAATACAAAAGGATTCCTACTCTGGCAGAGTAGGATGCTCCAAGAACCAGTCCCTCCACAAACAATTACCGAACTGGCATGAACAATTTGAATTAACTGTTTTGAAACTCTTGAGTCTAATGGAACTCTGTACAGAATTCAGGGAAAAGATTGAGGAAGAAGCTAGTAAATTTCAGTAAATACTCAGGAATTTCACCCTCCAATACTGTGCCTGATACCCCCCATCCCCCAGCTGCATGGCAGGCAGCAATGGGAACTGAAGCCCAGGATCAGCAACTTACTGTTGCCACACACTAAGAAACAGAAAAGTGTGGCTTATTCACAGGAAAAAGAACTTTCCAGAAACCATACTTGAGGAAGATAAACATTGGAACTATTAGTCAAATACTTTAGGTCAACTATTTTAACTATGTTCCATGAGTGAAAGGACTCTATGTGCAAAGAACTACAGGCAATTAGGAAAACACTGTCTGACAATATAAAAAGATAGAAGTTATAAACAAGAACCAAACAGAAATTTGGGAGCAACAGAGTGCAGTGATTAAAATAAAAACTCATTAGAATTATTAAACAACATGTTTGAACAGGTGGAAGAAAATATCAGTGAATCTGATCACAAGATAACTGAAATTATTCAGTGTGAGGAAGAAAAGGGAAAAATAATAAAGAAAAATGAACACAGCCTGAGGGGCCTGTGGGACCATCAAGCATACCAATAAACACAGCATTGGAGTCCTAGAAAGACAAGAAGGATAGAAAGCGACAGAAAAAGTATTTGAAAACTTCCCAAATCTCATGAAAGGCATGAATATACATATCCAG
The DNA here is from genome assembly GCF_030445035.2 of Dasypus novemcinctus. NCBI lineage: Eukaryota > Metazoa > Chordata > Mammalia > Cingulata > Dasypodidae > Dasypus > Dasypus novemcinctus. The sequence goes on along the minus strand of NC_080674.1, from coordinate 152,148,923 downwards.
GATGATAACATGCTCCAAGCAGGATGTACACTAAGAGATATATACCAAGGCACATTATAGTGAAACTGTCAAATCCAAAGACAGAGAAGATTTGGAAAGCAGCAAGAAAGGAACAACTTGTTGCATACAAGGGAATCCCAAGTAAGATCAATAGTGGATTTCTCATCAGAAACTACAGAGGCAAGAGGACAGTGATGTGGGATATTATAGTCCTTAAAAATATTGTCAACCAAGATTCCTATATTTTACAAAATTATCTTTCAATAATGAAGGAGAAATGAAGACATTTACAGGTAAACAGAAGCTTTAAGATTCAATACCAGGGAAGCAGATGTGGCACAAGCAATTGGGCTCCCATCTACCATGTAGGAGGTTCAGGGTTCAATTCTCAGGGCCTCCTGGTGAAGGCAAGCTGGCCTGTGTGGCAAGCTGGCCCACATGGATGGCTGGCCTGTGCAGAGTGCTGCCTGGTGCAGGAGTGCTGGCCCATGCAGATAGCTGGTACAGCAAGAGGATGCAACAAAAAGAGACACAGAGAAGAGATAATAAGGGATGCAGCAGACCAGGGAGCTGAGGTGGCATAAGAGAATGATCACCTTTTTCCCACTCCGGAAGGTCCCAGGATTGATTCCGGGAGCTGCCTAATGAGAACACAAGCAGACATAGAAGAATGCACAGCAAATGGACACAGAGATCAGACTATGGGGTGGGGCGGGGGGGGGGGGAATAAATAAATAAATCTTAAAAAAAAAAAAAAAAGGAATCATTACCAGAAGACTTGCCCTACAAGAAATGCCAAAGGGAGTTTTTCAGGTTGAAATAAAAACATACTATATTGTAACTCAAAGCCAGAAGAAGAAATAAATAAAATTGATAAAGTTAACTACATAGGTAAACATAAAATTGCATATTGTTATACATTTGGTTTGTAACTGCTTTCTTCTCTATATGAATTTAAAGGCAAATGTGTAAAATAACATTTAAAATCTATGTTAATGGGCATACAATATATAAAGATGTAATCTGTGACAAAAAAAATATAAAGGGGAGTGCGATGGTTTGCTTGGTCGGTAGAGGTGGGGTCTGGCTGCGGACGAGGGGTCGGTCCAGCTCAGGACGAGGGGTCGGTCCCGCTTGGGACGAGGGATCGGTCCCACTTGGGACGAGGGGTCGGTCCGGCAGCAGACGAGGGGTCGGTCTCACAGGGGTTGCGCGGTTCGGCTGACGGGGTCGCCCGGCAAAGCCAGCGACGAAGGGGTTGCCCGGAGAAGCAGGCGACGAACTGGGGACAAGGGAGGCCAGGCCCTTGTCGGGGGCTCTCAGGACTGGAGGGCGCACGGCAGAAGAACTACCGCGGAGACAAGGTAAACACGCAAGTCCACTTTATTGAGGGAGAGGCAACAGTTTTATAGGGGCTGGGGAAGGCTGATTGGTCGAAGCCACGCCCTGTTCTGATTGGTTGCCGGCGAAAGGTCAGTGGGCGGTACTGGACGGGGGAGGGGTGGTGGTTAGGGATTGGCTGTCGCTGTTGCTGGGGGAAGGGGCAGGGTTTAGGGATTGGTGGCTGCTGTTGCTGGGGTGGAGGGCAGACTGGAGTTTCCCGCCCACGCCTGGCTGTTGCTGCTGTCGGGGGAGGGGAAAAGGGCAGACTGGATTTTTCCGCCCACGCCTGGCTGCTGCTGCTGTCGGGGGAGGGGAAAAGGGCAGACTGGAATTTTCCGCCCTGCGCCTGCGCAGGGAGAAAGAAGAAGAAGGGTGGGTGCCGCCCCACAGGCATCGTGTGGCGCCATCCGGGAGGAGGGGCGGCCGCGGAAGCATAGCTGCCGAGAAGGGGAGACCCGAGGGCACTCTGCGCCCATGCCGAGCTCCCTTCAGGGGTGGCGGTGAGTCCGACCAGCCACCCTATTATGGGGGCAGTGGCTTGGCCTACCGTGGCCGCTCCCCCGCCAGGCCAGCAAACCACTCTTCAGCCCGAGGGATGACCGCAGGGGAGGGATAAAAATATATAGTACTGAAAAGTTTGTATACTACTGAGTCTAGGTTGGTACTAGTCAAACTAGATTGTTATTAGTCTAAGATGCTGATTGTAATTTAAAAAATAACCACTAAGAAAATAACTAAAAATATGGAGAAAAGGAGAGCAGAAGTGATCAAAATGATACACTACAAAAAAAAAACACAACTTAATACAAAAAGGCAGTACAAAAAACCCAACTTAATACAAAAATGGAGTAATTGAGAAACAAAAAAACATACAAAACATAAAGAAAACAGCCAAATGGCAGAAGTAAATCTTTCTTCTCATTTATTACTTTAAATGTCAAGGGTTTAAACTCACCTATTAAATGGCAGAGACTGGCAGACTGAATTTTAAATAGCATGATCTGGCTATATGATATCTACAGGAGACTCACTTTAAGACACGAAGAGGTTGAAAGTAAAATGTCACAAAAATATATTTAATGGAAACAGAGATTTAAAGTAAAAAAAAGGACAAAGAAGGATATTATATACTGATAAAAGTTTCATGAAAACAAGAAAATATACATATTATAAACATTTACGCATCCCAAAACAGATCCCCAAAATATATAAAACAAACATTGACAGAATTGAAGGGAGAAATAGATAGTTCTAAAATAATAATTGAAAACTTCAATATATCACTTTCAAAACAATGGATAGACCATCTAAATAGAAGCTCACTAAGGAAACACAGGGATTGTAGAATGACTATTACTACTTATAACTAATGGAATAGCAGAGTATACATTCTGCAATAGCAGAATACACATTCTTTTCAAGTACTCTTGAAAATTTTCCAGGGTAGACCATATGTTTGGTCACAAATCAACTCTTAATAAATTTTAAAATGTTAAGGTCATACAAAGTATATTCTAGAACTACAAAGGAATAAACTAGAAATCAATAACAGAGAGAGAAATGGAAAATTTATAAATACATGGAAATTAAGCAGTACACTATTAAACAACCAAAGGGTCAAAGAAAAAAATCACAAGGGAAGTTAACAATGTCTTGAGATGGATGAAGATGAAAACAAAACATATCAACACATGGAATGCAGCAAAGACAGTGCTCAGAGAGAAATTTAGGTTTTAAATGCCTTCATTAAAAAAGATCACAAATCAATAACGTACTTCACACCTAAAGAAACTAGGCCAAGAAGAGCAACTAAACCCAAAGTTAGTAAAGGGAAGGAAACAGTAAATATTAGAGAAAATATAAATAAAAGCAATAATAGAAAAAGAATAGAATCAACAAAACCAAAACGTGTGTGTGTGTGTGTGTGTGTTTAATAGATCAGTTATATCAACAAAACTTTTAGCTAAATTGACAAAGAAAAGACAGGATACAAATAACTAAAATCAGACATGAAAGTAGGAACATTACTAAGACCTTAAAGAAATAAAAATGATGATATGAGGGAACTGTGAATAATTATATGCCAACAAATCAGAAAATCTGGATAAGATGAAAAATTCCTTGAAACATACAAATTACTTAGTATGTTGCAAGAAGAAATAGAAAATCTCAACAGACCTATAACAGGTCTGTGAAGGAATTGCATCCGTAACTAAAAACCTCCTAACAAAAGTTCAAGACTAGATGGTTTCACTGCTGAATTCTACCAAACATGGAAAGAAAATTTAACACTAATGCTTCTTGAAATTCTGAAAAATAGAAGAGGAGGGATTAATTCCTAACTCATTTTAAGAGGACAGCATTTCTCTTATACAAAAGCCAGGTAAAGACAGCACTAGAAAAGAAAATCCAGACCATATCCCCTAAGAATATAAATGAAAAAATCCTCAACAAAATACTGACAAATGGAATCCAATAGTATATTAAAAACATTATATGCATGACCAAGTGAGATTTATTCCAGGAATGTAAGGATGGTTGAACATAAGAAAATTAATTAATATAATATGTCAAAATAATAGAATGAAGGGAAAAAAAAACACATGTTCATCTCAAATGATGCAAAAAAAGAAAAAGCACTTAAGAAATCACAACCATTCAAGGTTAAAAAAAATTCTCAGAAAATAAGGAATAGAAAGGAACTTTATCAATATGACAAAGGGCATTTATGAAAAATCTATAGGAAATATCACAATGTTGAAAGACTGAAGGCTTTCCCATTTGATCAAGAGAAAGTCAAGGATGCCCATTGTCACTACTGTTATTCAACTTGTACTCGAATTTCTGCCAGAGCAATCAGACAAGAGAAAGAAAGAAAAGGCATTCAAACAGGAAAGGAAAGCATAAGTTTCCTATTTTCTGATGATGTGATCATACAGAAAATCCTAGAGTCCACAAGAAAGCTACTAGAACTAATAATTGAATTCAGCAAAGTTGCAAGATTCAAGATAAACACACTCGAATCAACAAGGGTTCCATATATGAGTAATGAACAATCTGAAAGGAAGTATGGGGAAAATCTCATTTACCATGGCATCTGAAAAACAAATTATCTGGGAATAAAGTTAAACAAGGTGAAAGACTTGTACACCGAAAACTTGAAAGACTTACCGTAGTTAAGATGTCAGTACCACCTACACCAAACTATAAATTTAGTGCAATCTCTATCAAAATTCCAGCAGCCTTTTTTCAGAAACTGGAAAAGCTCATCCTCAAGTTTGTATGGAATTGCAAGAGACCCTGAATAGCCAAACCATCTTTAAAAAGAAGAAGAAAGTGGTGGACTCACACTTCCTGATTTCAGAACTTGCTACAAAGATACATTAATTAAGACAGTGTGGTACTGGCATAAAGATAGACATATAGATGACTGGGATAGAATTGAGTTTTCCAGAGATTAATCCATCTATATATGGCCAGTTGATTTTCTATAGGGTGCCAAATCCATGCAATGAGGAAAATAATAGTCTCTTCAACACATGGTGCTGGGAAAACTGAAACTCCACATACAAAAGAATGAATGCAGACCCCTACCACTTCCCTTATAAAAATAAATTCAAAATGGATCAATGACCTAAATATAAGAGCTAATACTATAAAATGCTTACAAGAAAACATAGGGATATATCTTCAAGAACTTTTAGTAGGCAATGAATTTTTAGATTTCATACCAAAATGCAAACAACAAAAGAAAAAATAGATAAATTGGCCTTCAACAAAATTAAATACTTTTGTGCACCAAAGGACACTATCAAGAAAATGAAAGAGAAACTACAGAATGAGAAAAAGTACTTAGAAACCACATATCTGTTAAGGGTGTATATCTTTGTATATCCAGAATATACAAAGAACTCCTACAACTCAACAACAAAAAGACAAACAACCCAAGTAAATATGAGCAAATGACTTAAATAGACATTTCTTCAAAGAAGATATTCATTTGGCCAATAATATATGAAAAGATGCTCAACAACACTAGTGATTAGACAAATACAAATTAAAACTATGAGATACCACTTCACACCCAATAGGATTATTATTATAAAAAAAAATGGTACCAAAGTCCCACTGGGTAAGTAGGCAGAGGGTTATTTTATAGTACTTAGCACAACCTGCAATTAGCAATTACTTTACTAAGTATTCTTGTAATGATTAATCTCCCTTTCCCATTTCCTTATTAGCTCCACAAGGAAGGCTGTCACTGTATTTCCAGTGTTAGTACCTGGTAAAGGCCCAGTAAATATTTGTTGACTATCAAATGTACTCTGACTCTGCTGTTAACTTTCCAGAGACACCTTCTAAGCAAGCCCATCTTTCACAGAAAGATGTAATAAACATAGATGAGCCCATCATCAGCCTTCTCTTTTATTTTGATCTTGTGCCTAACTAATGGTCATTATTTTTTAAAAGCAGATCATAGCCAACTTTTAGCTAATTGCTGTGAAATCTATTAGGAATGTTCTACAAGTAGAATAATATATTTAACATTTATTGAACCCTTGCTATGTACTGTAAGTCCTTTACATGCATTATCTTTCTTAATTCTTAGAGAAGGTACTGCTATGATCCTCATTTTACAGATAAAAGAAACTGTGGTTTAGAGAGGTTAAGTTAATTTTCTAAGAAGGAAGAATTATGAAGAATGAAGGAGTTAAGAAGAAAGAGAGAGACAAAGCAGCCCTTTTAGGGATGAAGGAGAGCCCAATAACTGGAGATTCAAGTTTCTCCAATTCATAACTGCACAACCTCAGCGCTGATCCCTTCTCCATCTCCCACAGCCACTCAGGGAGACCCCGGGCTGTGCCACACGTTCTTCTATGGAAACTCACTCATGATCCTCCACTCTGGCCAATTCAGCAGTTTTGACTTGACTTGATGGTAATGTCTCAACTCTTCCTCTCTGAGGGAGTTCTGATTCCCACCGAGTAACATCTGGGAGCTCCTAAAACCACGATCCTGAAGGCACTGCCAGAAGAGTGCCACATTCCCTTTGGTCCTCACTGCTCTGAAACACTGCACTGGACTCCATCAGATGTGGGGAAAATAGCCTCTTGGGGACTTGGACCTAGGCTGCAAGGCCCTTTTTAGGAAAAAACACCTGATTTCCCTCCCTTCACCACTGGATCTCCCTACATCCTGCACATAAAACTTTTTCTCTCAGACCAGATTCCTCACCCTGAAATAGATGTGTAGTGGCCACATACATTGACTGACACATTGGGCTTCCTGGTTTAGGCTCATCTGGGCTTTACAACATCAGGAACCACTATCAACAAATGTCACTTTTACTTGCTAAATGGAAGCTATCACATTTTGGCTATTTATTGCTACATAACAAACTGCCCCCAAACTTAGTGGCTTAAAACCAGGATCATTTTATTCTTGCTCAGGATCTGCATATCGACTGGGCTCAACACTATGGCTTTCCTGCTAGTCTTGCTCCAGATTTCTTACGCAGCTGCAGTCAGATGGCACCTGACTGGAACATCCAATGTGACTTCACCCACTTCCCTCTTCCCTTCTCTCTTCATGTAGGTCTCAGTGGAAGTGCTACTGTCTTTTTTTTTTTTTTAAAGATTTATTTATTTATTTATTTCTCTCCCCTTCCCCCCCGCCCCCAGGTTGTCTGTTCTCTGTGTCTATTTGCTGCATCTTCCTTGTCAGAGGCACGGAAATCTGTGTCTCTTTTAGTCACATCATCTTGCTGCGTCAGCTCTCCATATGTGCGGCACCATTCCTGGTCAGGCTGCACTTTCTTTCGCACTGGGCAGCTCTCCTTACGGGGCGCACTCCTTGCGCATGGGGCTCCCCTACGCGGGGGACACCCCTGCGTGGCAGGGCACTCCTTGCGTGCATCAGCACTGCGCATGGGCCAGCTCCACACGGGTCAAGGAGTCCCGGGGTTTGAACTGCGGACCTCCCATGTGGTAGACAGATGCCCTAACCCCTGGGCCAAGTCCACCGCCCAGTGCTACTGTCTTGGAGGAGACATCCCTGACCCCCAGATTAGGTCTCTTCCCTTGCATTCTGCACTTCTTCTAACCTACATTACATCTACAATGTCTCCTTCATGTCTGTAGATTATAAACTTCATAGAAGGACCACTTCCATTTTCTTCATCACTGTATCTTCAATGTCACGTTCAGCACCTGGGCCCTAAGTGTCTAGTCAATATTTCAGTGAGTGAATATTCACATTGAAACTATCTCAGTATTCAGAAGTTGTCTTTTTTCCTGTATCCCATCCATTTTTCTATAAAGTAGGACTATACCTACTAAATCAAAGACAGATATGAAGTATCCCAACAATAATAAAAACAAAGCACTCTCTTTTCAATTATTTAGAAATTTCAAGTGAAATTGATTTTTGGATATGACAAGGCTATCAGGTATAATTGGTTCAATCAACGATCTGTTCATGATTGTAAGTCTCAACAGAAAAAATAAAAATTCTTACACTTGTCGAAGTTGGGTATCAGAAAATTTTATTTTCTTTATTTCTTCCATTAGCAGACAAAATTTTAGAGGAAAAATAAAAGCTGTGGTCAAATATGTCTCTTTGTAATCTGGAGGAAATATTTTTTCAATTCTTAAAAAAAAAATGTTTCCCAGCTTGTTGGTTTTGGCAGTTTCAGGCTTTGTGCCAGAAATACACAGAACTGTTTAATTTGATAAGGATTGAGACAAACCCTACAATCTACCTTGAGAGAGCCAACTGATAGGGGAAAGTGACTTTATTTTTTTTTTATTAATTAAAATTTTTTTATTACATTCAGAAAATATGAGGTCCCCATATACCCCCTACTCCCCTCCCCCCACCCCTCCCCCCACAGCAACAATCTCCTCCATCATCATGAGACATTCGTTGCATTTGGTGAATACATCTCTGAGCACTGCTGCACCTCATTGTCAATGGTCCACATCATAGCCCACACTCTCCCACGTTCCATCCAGTGGGCCATGGGAGGACATGCAATATCTGGCAATTGTCCCTGCAGCACCACCCAGGACAACTCCAAGTCCTGAAAACGCCCCCACATCTCATCTCTTCCTCCCATTCCTCACACCCAGCAGCCACCATGGCCACTTTCTCCACACCAGTGCCACATTTTCTTCGATTACTAGTCACAATAGTTCATAAACAGAATATCATTAAGTCCACTCTAATCCATATTCTATTCCTCCATCCTGTGGACCTTGGATTGGTTGTGTCCACTCGACATCTAAATCAAGAGGGGGCTTAGATTCCACCTGGATGCTGGATGCAATCCTCCTGCTTTCAGTTGTAGCCACTTTTGGCTCCATGGTGTGGTAGTTGACTTTCTTCAGCTCCATGTTGGCTGAGTGGGATAAGTCCAATAAGCCAGAGTGCATGAGCTGAAGTCTGTTGCGTCTCAGGGCCTGGCTATCATATGGTCAGTCCAGAGATTCAGATCCTCTGGGTATATATTAAACCCCAGCACTAACTACAGTTCTGGTAAACATAACAGGAGAGGCTTGTGAAAAAAGATCACATCTGAGTCCAGCTCCATCACACAGATACACAAACTCCAAAGAAGGGCCAAATGACATGGCATTGAACTCGATCTGCCATGACCATAGAACCTGTGGGTCTCTGTAGCCCTCAGAAGAACCAATACCTTGGGTTGTATCTACTTTATCTGTCTCTGGGACTCTGCTGAGGTGTGCATAATGGCGACCCCTTTTTGGAGACTCATAGCCATATAAACTCATTTGTCCTTTCCATTTCCCCCTTGATTCAGGTCAAAAGGAAAGTGACTTTAAAACAATTTTGTTTTCATGATCTCAGTTATACTTTTGATTTTCCCCCCAAGGATCTTTATTCAGAAAAAGCATGCTGTAAAAGATAAAGGCAAGCAGAGCAACAGTTACCTGACATTTGAACCCAGGTTGTCAGGTTCCTTTTGCTGGAGGCATTTAGATAAGCAGATACTATCCAGAATGTCGTGGTCTTGTTTTCAGTCCTTATTGACTCTTAAAACTAAACAGTGATTATTATTCAGACACTTTTCCTAACTAATTCATTCTGATCAGATGTTTTCTTTCAACGCCTGGGAAGGGCAGTTACTAAAGCAACCACTGTGAACTTTGCAAAAGTAGCCATTTCTGCTTCTAATTCGGGAAATACAGTGCTTTAATTTTACTCTCTTCAATACGCTCACGTCTTGATTGTCTTCTTTCTCCCCTTTTCTGTGCTTTTTTTTTTTCTGTCTCTCCAGGATGACAGCAATATTTTTCTTGATCTTTTGAGGATAGGGTAGACTGGAGTTTTATATTTGGCTGCCTTTTCCAACTTGAATGCACATATTAGAAGTAGCATTAAATGTACCACTGTATATTTGATTTATGCTTACCTGGATCTAGGGACCTTGTCTGTTTTAGTCTCCCTGGTATCCCTAGCAGCTAAAATAGCACCCCATATATTATAGGCTTTCAGGGAATATTGTTGCATAAATAAACAAATAGAACAAGAGTAAGGGTTGAAATGTGAAAGTTTTCTTCTTAACAACTTTACAAATATGTTGCCAAACAATTCTGCTCTCACAGAAGTGAAGGAAAACATTCCATGGTTAAGTGTTTATCATTTATTACCTGAACACATTGATCTCACAGGTTCTGCTAGCCAAACGAAACACTGTGTCAAATATTCAGTACCTCATACTGCTCTGAAAAGTCTAGATAAAAGGAGTGGAAAGAGAATAAATTTCAATTTAGGATTACTTTGGAAGGAAGGGCCTACAAAGCCCTAAGATTGGCCCTTGAGTATCCATTTCAATTTATTCCAAAATAGGTTACTTTCTATCAAAATTAGCCAAAAACATGAACAAGGGCAAGAAGAGATTTCTGGTGTCCAGAAGTGAAACTCTGAGTCACAGCCTAAGCTATTACTTCAGAAGAAAATTATATTATTTACCACAAGAGAAGAGTTTCTGTTGCCTTTCACGCTATTATTTCACTCAAAGTTAGAAAGAGGGGGCCATTTGTCACAAGTTTATCCAGAATGCTAATGAGTGCCATCCAGATTCTAAGACAGAAGAATGCAAATTGATGGCACGAAGACGAAATCTGGTTCACAGATGTATTTTATTTGATCCACAATGTATTTTTTCATTGAATAGTTGCCAGTATTGAAAATCAAGAAAATTTACATAAAATCTTATGTTTTTTTTCCTTAAAAAAAAAAGATGTTAACACTAGCCTGCCGTCCCAAATAGCAACAATTTATGGTGTTGAAGAATAAATGCCATAGTCCCACCACTGCCCATGACACTCTAATATTGAAAATAGTTTTAAATGCCATTCCTCATCTACCTATATTGTTTTCTACCTTACAGCACCATTCCCCCACATCACGCATTCACTTTATATATCTGCTCCTTACATGGAAGATAAGTCCATGCAAGAAAAGATTGCTTCCATTTTCATAAAAGTTGCTGTTAAATCTAAACACTTCTGTAATGTCATCAACATGGTAACATCAGACTTTCCCTGGAAAAGTCTCCCCTCAGAATCAAAGGACAAAATCCCACTTGCTTGGAATTCTGGAGGATGATAGAGACTGAAAGTTTGCTGAAGTAAAGAAAAAGAAAAATAATCCCCAAGATCAGGTAGGAGATGTCCATCCTAGACCCACCAGTCCAGATCTTCTCCCTTACTCAGTCCCACGTTGTTTGGGAGTCACACAGGGGCAGCCCAGCCCAGGTGACTTCCACCACAGACACAGATTTAGAGCCCTCACAGCAATGAGTTGGAACCCCACACATATCCAAGCACGAAGATCCAAGTCTCTAGAGACTCAGGATGGAGCATAAGCTGCCAAATACAAAAGGGCCCCAAGAGGAAAATTAAAGGAGAGACCATGGCAGAATTGTTGGCAAGAAGTGTGCACACTCAATCCACTATCTGTTTGCTGGACCACCTAAACACAGATTGGAATTTTCTGATCCCATCTGTGTTCCCATGATGGGATATCACAATGGGAAAGAAACCAGAAGCAGAAAAGCCTCACAGAAAACAAAAAGGGGAAGGGGAACTGAATTGCTGTGAGATAGGACAAGTCTTAGAACTGAAAATTGAAAGGAAAAGGGGACACTGAGTGAGGGAGAGAATTTAAATAAACCATAGGTGCTGGGGAGAAAATGCTGCAAAAAAAAAAAAAAAAAAAAAAATGGAACAGATCAAGATTTTCAGAGAATGAACAGAGGAAAGAAAACTTTCTCCTGAAGGTGAAGCAATTGCATAAAAGGTGCAATATTAAAACTGTACCACATATCCAGGGCAAGAAAAAAATTAAGAAGAGGTGAGAAAATCTGAACAGTAAAACACAGGCTATTCTAAGGGTCCAGAATAAGTTGGACCAAGTATCAAAGAAGAGCCTTAACATAAAGCCAATCAACAATAAAACCCTAGAAAAGAGAAAAAAATGGACCTTCAGAGTTAAAATAACAAAAGAATCAGATTTCCAGGTATCAGCAAAATATTACAAGCCATCCCAAGAAACAGGATGATATGGCACAGTCAAGACAACAAATTAAATAGGAGACACAGAATTTGGAACAAATAATCAAGGACATTCAAACAAATCTCCTAAATCAATTCAAGGAGATGAGGGGAAAATGTGGATATAGATATAAAGGATATTAAAAAGACAATATCTGTGCATAAATAAAAATTTGAAAGTATAACAAAACATAGGAGAAATTATGGGTGACAATTACAATAATATAGATTCAGAAAACACTAGTGGCATACAACAGCAGATTTGAATAGGCAGAAGAAAGAATCAATGAACTACTAGACAGGGAAATCAAAACTAAACAGTCAGAAGAACAGGTAGAATAGAAAAAAATGAGCAGTGTCTCAGGGATTTGAGTGACAGTATAAAGAATACAAACATATGCTTCATTGGTGTCCCAGTAGTAGAAGATAAGGGAAAAGGGGCAGAAAGAATATTTGAGGAAATAATAGTCAAAAATTCCCCAAATCCCATGAAAGCCATAAATATACATGTTGGGGGGTGGGGGACATATGAGGACCTCATTTTTTTTAATGTAATATTAAAAAAAATAAAGACCAAAAAAAGAAGCACAATGTAATCTAAACAGAATAAACCCTAATAGATGAACTCTGACATGCACACAAATTAGAATTTCAAGTGCCAAAGACAGCATTCTGAAAGCAGCAAGAGAAAAGTGATTTGTCACATACAAAGGATCCTCAGTAAGACTAAGTGCTGATTTTTCATCAAAAAACATGGAGGCAAGGATGCAGTAGTATGATACATTTAAGGTATTGGAAGAGAAAAACTGATAGCCAGAAATTCTTTATACAACAAAACTGTCCTTCACAAATTAGGGGGTGTTGAAAATATTCACAGGTAAACAGAAATTTTTGAGAGAGGTCATCAACAAAAGATGGGCTTTACAAAAATTATTAAAAGGAGTTCTGCAGGTTGAAAGGAAAAGTCAGGAGAGAGTGGCTTAGGGAGTGTGAAGAAAAGATCTTCAGGAAAGGTAACCAAAAGGTAAATGCAAAATCCAAGAAAATTGCAGCTTCAATATACAACTCTACTCTTTAATTACTGTAAGAGTCAGAATACAATTGAACAAGTAAAAAAGAAAATTTCCTTACAATCAACATGCAAAATATAAATAGGAAATGTGGGACATAAACATAAAAGGGAAAACACAGGGGTATGATAGCGGAGAATATCTGCTCCTGAGGCTAATATGATATCTTTTCAAAATTAGGAGCTTATAGATGTAGGATATATAATACAAATCTCAAGGAAACCACAAAAAAGTATTTTAACAATATACAGAAACAAAAATTAGAAAATCAGTCACATACATCACAAAAGGTTAACTAGACAGAAAAGGAGGTTGGAATAAAGGAAAACAGAGCCAAGAAATAGATAACATTAAAAACATATGGAAGTTAAATAACTGACTCTTGAACAATCAGTGTGTCAAAAGAGAAATTACAATGGAAATCAGTAAGAGACAAGTGAAAACTAGAACACAACATATCAAAACGTATGTGATACGGTGAAGGCAGTGCTGAGAGGGAAATTTATAGCCCTAAATGCTTACATTAGAAAAGAAGAAAGAGCTAAAATTAAAGCTCTATCTGCATACCTGTAGGAACTGGGGGGAAATCAAGTAGAAGGAAAGAAATAAGAAAAATTCCAGCAGAAATAAGTGAAATAGAGAATTAAAAATAAAAAAGAGAGAGAGCATTATTAAACCAAAAGTTGGTTCTTTAAGATCAATAAAATTAACAAACCCTAGGGAAGCGGACTTAGCCAAGTGGTTAGGGCGTCTGTCTACCACATGGGAGGTCCGTGGTTCAAACCCTGGGTCTCCTTGACCCATGTGCAGCTGGCCCATGCTCAGCACTGATACATACAAAGAGTGCTGTGCCATGCAGGGGTGCCCTGCATAGGGGAGCCCCACGCACAAGGAGTGCACCCCATAAGGAGAGCCGCCCAGTGCCAAAGAAAGTGCAGCCTGCCCAGGAATGGTGCCACACACATGGAGAGCTGACACAACAAGATGACGCAACAAAAAGAGACACAGATTCCCATGCCGCTGACAATAACAGAAGCGGACAAAGAACACGCAGCAAACAGAGAACAGAAAACTGGGGCAGGTGGAAGGGATAGAAATAAATAAATAAATCTTTTTAAAAAAATTAACAAACCCTTAGCTAGACTGACAAAGAAAAAAAGAAGATGGAAATAAAATCAGAATGAGAGGGGGACCTTATTGTTGACCCCACAGAAATAACAAGGACATAAGAGGACACAATGAACAACTGTATGCCAACAGATTCAATAATCTAGATGAAATGGGCAGATTCCTAGAAACACATGAACAACCTACACTGACTTTAGAAGAACTAGATGATCTCAACAGACCAATTACAAGTAAAGAATTGAATCAGTCATCAAAAAACTCCCACCAGAAAAAAAAAAAACAACTCCAGGAACAGATGTCTTCACAGATGAATTCTACCACACATTCCAAGAAGAATTAATACCAGTCCTGCTTAAACCCTTCCAAAAATTTGAACAGGATGGAACACTAACTCTTCCTATGAGGCCAACATCTCGATAATGCCAAAGCCAGATGAAGATACTGCAAGAAAAGAAAATGACAGACCAATTTCTCTTATGAATATAGATGTAAAAATCCCCCCCAAAATACCTAAAAACCAATCCAACAGCACACTGAAGGAATTATATGCCATGACCAAGTGAGTTCATCCCAAGTATGCAATGGTGGTTCAACAATTAATGTAATATACCACATTACATAATGAAGGGAAAAAAACACCTTATCCTCTCAGTTGGTAAAGAAAAGGCATTTGACATCCTTTCTTGGAAAAAAACACTTAATAAAACAGGAATAGAAAGAAATTTCCTCATCATGATAAAGGGCATATATGATAAACCCATACTCAATGGTGAAAGACTGAAAGCTTTTCTTCAAAGATCTGGAACAAGACAAGGATGTCCACTGTCACCACTGTAATTCAATATTGTGCTGGAAGTTCTTGCCAGAGTAGTTAGGCAAGAAAAAGAAAAGGCATTCAATTTGGAAAGGAAGAAGTAAAACCTTCACTATTTGCAGATGACATGATCCTTTATATAGAAAGTCCAGAAAAAATTGACAACAAAGCTACCATAGCTAATAAAAAAATCAACAAATTGGTGGGGTGCAAGACTTTAAAGATTATTACAAAGTATGGTGGTCAAAACAACATGGTACTTGCACAACAACAGTCATATATACCAACCGAATTGAACTGAGAGTTCAGAAATACTTTTACATCTATGACCAGTTGATTTTTTACAAGGCTGCCAAGTCCACTCAATTGGGAAAGAATAGTCTCTTCAACAAATGGTGCTGGGAAAACTGGGTATCCATATGCAAAAGAATGAAGGAGGATCCCTATCTCACACCATATACAAAAAGTAACTCAAAGTGGATCAAAGACTGAAATATAAGAACCAGGACTATAAAATTCCTAGAATAAAATAAAGGGAAGCATCTTTAGGATCTTATGTTATGCAATGGTTTCTTAGACTTTAGACCCAAATCACAAGTAAGAAAAGAAAAAATAGATAAATAGAACCTCATTAAATTTTAAATTTTTTGTGCTTGAAAGGACTTTATCATGAAAGTAAAAGGAAAACCTACTTAATAGAAAGTATTTGGAACCCACAAATCCAATAAGGGCTTAATATCCAAAATATGTAAATAAATCTTAACAACTGAACAATAAAAAGACAACCCCATTTTTAAAAAATGGGCAAAAGACTTGAATAGACATTTCTCCAGAGAAGATATACAAATGTATAAAAAGCACATGCAAAGCTGCTCAATGAGATACCATCTCACACCCACTAGAATGGCTGCTGCTAAAAAACAGAACATTACAAGTGTTGGAGAGGATGTGGAGAAATAGCAACACTCATTCATTGCTGGTAGGATGGTGCAGCTGCTGTGGGAGATAGTTTGGCAGGTCCTCAGAAAGCTTAGTATAAAATTACCATGTGACCCAGCAATATTTCTATGTATATACCTGTTTTAGTTTGCTAGGCTGCCAGAGTACCATATACCAGAAATGGATTAGCTTTTTCAATGGTAATTCATTAACTCATAAGCTTACAGTTTTATGACTATGAAAATGTCCAAAATCAAGACATCTTCAGGTGATGCTTTCTCCCTGACAAGCAACTGACAGCAATCCTTGACTCCTCTGTCACGTGACAAGGCATATGGTGGCATCTGTAGGTCATCTATCTCTTCCAGGTTTTGTTGCTTCAGCTTCTGGCTTCTTCTGGCTTTCTCTCTGTTTCTGTCTACATATTCATTCTATTTATAAAGGATTCCAGTAAGAGGATTAACACCCACCTTGGGGCACATCCTACTGAATTAATCTAATCAATAATTCCCACCTACAGCAGGTTCACGCTCACAGGAATGGATTAGCTCTAAGAATATGAGTTTTCTGGAGTCCATAAAGCTGCAAAAGATCATACTCCTCCCTCTGAATCCCAAAAAGACATGTTCTTTCCATATGCAAAATACATTCATTCCATCACAATATCCCACAAAGCCTTAAATCATTTTATTAACAATATTAAGTATAAAGTCTCACTAAAATCAGTTACAGGTCCTGGGGCACAATTCCCCTCAGACTGCAGAGCCATGAACCTTAAAAAGCAAGTTATCTGCTTCCAATATACAAAGGAAGATCAGTCATA
The DNA here is from genome assembly GCF_030445035.2 of Dasypus novemcinctus. Taxonomy (NCBI): domain Eukaryota; kingdom Metazoa; phylum Chordata; class Mammalia; order Cingulata; family Dasypodidae; genus Dasypus; species Dasypus novemcinctus. Next base: position 152,132,186 of record NC_080674.1, on the reverse strand, counting down.
GGATAAACATTCCCATTGCTTTAGGGGAAAATTTGAAGGAAAACAGGAGCCCAGATCCTAAACAGTCCTGAAACCATGCAGTGCATACTGCATTAGATTTCAAGGTCTGAGAGTCATTTACAGAAAAATGTCATGTCCCCCAGGATTGAGTGGCAGCCCTACTCTTTCCAAGTGCTTGCACAGCAGCCCCACCTTCCCCAAACCCTGGAGGAAGGGATTCAACATCTCCAAGCATTGGGGTGACAGCCCTACACTTGACTCCACCCTCATCAAGCACATGAATGGTGGCTGAAATCTCAGCCCCACCTCTGAGAACACGGGGCTGATGGCCAGAATCTCCCCAATCTCTGGGGCACAGGATCAACCCCCTTGGAACAAAGGGGTGATGGCCAGACTCTCCAAACCATATCATAGGTCACTTTGTTTTTTTCTTTAAGGAGCTGATGTTGATGATGTTACACTTAAACATTCCATCTCTTAAAGCTCAAATAGCAGAAGTAATTTTCACTTTTGCAAATTAAAAAAATTTTATAGTATAATTACATGGTAAAGAGGCTACACAACATGCCAACTAACGATACACTTGGAAAAAGACCATGACAAAAAGGGGAAATATTAAATACAAATGAGTTTTTATGGCTAAGAGATTTCAAAATGAATTGGGAGGTCATTTCAGAGGTTATGCTTGTGCACATCTCAGCAGGGTCTCATTGACTGCCACAGTAAACAGTGCCTCAAACAGCAGGGTTTCTGAGAGCTCGAGAGACATCCAGACACAACAAGCAGGGCAGACAAGCTCAGCAATTCTGCACCCTGTCAGTGGGCCTTACTCCAGAATTTATCCTCCCCAGTGTAACAGAGTTAGACTCAGTTATAGTTTTACTACACATGGCTCTACTGCTCCTTTTATTTGAACATATAATTAGCATTATACTTGTTAAATGTATGTCCCAGAGACTTAAATCTTTGATCTGTTCATGTGCCAGTTGAGTCCTGAATCTCAGCAGAGTTGCAACACCTACTCTCCAATTCACTGGATTCATCCAGGAAAATAAGGAGATGACAATGGACAATGCCCATCCCAAGAAACAGTGTCTGCTACTGCAAGCAAGTGAGTTCCATCCATCTGCCCCATGAGATCTAAGCCCCCTCTCAATTAGAAACAGAGTGGGCATCACTATCCCAAAAATCTCAAGATTGGGGAATGAATAATGGACTAAAGTAGACTTATTATTATTCTAATATAGATATATTATTCCAACAATGGAAGAATTTATATCACTGACATAAAGGCAGTGGCTGTCAGAGGGACTGAAGGAAAAGAGAGGGAAGAATAAGTGTCATATGGGAGCATTTTTGGGACATTGGAATTGTCCTGCATGACATTGCAATGATGGGTTCAGGCCATTATATATTTTGTCATAGCTTAAAAAATGGTGCCAGATAGAGCGTAAACTCTAATGTAAACTACAGTCCACAGTTAGTAGAGCAATGCCTCAATATGTGTTCATCAATTATAACAAACGTGCAACATTAATGAAGAATGTTGTTAATGTGAGAATGTGGGAGGAGTGAGGGACGGGCTATATGGGAATCCCCTATATTTTTAATATAACATTTATGTAGTCTAAAGCTTATTTAAAAATAAAAACTAAAAATTAAAAAAATAAAAAGTTAAATATAAAGAAGAGGCTATGTAACAAACAAAATCTTACATTTTAAGAAAAATATTATTTCTGTTAAACTGAATATACAATTATTGTTCCCAATGCAACCAACTTTTGCTTATAACTACAACTTAATTTCACAATAATCAAACACCGTGAAAAGACAACTTTGATTGTGAAGGTCTAATTAAAAGGTTAATAAAATAATTAATACAAAAACAAGTTCCTACTACAATAGTTTCACACACACAGGAATGGATTAGCTCTAAGGACATGATTTTTCTGATGTCCATTAAAGCCTCAAACTACCACAATATTAAGAGAAACATTGAAAACAGGAATTTGGATGGATATTTACATACTGATGTACATAACAGCATTATTCATAATTGCCAAAGAATGGATGCAACTCAGGTGTCCATCAACCAATAAATAGATAAGCAAATGTGGTATATCCACACAATGGAATATTATTCAGCATTAAAAATGAATGAAGAAGGAGGGACAAGATGGTGGCAGAGTAAGACACTCCAAGAGTCAGCTCATCCTACGGAGCAATTAGTAACCATGTAGAGCTATCTAAAACACCTATTTGGGGACCACAGGAGACCTAAAGAGCATCCTGCAACATCCTGGAAAGAATGGGAGAAGGAGAGTGCCATCTGTAGAGAAGACTGATGAGTCAAGCACTCTATACAATGGAGGCCAGTGCCCATACTCCACTGGCAGAGCAAGCCACCTCATAAGCTGTTCCATGGCTGGGTTGAAAGCTCCATTTGCCAAAAATGGGGGCAGAAGAGACCATTGGGCACTGGCTTCAGCTACTGATTAGTAAATTTGGCTGGACAAAGTATAATTCTAAGAACAGCTTAAATTTGAACCTGTCCAAGTTGGAAAGAGGCTGGTAGCTGCCATATTAACTCCACCCCCCCATATGAGGGGAAGTGGGACTGACTGAAAAATCACTATGGAGGTAAGGACATGCTTCTTTCCACCAAGATCAGATTGCAGCTGTAGCCTAAGCCCCAGCCACACATTTGGCAATAAGAAAGCAGCAGGGACCTGCATCAGCCTCTCTGGGCAATTTCAGGCACTGTCAACTGGCATAGACTGAATAATCATCTGAGACCTGGGTCTCCATCCTCGTACCCCAATAGGACAGGGGAGGAGCTTTCCCCAGCTTTTTCCTCAGCTTCTCTGGGCAACTACAGGCACTTTCAGCTCACACAAACTGGTTTGTGGAACACCTTGGATTCCACCTCCACCCTGGCCCCCCATAGGATAGGAGGGGGCTGGTGTTCCTCAGCCTCTCAGGGTAACTGCAGGCACTTTTGGGTACCTCTGGCTCCACCCTTGCCCATGATAGGATGAAAGAGGGACTGTATTTCCCCAGTCTCTCTGGGTAATTACAGGTGCTTTCAGCCCACACCGACTGAAATAGTCAGACACCTATAGCTCCATCCCCACCCCCCAATAGGATAGGAGGGGGCTGGTGTTTCCCCAGCCTCTCTGGGAAGTAGCAGACACTTTCAGCCTACATAGACTGAACTGTTGGGTGTAGGTGGTTCCACTCCCACCCCCTAAAGGGCAGAAGGGACAGTACTCCTTCAGACTCTCAGGGCAACCGCAGTCACATTTGGCCCACATGGATTAGATTGCTGGGCACTCCAGAAGTCCACTGTCCCCTGGCAGGGAGAGGGAGCTGGTGCTATGTCAGTCTACCTGGGCAAATATAGTCATTTTGGACCTACATGACATAGATTGCTGCCAACACCTGCAGCAACTCCCAGGCGGGGGAAGAAAGGGCATGAAGCTTCATCAACTTCTCTAGGTAACTACAGGCAATCTTGGCCTGCATGACTTGGATTATTACACATGGCTGCAGCTCTGTTCCTACCCCTGAAAGAAGAGAAAGGTGGGAGAAGCTTCATCAGTTTATGGGGCAACTTGGACAGCTTCAGCCTCCACAAGGTATAGCACCAATTATATCCTCAGCTTCCACTACACAACTAACAAGAGAGAAAGGGCAAGAAAGCCCTGAACTAAAGAAAGAAACTACACCCAGAATAAATACATCTAGTAAGCCAGATGCCAAGACACCAACAAAAAATTCCAATCCATACCAAGAAACAAGAAGATATGTCCTAGTTAAAGAAATAAGATAAGCCTCCAGATGACATAAAGGAGTTGAGGCAACTAATCATCATTGTTCAAACAAGTCATTTTAATAAATTCAATGAGATGGCTAAAATGATTAAGGATATTAAGAAGACACTGGGTGAGCACAAAGAAGAATTTGAAAGCATACATAGAAAAATAGCAGAGCTTATGGGAATGAAGGTACAAATATGAAATTAGAAACACACTGGAATCATATTACAGAAGATCTGAGGAGGCTGAAGGAAAGATCAGTGAACTTGAAGTCATGGCCTCTGAAAGCAAACATACAAACCACACATGAAGAAAAGAATGGAAAAAAACTGAGCAGAGTCTCAGGGAAATAAATGACAGCAAAAGATATGCAAACACATGTGTCATGGAAGTCCCAGAATGAGAAGAGAAGGTAAAAGGGGCAGAAGGAATATTTGAAGAAATAACGGTAGAAAATTTCCCAACCCTATTGAAGGACATAATATATCCATGTCTAAGAAGCACAAAGTACTCCCATCTGTATAAATCCAAATAGACCAACTCCAAGACACATACTAATCAGAATGTCAAATGCCAAAGACAAGGAGAGTGTTCTGAGCATAGCAAGAAAAATAGTTATGCGGAACATACAAGGGATACCCAATAAGATTAAGTGCTGATTTCTCATTAGAAACAATGGAGGTAAGAAGGCAGTGGAATGATATATTTAAAATACTGCAAGAGAAATACTTCCAGCCAAGAATCTTATATCTGGCAAAAATTAGGGCAAGTTTGGAATATTTGCAGATAACTAGAAGCTAAGCAAGTTTATAACCAAGAGACCAGCTTTGTAGGAAATATTAAAGGGAGCATTACAGACTGAAAAAAAAAGACAGGAGAGAGAAGCTTGGAAAAGAGTCTAGAAATGACTATTATATCAGTAAAAGTAACTAAAGTGTAAAAAGAGTGGTGAAAATAAAATACGATGGGTAAAACCCAAAGGTCAAAATAGGTGTAATAAGAACTGCCTTTACAGTAATAATGTTGAATATTGATGGATTAAACTCCCTAATCAAAAGACACAGACTGGTGGAATGGATAAGAAAATATGAGACACATGTATGTTATCTGCAAGAGACTCACTTTAGACCCAAGGATACCAATCGATTGAAAGTGAAAGGCTGGATAAAGATTTTCAGGCATGCAGGAACAAAAAAAAAAAAAAAAAAGGCTGGGGTGGCTATACTTCTATCAGATGAAGTATGAAATATATGAAATAGACTTAAAAGCAAAACTGTTATTAGAGACAAGGAAGGACATTATATATTAATAAAAAGGGTAATTTACCAGGAAGGAAATAACAATCATTAATGTATATGAACTTAACAAGGATGCCCCAAATTACTTAAGGCAAACACTGGCAAATCCAAAGGAAGAAATAGGTATCTCTACAATAATAGTTGGAGAGTTCAATATACTACTTTCGACATTGAATAGAATATCTGGACAAACGATCACTATAGAAATAGAAAACTTGAATAACATGATAAAGGTACTAAACTTAATAGACATATAAAGAACATTTCATCCAAAACAGCAGGATATGCATTCTTCTCAAGTGCTCATGGATCTTTTTCCAGAATAGACCATATATTGGGTCAAATTGCAGATCTCAATAAATTCAGCAAGATCAAAATTCAACAAATAGCAGAAAAAGGAAAAATTCACAAATATATGGAGATTAAATAACACACTCTTAAAAAATAATCAGTGGGCCAAACAGAAATTTCAAGAGAAATCAATAAATATCTCAAGACAATGAAAATGAGAACAAAACATATCAGAACTTATGGGATGCAGCAAAGGTAGTGCTGAGAAGGAAATTTATAGCCCTCAATTCTTACATTAAAAAGGAAGAAAGAGCTAAAATCAATGACCTAAACACACAGCTGGAGGAGATAGAAAAAGAACAGTAAATTAATCCCAAAGCAAGTACAAGGAATGAAATAACAAAGATCAGAGAAGAAATAAATGAAATTGAGACCATAAAAACAATAAAGAGAATTAACAAAACCAAAATTTGGTTCTTCAAGAAGATTAACAAAATCAACAAATCCTTAGCTAGAATGACATAGAAAAGAAAGATAAGATGCAAAAATAAATAAATAAATAAAATAAAAATGAAAATGGGGATACTACTACTGACCCCACAGAAATAAAAGAGATCATAAGTGCATACTATGAGCAACTCTATGCCAAAAAACAAGACAATGTAAATGAAATGGAAGAATTCCTAGAAATGTACAAACAACCTGCACTGATCCTAGAAGAAACAGAAGACCTCAACAAACTAATCACAAGTAAAGAGATTAGTTCAGTCACCAAACAACTCCCCAAAATGAAAGCCAGGAACCAGAAGGTTTCACAGGTGAGTTCTTCCATGCATTCAAAGAAGATTTAATACCACTATTACTCAAACTCGTCCAAAAAATTGAACAAGAAGGAACATGACGAAACTCATTCTATGAAGTTAATATCACCCTAAATCCAAAACCAAGTAAAATTATTATGAAAAAAGAAAATTACAGATGCATTTCCCTCATGAATATGGATGCAAAAATCCTCAACAAAATACTTCCTAATTCAATCCAACATTATATTAAAATAATTTTAATTATTGCAAGCGTAGTTCAACAGAAGAAAATCCATCAGCATAATACACCACATAATAAATCAAAGAAGAAAAGCTACATAATCCTGTTGATTGACACAGAAAAGGCAGTTGACAAAACACAACATCCTTTCTTTTTATTTATTTATTTATTTATTTATTTATTTATTTATTTATTTATTTATTTAATTCCCCTCCCCTCCCCCGGTTGTCTGTTTCCTGTGTCTTTTTGCTGCGTCTTGTTTCTTGTTTCTTTGTCCGCTTCTGTTGTCGTCAGTGGCACGGGAAGTGTGGGCGGCGCCATTCCTGGGCAGGCTGCTCCCTCCTTCGCGCTGGGCGGCTCTCCTTATGGGTGCACTCCTTGCGCGTGGGGCTCCCCTATGCGGGGGACACCCTGCGTGGCGCGGCACTCCTTGCGCGCATCAGCACTGCGCATGGGCCAGCTCCACACGGGTCAAGGAGGCCCGGGGCTTGAACCGCGGGCCTCCCATGTGGTAGACGGATGCCCTAACCACTGGGCCAAAGTCCGTTTCCCCACAACATCCTTTCTTGATAAAAATACTACAAAAGATAAGAAATGGAGAAAAATTTCTCCACATGATAGCGGCCATATATGAAAAATACTGCTAACACTGTATTCAATATTGAAAGACTGAAAGTTTTCCCACTGGTATCATGATCAAGATAAGGATGCCCACTCTCACCACTGTTGTTCAATATAATGCTAGATGTTCTAGCTAGAGCAATCAGGCAAGAAAAAAAAAAAGGCATCAAGTTAGAAAGGAAGAAAAGTTTTACTATTCACAGACAACACAACCATATACCTAGAAAGTCCCAAAATATCTACAACAAAGCTGCTAGAGCTAAAAAATGATTTCAGTAGAGTGTCAGAATACAAGATCATTATGCAAAAATCAATTGTGTTTCTATACACTAGTAATGTGCAATCTGAGGAGGATGTCAGGAAACAAATTCCATTTACAGTAGTGACTAAAAGAATCAAATATTTAGGAATAAACTTAACCAAGGATGTAAAGCACTTGTATTCATAAAACTACAATGTGTTGTTAAAAGTAATCAAAAAAGACCTAAATAATTGGAAGAACATTCCATGCTCATGAATTGGAAGACTAAATATCTTTAAGATGTCAATTCTTAAACCCAAATTGATATACAGATTCAATGCAATCCCAATAAAAATTCCACCAGCATTTTTTAAACAAATAAAAAAAAATATATCAAATTTATTTGGAAAGGTCAGGGGCCCTGAATAGCTAGAAACATCTTCAAAAGGAAAAGCAAAGTTGGAGGTTCTCACAGACTTAAAATCGTATTACCCACCTAGAGTGGTAACAGGTACTGGCATAAAGATAGACCCATAGACCAAAGGTACTGGCATAAAGATAAACACATAGATCAGTGGAACCTAACTGAGGGCTCAGAAACAGATCCTCACATCTATGGACAAGTGATTTTTGACAAGCCTGTCAAACCCACCCAGCTGGGGCAGAACACTCTATTCAACAAATGGTGCTGGGGAGAACTGGGTAACCATATCAGAAAAAAAAAAAAAAGAAAGAAAGAAAGAGGACCCCTATCTCACACCTTATACAAAAATAAACTCAAAATGGATCAAAGACCTAAATATAAAAGCACGATCCATAAAGCTCCTAGAAGAAAATGTAGGAGAACATCTTCAAGTTGTGGTGGTAGTTGGTACATTCTTAAACCTTACACTGAAAGCATGAGTAACCAAAAAAATGCATGGATATATAGGACATCCTCAAACATAAAATCACACTTTTATGATTCAAAGGACTTGGTCAAGAGGGTGAAAAGGCAGCGCACTCAATGGGAGAAAATATTTGAAAACCACATATCCGATAGGGATTTGATTCCCATTCTATATAATGAGATCATACAACTCAACACTAAAAGAACAATCAATACAATTTTAAAATGGGCAAAAGATTTAAATAGGCATTTCTCCAAAGAGGAAATACAAATGGCCAAAAAGCACATGAAAAAAATGATCCATGCCACAGGTTATTAGGGAAATGCAAATCAAAACGAAAATGAGATATTATCTCAAATGGCATGGAATGGCCATGATTGAAAAAACAGAAAACAATAAGTGCTAGAGAGGATGTGGAGAAACAGGAAAACTCTTTCACTATTGATGGGAACGTAAAATGGTACAGCATCTGCGGAAGACAGTTTGGTGTTTCCTCAGGAAACAAATACAGAACTGCCACATGATCTGGCAGTTCCTTCACTAGGAGTACAGAAGAACTGAAAACTCACACGAACAGACATCTGCACACAAGTTTTCATAGTGGCATTATTTACAATTACCCAAAGATGGAGTATAGGTGATTAGGAGAAAAGAGGGCTGTGGAGGAGTATTGATACTTAATGTATGTAGAAGTTTTAAATAGGCTGTAAAAGTGTGGAAATCAACAGAGTTGTTGGCACCACATTATAGCTGGTTCATAAATGGGATTGTGGCTGAAAAGGATAGGATAGGGATGTAGATGTCCACTGAAAGAAAGCTAGAGAATTACCTAGGGACCGAATAACATAGTGAACCCAGAGGTGGATGAGAATTGTGTTTGATGGTACAGATGCAAGAGTTAACTTCTGTGAGCTAGAGCAGATGTGGTGCAGGGTAGTAGGAATGTGGAGAATCACACACACAAAAATACAATTGGTGTGATTAACAGCAACACTAATATTCTTGCATCAGTGCCAAAGATGTACTATGTTGATAATGGAGGGGTACAGGAATGTATGCTGTAGACCACGATAGATGGTAATAATCTGATGATATTATCTCATAATCTGTAACAAATGCTCCACCCTGGTGTTTTGGTGAAGGGGTGTTATATGGGACTTCTACACATATCTATGATTGTTTTATTACAACTTCCATAATAAAAATATATGTTAAAATTAACATAATAAAAACTATTTCTCAAATGGGGGAAAAAACCCACATTACAATAAAGTGGAATGAGTATTACTACAAAAAAAAATGAATGAAGTTCTTCATGGTTGAATCTTGAAGACATTATGTTCAGTGAAATAAACCAGACACAAAAGGAGAAATACTGTATAATCTTGCTGATATGTAAACTCAAAGAATTAGAATCTAGAATAAAGGTTACCAGGAATTGAGCTGGGGTTGGGAAATGGGGAATTAATTCTTACCTTTTACAGAATTTCTGTTTGGGTTGATTGTAAAGTTTTGTAAATGGATGGTAGTGATGGTAGCACAACATTTTGAATGGAATTAATAGCATTGAGTTATACATGTGAATGTGGTTAAAAGGGGAAATTTTAGGTCTTTCATATGTTACTAGAGTAAAAATTAAAAGAAAAACATAGGACTGTACAACACAGTGAACCCTATTGTAAACAATGGATCATAATTTATAGTACAATTACAAAAATGTTTTTTCATGAAGTATAACAAAGGTACCATACTAATACAAGGTGATAATAGTAGGGTGGTGCATTGGAAAAAATACACCCTATTGTAAACTATGGACTATAGTTAATAGCAGAATTATAATTTTTAAAAAATAATTTCTAAGTTACCACCACACTAGTATAAAGTGTTTATAATGGGGAGGGGTGTATATGGGAATGCTGTATTGTTTACATGATTTTCTTGTTTTTCTGTAAAACTACAACTTTTCTAATTTAAAAAATTAAATGAAAAAGTTTAAGAAAATATATAGGAACTTGCTGAGAAGCATTCCCACCACTATATTCAATGACTCTTTTGGTTAATAATCCCTCTCCATCTCCCTATTGATAATCACTCTGCTGACTGTTAAAATAATTAAAATATACGTCATTGTAAAAAAAAATCTACACCCTTCTTGCTAAGGTTTAGCCCAGTGTTCTTGTAATTGTGCAAGTTTTCTGACTGAGTATATCTGCATCGTTCATAAATAATGGGTTGATTTTGTCATTTCCTCCCCAAAGCTCTGTGGACTTGTGGTCACTAAAGGTATAGGGATGGGATCAGCAAAATGACTAGTTGAGAGATGGAATTGGCCATTTCTATGGTTCCAGGTAGAGATAGAGTTTCCTAATGAATATAACAGAGTGCCTCCTAGTAACCCAGCATAAGCCATTTAATTTAGGTGGACTCCATGTGCCCTTGGAAAAGGAGATAAATGAATAGGATTGTCAATGAAGTAGAAGACATCTTTAAGCACATACAGTGCCCTTATTTAGTAGAGCATACTTTATACACTTATGTATACATCTAGTGACATAAATATTTGTGTATATATCTATAAAACGGTATCTCATATACAAAACTATTTATACTGTCCCCTTTGGGGCCATTTAAGGGTTTGAAAGGTTAATTTAGCTACAAAGGGAAGCGGACTTGGCCCAGTGGTTAGGACATCCATCTACCACATGGGAGGTCCACAGTTCAAACCCCGGGCCTCCTTGACCTGTGTGGAGCTCGCCCACGCGCAGTGCCGATGTGCACAAGGAGTGCCGTGCCACAAGGGATGTCCCCCACATGGAGGAGCCCCAAGCGCAAGAAGTGCATCCCGTAAGGAGAGTTGCCCAGCGCAAAAGAAAGTCCAGCCTGCCCAGGAATGGCGCCGCACACACAGAGAGTTGACACAACAAGATGACGCAACAAAAAGAAACACAGATTCCCGTGCCGCTGACAACAACAGAGGTGGACAAAGAAGAACATGCAGCAAATAGACACAGAGAACAGACAACTGGTGGCGGGGAGGGGAGAAATAAATAAATAAATCTTTTTAAAAAATTAGCTACAAAAATTATTTTCCTTATTCCCTTAATTTTTATTTACTTAAATTACTTTTATCATAATTGTACCTAAATACCATAAACACAATATTAGAAATAAATGCCAAATGTATATAGTATCTATCACATTTATAAACAGTTCATTTACAAATAATAAAGACAACATACACTGTACAATTCAAATTAATAATACCAATTTAACATGATGATTGATATTTCTTTGCTGAAATAAGCACTAGCAAAATAAAGGCATTGACCACACAATATAGGTTCTTTGGGGGTAAATTGTACTGTACAGGTCCACAGAATCTTATCTGACATCCTTGGAGTAAGATGTATTGCAGAATTTGGAATTTTTCATATTTTAGGAAGGGGCAATACCCAATAATCAAATGCATTAATGTTTCTGTAGTGAAGCACATGAATATTTGCTGTAAATGGAATAATTCAAAACTAGAAACAGCCTCATGTCAATACAAGTCAAATTTTATCACCAAACGAATTTGTCACAAATCTACAAAAAAAAAAACCCATGGTTTTCAGAGCTTCCTGGATTTTGAATTATGAGTACAAGTCTCTGTGCTGTGTGACATCTGTTCACATTCTCTTCCCAAACTATAAAATTAAGTCCAAATTAATACAGAGGAAAGAGAACGAAGAGAAATAATAATAATGACTATGACGATGATAAAAGCAACAGTAATAATATGGCTATCATTTATGGAATCCTTCTGATGGCCTAGATTATCTTAACTTATTTAATATTTACTACCACCTCACAAGTAGATGTGATTATCTTCAATCTTTGGACAAAGAATACCATGCTTTAGAGGTTATAAGAAGACCTATGTCCTCAAATACCTGTGTCCTAGTAGCCCTGGCTGGGTCATAAGCAAGGTCTATAGCCTTGGGAGAATTATTTAAACTCACTGATTTCATCCATGAGAGAATTTAATTAGATGAGTATAACTAACCCATGACCTGCAGGCCAGAAAGAAAACCATGGCAATGTTTATTCATGGCCACCAAAATTTTCAGAATAAATACTGTGCTATGATAAGGGTGTTTATTCATTAAACAAATGTGTACCAAACATTTGCAATGTGTCAAACTCTGGGTTACAGCATGAACCCTGAGATACATGAAACTGATCCCTGGACTCAAGCAACATCCTGTGCAGTAGGAGGGGGGAGACATACAAATTAATTAGCACAGGACAATTCAGTGTGATAAGAGTGACAGTACTTGCATGTGACTATGTGGTCTAACTCTCTAGGGTAGGAGGGCAGGCAACAATTGCTTGGTTGTTGGTAACTGGTGACTAAGTGGATTGTGAAGGATGAGTAGGAATTCATAAGCAGGTGGTAGAAAACAAACTTGCTCTAACATTTTTTACACAGAATTAAACAAAATTAGAGAGGGCACTTGAGGAGAAATCAATTCTCCTTTGTTTTCCAGCTTAATCATTTATAGTCTTTTCTAAGACACTGCCAAACCCAGTCTTACTGCTTTATCACACCAGTCCTAGAGTGTGAGCATACATCAGTTTGTAGAATCTTCTCACCTTGAGTGGGAAAGAATATGTAGTTCAAGCCCTGCTGTGGTCCCATTTGCTTTCTAATATTGAAAATGCTAAGAGAACAAGATCCTTATCTACTAAGACATTCACTGGGTTCTTAAAGACACTTGGCTCCCTCATAACTGACCCCACACCGCCCTTTCATCCCCTGTAAACCCCCAACCAGTTCCTGTCAGCCAGAACTTGAAAATAACCAAACCTAAATCTTTCAATTTGTCCTAAATCTTGAACTTTTCACCAACTGGCCTCCCTCAAAAGGAATGAATATATGAGAATAAGTCCTTAAGTGCATGTGGAATCCCCCAACCTCCATATATATCTGGCTTTCCATAATGTGTCGAGTCATGATGGATCAAGACACATGCAGGTACCATAGAAAGGTTGATAATTAACATGTATTTCAAGAAAGATTTTCTAAAATTTGTTCAGCATTCATTTAGCAGAGAGAAAGGAAACTGCATGGGACAAAGAAGAAAAAGAAGGCCTTGGTAGCAGCACTAACATGCCAAGCAATTTAACTCTGGCCCCAAACTTGTCCTCTCTCTACTGCAGAAGTGAAGTCTCACAGAGAAATGGGACCACTGGTGTAGATTGCAATTTGGAAGTCATCTACTGTGACTACACATGTCTACTGCGTCCCAAAGCTCTTCCTTAGAATAACATTCCAACTAGTACAGTAGGCCTCCTGAGAGTATAATTGTCTTCATAGTTTTGCATTTGCAGTGACATTTAGGTGACCCTTCTGGTTGATGCCACAGTCACTTGTGCAGCTGACCTCCTGATCAATATCTTTCTTGCTGAATATTTTACTTGGTCCTAGAGACACAAAGATGAGTAAGTCAGGGTCCCTGACTCACATTCTACATTTATCATTGGGCTTAATGGATGGCTGAATTCCAATGTGAAAGTGACAGGAGGATTATGTTCCTTTTCCACAATCACTCTAAGGGGTTCGTTCAGTGATGAGATGTGTTCAGATGTTGTTAGTCCTGCTCAACCAGTGTGCTCCAGAGGGCTGAGAGGATTATGAGAGGCAAGGGAGGGGTTTTCCTTAGAGATGCTTTAATTTTAACACTAACAGAGGATCAGGAGACCTTTGTGGAATCTGGAATTTAATGGAAGTCCGTATTTTAGCATCTTGATTGGTGATCTCCTCACTTTCCCTTTACAGTTTGTGGTATGGTTTTTCCCACCACATTCACACCTGCCAGTGCTTAAAGGCTGGCACAATGCACAGTGTGGTTAAAAATGCCTGCAAACTTCATCCAGATCCTCAGTGCTTGCCTCTTTGTCTTTGATCTCAAAGACATTAAGGAGAAAATGCAAGTGTATTTCTTTCTTTTTTGTCTTTATTTTTTTAATATTACATTAAAAAAATATGAGGTCCCCATATACCCCCTACCTCCCTCACCCCACTCCTCCCCCCATAACAACAATCTCTCCATCATCATGAGACACCCATTGCATTTGGGCAAGTGTATTTCTAATTCTCGTCAGAGGTGAGTTGTAGAGATACTCTGAGTTACAAACAAAGCTCAAGAAGAAAAGGAAAACAAAACTTTCTTTCAACTACTTAATCTCAAATTTAGGGATGCTTCAAATCCAGTGACTTGTAAATGTAGGAGGCAAAAACAGATGGGGTAATGAAAAGGCCTGAAGACCCTATGCTTTGTATGATTGGGGAAAATGCAACTACAATTCCATTCCCCTTTGTCACATTCTTTCACTTTTATGCTGAAATAAAGTCAGTGTGAAAGTATAATTGTTTCCAGGGGTCTGGAGGAGCTTCAGTTGGGTGTGATGTGGGGTGCACAGGGGGAGGGGGAGAACAAGTAGGAGGAAATGACTTTGGAGGGACCAGATAGGAGGGTCTTGGGGACTTCAACCTGAAGGAGGTCAGTTTTATCCTGAAAGTAGGGGGGAAATACTGAAGGATTTAGTCAGAAGAGTGAAACCTTTTTTTTAAAAAAAACACATATGTTATCATATAAACATAGAATTTTTATTCTGCTTTTCAATATACCATTATCTCATAAGTGTTTTTCAAGTTGATACAAACTCATTTCAATGCTACTCCACTAAGATAATCTACCTTAATTCTCCAACTCCTGGAAATTCATATTATCTCATCATATATTTTGAATTCTCTATTTACTTCTCCCTCTACCTTTCTAGACTGTGCTGCCCTGGAAATAAAGGACTGTCTTCTTTTCATTTAACCTTTACCATCTAACACGGAGCCTGATGCAAACAGAAATTAATCTCGATAACTTTCTGTCAACATCTTCCAAGGGTTTTGAGGAAGAATCACTTTCAAATTTCAAATTTTCTTTCAACCTTGGAAAGCAGTCTTTCCTCTTTAGTTCTTTAAAGTAGCCAGTCACTATGGTATCCTCTGCCCTACATATATTCAAGTAACCAGTTAACCAGTCCAAATATACTGAAAGAATAGTTTTGAGTTTTAACCATGTGATAAGCATTGTGCTAAGTACATGAGACACAGAAATGGAAATTTCTGTCCCTCATGCAAAGAACTCACACAGCACACAAACTGTGTACAAATGTAAATCTCATACAAGTAATTAAATTACAGGCAATTGGTTTGGTGACTCAATACACTTTTACCTGTCTGAACATATTAATCCAACTTTATAAGGAAAAGACCCTTCTTTCATTTTCTCAGAGCCACCCTAGGGCTGAGGCAAAGAGAGTGTAATTGTGTAAAGCTGAAATCAAGTTCCTTCCTCCAGAAAAACAAGAAGTTGCCCCAGGCATCTGTAAACCTTCTCCTTCCTTTTTTCTGTTTAATTCACCAGGGCTTCCTCCACCTGAGCCACCCCAGTGTGAGGCAGTATAACCCAATCTGGAAGGATTAACCCTGAGCTCTCCAGAATCCTATGCCGAGGAATCCCAGGTGCCAGTGAATTCTTTCTGAAAAAGGAAAAGCCATGCTAGGAAGATTACAATTCACAGGAACTGAGGAGATGACTATTCTCAGAGAAAGGAGACACACAAATCAATTTCTGTCCTGGCTAAGGAAGGGTGAATTTAATGCAGGGGTGGGCAGATGGGGTGGGGGTGGGGGTGGGGTGAAGAACATTTCAGAGAGGAAAACTAAAGGCAACCCACTTCTGGCTTCTTGAGGATGTCCTGTGAGCTAATGATTACCTGTGAGGGGCTTCAGAAATGAGTTGTGAACTTCTCTTTTTTCATGGAAAAATAAGGAAGAACCACAGCATCAGTCCATTGTCAGGGCTAGAAACTTGTTTGGGAAAAAACCTCTGATATACTGGACATTAAAGAACACAGAATATCAGAAGTAGTAAGTAGGATGGCAACTACCGTAACTAAGGATCTCTGAGCTAATTAAATTGACCATAATCTGGATGCTGCAGGACAAGGTCAGGTATTTCTTCCTCCTCCCCCTCTTCCCTCCTTCTTTCCCTCCCTCCTCCCTTCCTCAGTCAATAGGTACACTTCTATTATGTGGTGAGCCCTGTTCCAAGCCCTGCGGAAATAAAAACGAATGAGACATCATAGTCACAAATGATGTTAGTTTATATTGAATAAGAAGGAGAAAATCACTTCACCAAATTTCTCTTAAGAAAGGAATTTGTTTGGGGGTAAAAAACAAACACTATTGATGAATGGAATACAAAGTGATATCCTGACAGGCCTATATGTGGATGCCACAAATGAAACAACGGGAGAAATTCTTTTGGAGTGCCAGAGAGGAAGGGGGAAAGCAGAACAGAGTGATCAAGAGGGTGAAAAGCTGTACGCACAATGCAACCTTTACTAAAATCACAAAATGTTCAATGTAGTTCCTTTGCGAAAACCAGGAAAAGAGCTGAATCCTGTATACAGGGTGTCGCAGAGTACAACAGACAACAATGTAAAAGAGCAGAGGCGAGAGAGGGACCAGAGAGAAACATGAGGGGCAATACACAGGGACTTTTAAGCAAAACTTTGCATCGTCACAGACCATGTCATTGGGTCCAGGCTGAGCCTAAAAAGATTTTCAAGGGCCACGGAGCTTCCAGGCTACCCTGGGGTTTCCCATTCAGTGGTCATCAGAGCATGTTTGGACGCCCATAAACCCATTACCTGAGTAGAAGGAAAATACACTGTAAAACACAGTCTACCTGATGACAGATCAATACTACAATTCATGTAAAACACCTTATGTCATATCTAATAGGGACCCTGGAGCCACAAGTGTTCCATAAATGAGCTCCATGGAAATCCATGAACTCCCTGAAATTAGATGCAAAACTTTGCACGTTTATGTATATTTGCACCTTTGTGGGATGATGACCCTTAGCTTTCATTAAATTCACAAAAGGGCCTATGACTGAAAAATGGTTATCAGTGCAAATAACTCATTTATTGTGTATTATGTATTACTATGCTAAGAGTTTAATACACAATAATTGCATGTTCACAAAAAAAAATCCATGAAAAAAAAATTTAGCAATCCAGAAAGTCAGAGACTTGGAGTACCTCATCAAGGTCACAGTGCTGGTAAGTGGCAGATCAAATATGTGAAGTTACACTTTGAGCTTTGCTGAGCCTGAGTCAAATTTTGTTACCATTTACAAGTGTTTTTCTTCAAAGGAAAAGATTAGAGAAATGAAGCTAGGTGCTGGGTGGGGTTTGAATTCTGTTTTCTGAGGGTCTAAACATTCTAGGCACTTCCATGTATAATATCGCATGCCCTCCTGGATGCAACCCCACGTGTAGGTACATTTTTTTGTTTGACAATGGGGAGCAATGACCTTCAGAGTAGACAGGCTCACTGCTTATGGTTAGTAGCAGGGCAGGTTTTGCACCCAGGTCTTCTCTCCATTACTCTCTTACAAAGTCTCAAACGAACAGTAGAAGACTTTCCAAGAGGCCAGGAATTTTTTTCATGTTCCAGGCCAGTGGCCCCTGAGTTGAAGAAATGCTATCCAGTGCAAATGTTGTTGTGGGATCCACCAAATCAAAATGCATTTTGAGTCCTTCAGAAGGAAGGTCCTTAGAATGTGGCTTTATTGCTGGGGATAGAGATCATAGAATGTACAGAAAGTACCAGGACAGAACTCTCAAAGTCACTAGGGACTTAAGACTCTGAGGTTGCCAGCTTAGCTTTACCAAGAGAATTGCTATCATGTCCTTTATGAAACTTCACAGGTCACAGAGTCGTCTTGCTTTCTGGACCCTGCCAGTTTTCTTTCACTGGGAACAGCTCAGCAGGTCATTCCTGACATGCTTTAGGAAGGACAGAGGGGCTGCCCCTAGGGACAGGACACAGGCTCTAAAATAAGCTCTTCTGACAAAGCCATCTGTGCCTTCCCTGGTGTGGGTCAAGCCAGGAAGTCCCAGGAGAAAACCGTAAGGCCCTTAACATAATGGGAAGACCTATCCAGGCCCCAGTTGGGTGGCAACCACCAAACTGAGAGAGGTAGAAGACATTGCCTTAGCACCTGGTCAGGCAAAGCTACACGGAAGGGCATTTTACTAACACTTGCTTAGGTGGAATAGAGGCACAGTCCAACAGCTGAGCAGTTTTAAAGCAGAGAAATAAAGGATAGTGCAGAATAATTCTAAGAAAAGAGCCACCACAAAGACAGAACTGTTCTTTCTGCTTGAGGAGAGAGGATGACTTATGACAACTTCAAATACTACAGAAGTAACTCCTGGAGATGCTTAGGAGCTGGCTCAACAGCAACATCATTGGCCATTTGTCATGTACTTAATGATGAAGTAATAGTTGAAAGAAAAAGAAAGTTTTTATAAATTGTTCTGAGTGTTCAACTAGGACTGCGAATTAGACAATATTAGACTCTAAAAATCAGTGGTTCTCGAAGTCCAGCATCATCAGCAGCACCACCTGTGAACTCATTGGAAATGCAAAGTCTCAGGCCCTTACCCAGAACTACTGAATCAGATTCTCTGGGGATGGGACCCAGCAATCAGTTTTGAACTAGCTGTCCAGGTGATTGGGATGCACACTAGAGTTTGAGAAGCTCTGCTTTATAGTACAGTAAGACTCAGTCCTAGCTCTGGACATAACTCACTGGAAAACTTTGTTCACAGTGCTTAAACTCCCTGATCCATGATTTCACTAGGCTCTAGGAGTGTATCAATTCTAGTAACAGGGCTGTGTGTAGGAAAATGCACATGAAGTGCAAACACATGGTAACTGCTCACTCAGCAAATGGTAGCTTCTACTGGTGCTTTTCAAAAGAACACACTTTGAACACTTCCCACTAACTAAGCTTTGGACAGGTGTTCCCGTTAAACTAGCACCATATCCAAGCATCATTCCTTCATGACTCTTTTTTTTTTTTTTTAAAGATTTATTTATTTATTTAATTCCCCCCCTCCCCTGGTTGTCTGTTCTTGGTGTCTATTTGCTGCGTCCCGTTTCTCTGTCCGCCTCTGTTGTCATCAGGGGCACGGGAAGTGTGGGCGGCGCCATTCCTGGGCAGGCTGCACTTTCTTTTCACGCTGGGCGGCTTTCCTCACGGGCGCACTCCTTGTGCGTGGCGCTCCCCCACGCGGGGGACACCCTTGCGTGGCACGGCACTCCTTGCGCGCATCAGCACTGCGCATGGCCAGCTCCACACGGGTCAAGGAGGCCCGGGGTTTGAACCGCGGACCTCCCATATGGTAGACGGACGCCCTAACCACTGGGCCAAAGTCCGTTTCCCTTCATGACTCTTTAAAAAGCATTATTTTGCAGAGAATTTTGTTCAGAATTACTTGGGGTGCCAGTTAAAAAGTACAGATTTTTAGTGCCCATACCAGACCTAAAGAATCTGTATCATGTGAAGTGTGGAATAGGTATTTACAAGCTTTAAAATTTTCCCAGAAGATTCTTTGGTAGACTAAGGTGTAAGAATCCTTGATATAAATGTTAAGATCAAACTCAGCTTGGCTGTGAGTTATTAATAGCTATCCCAGCTCCTCTCCTATGAGTTACAAATGTGACACTCCAGGAGGTAGTGGTGTGTTATCTCATTATTATACCAGGAAGTTGGCCGGGGGGAAAGATTCTGAACCTTTGCTCACCTAGTTAGTACCTTTTCCTGCAGTGGCAGATGGACTGCCAGCTGGACTTCTCTTAGATAACAAGAAGAAATGTTGAAGTACCTCACCAAGGTCTCTTGGTTTCTGAGAGAAAATATTCTTGCTGTTTGGGAACAGAATTGATCCTCTTACAGAAGAGGAAGATGTAGTACCTCAAGGAGTTGGTAAACTGTTAACATGGGGCACAGCTCAAAAACTTGGTATTCTGTATACCCAAGAGAAATGAAAATATATGTTCACTTAGAAATGTATACACAGATATTTATAGCAGCATTATTCACACTCATTAATAATTACTCATACTAGCCAAAAGGTGGAAACAACTTAAGTGTTGTTTGGATGAATGGATGAACAAAATGTGTATGATCACACAATGGAATATTATTCAGCCATAAATAGGAATGATACACACTACAACTTCGATGAACTTTGAAAACAGGCTAAGGGAAAGAAGTCAGACACAAAAGACCACGTACTTTCTTATTCCGTTCATATGAAAATCCAGAATAGGGAAATCTACAGAGGCAGATAGTATATAGGCAGAGGAAAGAGAGTCCTAGGGGAGCAGGAGGTAAGGCCAAAGGGCATAGGGCTTTTATTTCTTTAATTTTTTTGAGGTGATGAAAATGTTCTAAAATTGAATGTGGTGACAGTTGCATATATCTGTGAATATTCTAAAAACCATCGATTGTACACTTTAAATAAACTATATTTCAATAAAGCAATTTAAAAAACCCTTCATGTTCCTTTTCTTTTATTCCTACCTAGATTGCTCATTAGTTAACTGCTCTCCAAGCATCTCTACTTTGAGAGAAGGGAATGGCCATTTTGGCATGTTCAGAATGCCATTTTGGGGCGTAAGAAAGGATGAGAAGGTATGAAAAAGGGACTTTGAATCCAAGTTACCCAGCAGAGCCCAACCCACCAAGCCATCAGTCAGAGATTCTATCAATTTCCTTACTGGTGTATGCATGCGTACATCAAATATAGGAATCAAAACTTAATATCCAAAAATGATAATAGCTAACATTTGTGAACTCTCCTTGTATGCCAGGCACTAGCTAAGAACTTTACATCTTTTACTTCACTGAAACCTTACAACAACCATGTAAATACTAGTAGTGTGTCCCATTTGCAGACGGGATAGTGAACACCCAGAGAAGCTAAGTTAAGTCACGTCCGTTAAGTGGTAGAGCTAGAATTTTGAGCCCAGGAAATATGACTGCCATGTCAGAACTTTCAAACCTTGCTATCAAAGAGCAGCCCTTAGACCACCAGCCTCAGCATCTTCTGGAAGCTTGTGAGAAATGCAGAACCTTAGGCCCTACCCCAGACCTATGAATCAGGAATCTGCATTTTAACAAGCTGCCTGTTTGGGGGGCACACTAAAGTTTGAGAAGAATTACTCTAGAGCACAAGGCATTTCCCAGTGTGCTCAAAGTACCACTGGCATCACAATCTCCTGTGAGTGTTAGTTAAATTTGCAGATTTCAGAAGGACCAAAAATCTCTGCAGGTGGTGCCAAAGATGCTGCATCTTTAACAAGCACCCCAGATGGTTATTGTTACACATGCTTAGTTTTGAGAATCCCTGCTTTGGCTCACCTGCCTCTAGCCCTTGCTTGGCAGTCAAGAGTTAGAACAGGTCAAGTTGAAACAGGTAAATGTTCTCCCTGGAATGATAACAAAGGAATGTGCAGAATAACTCAGGGAGGCTAAATTAAGGTAGGCTGAAGAGACACTTTGCTTTCCTCCTCCAACTTTACGATGTTTTAAAATCCTAACCGTGTCATGGACTGGTTGTTTTTTTCAAGTTTAATTTCATTTTGTTTATTGTTTGTTTTCTTTTTAAAGAAAGCCTTTGTGGAAAACGGAATCATTTCTGTCGCTGATTCCAAGGCTAGTGCTCCAATTATTTCTTTTCCCTGGAACATTTTTACATAATATTTTCTTCATAAACCTAAAAATGGGA
Source organism: Dasypus novemcinctus (assembly GCF_030445035.2). Lineage (NCBI taxonomy): Eukaryota > Metazoa > Chordata > Mammalia > Cingulata > Dasypodidae > Dasypus > Dasypus novemcinctus. The sequence continues at coordinate 152,110,285 of NC_080674.1, read as the reverse complement.
AGTGGACGTGTTCCACAACACTGTAGAGGAGGGTACCATGTTGAGAAAGGTCAGGAGAATGCTTGATAGACTGTTGGCAGTGACTGGGATATTTGTGTCCTTAAGTATAACAGAGAGTGATTTAGATGACACTGGGGAGCGAAATAGATGATACTGGTCAAGATCTTGCCTAAGATCTACGTTAGAATCTCATAGGTGGAGGGAGAAAAAAAGTGTAGGAGGGAATCTTGAACCATGGGTGGTAGTCCTGTTGCAGCACTAGCTAACAGAGTGACTTCAGGGTTGTTGCTTAATTTCTGCAAGCTGTGGTTCCACAATTTGTTAAATGAGAGGGTTTTTCAGGTGCTGCGATTCCTACAGCTCCAAGGGTCCAGGTAGGTAATGTAAATGAGTGAAGTTAGCTGCAAGCCATGAGAGAAAAGGAGCCTCTGAGGGTGTGCCCCTCCTGAGGGCACTCTGAAGTTCATCCTGCTACACTAGACCAGCCAAACAAAATGAATTTAACCCAGGATAGATGATTTCTAGAGGGCCTTTCAGCACATAGTCCTAACTTTTAGAGTGTAACTGTTGGGGGTCACATGTCCATTACCTACTGGATTTTGTCCAGAATCAGAAAGAGATTGAGGAGACCCAACAGAAAAAAGTTGATCTTATTATTCCTGTTATATAAACTGGGTACAAGTGACAAATGGTTGAGCTTCCCACAGACTAACGTAAAAAATAATGTCATGGAAGACCCTATTTTTCATTCCTGAATATAATGAAAACGGAAAAAATATTCTGAAGAAGTTATGGAGTTCTTCTTGAAAACCTCCCAAGGAAACTTTGCTCTGAGGGCATGAGGAGGCGATGAGTTCATTTTTTTTGTTTGTTGATGAGGAAGAGAGTAGAAACAATTTTAAATAAATGTAAAGATGACAGGTACCAGTATGAAAGTGCAATGGTTTGGAGAACATCCTCAATGCTTTAAGTGCAAAAATTTATTCTGTATTCCTAGGCATATGGAGCCTCTTCAATCAGGTGTATTAATTATCAATTTAATGCATTAGTTCCCAAAGTGTGATCCTATACCAACAGCATCAGCATCACCCAGGAACTTGTTACAAATGAAAATTCTCAGGTCCCACCCCAAATTTAAACCAGAAACTCTGGGAGTGGAGCCCAGCAATCTGATTTTTATTACACCATCCATGTGATTCTGATTCTCTCTAAAGTTTGAGAATCACTTATTTTAGGATCATTATTTAAACCTAATGATTAGGCCATGGGGCTAAGCAGTGTTTCAATCCTGAAATTATTGTTATAGTCCCCTGTTTATGGTCATTAAGCTAGTTCACTTCCAAGGTTAAATGTGTCCCACAACCAATAATTAGGAATTTGTTTATCTAGATGGCAAGATCAAATGGAGACACTGAGCATTCCTGACTGAAATGTAATGAATGGAATTCATGCACTTTTGGGGGATAATTAAAGAGCCATTCTGATTGGTGATTGATTGATTCATTGATTGTTAAGTGCTTGTTGATTACATACATTTTATTCTGTAACAACAGGTTAAGTGGTTCGGAAACATTCTATCTAAGCAATGATTTGTTGCTGCATGACTTAAGTACATAACCCTTCAGATAATATTGTCAGCCCATTGTGAGTGGGTAAAAACCAGCACACCCCTGAATAAAAGGGTGGACCCATCACTTAATTTTTCTTGTGATGTGTGTATTTCATCTCTTTATCTAAGAGCATGGAAAGGGAGGTGATTTAATCAGTTTCTTTGGCATGTAGGAGCAATTCAGCTCTGATCTACCCTGATTTGCTGCCTGTTATTTTGCGATAATTATATTTTTGATTGTTAAGTTACAGTTCTCTGGTGATCTTAGGGATGTAGCCCATTAGTAATCATTGTTTTCATATTGTACATGAAAGAATTAGCCACATCTCCAGAGTGTCTCCATAGTTGTACTTTTCTGGCAATGCTTAGAATTAGAATACAATGCTGGCCACTGCCTAGCCATGATTGATTTGTGAGGGCATGTAAATCAGCTGCTAGACTTTCTGAATTAAATAGGATACTAAGGTTATTCAAGGGAAACTCAACACACAGAATATTTTCTCTTATTTATTCCAGAGTCCCTTGTGCCAAGGTCTTGAATTTAGGCTCTGTTTATTTACTGTATATGTTTGTGTAGCCTGTCTTTGGTAGCTAAAACCACATATTATAAAACATTTTAAAATTTCTATACATGTACGTATGCAAATAACTTATGTGTACAAACATATGTGTGTAAACTGATTATTTAGAAAGTTAATAAAAGGTACAACAATTCTCAAGTGAATTGTTATAAATTGTCCTTGATTTTAAAACTCTCAACAAAATAATAAAAGTTCATCTATATTTATGTGATCTGCCAAGTCCCTTTTTGGTTTGGTGGCAAATCAGCCAATCTGTTAGAGGTAAGACTTGCTCAAAGTCTTTGAATTTTACTCCAGGCCCAGTTCTTTCCTTGTTGCCCATACAATGCTTTTACCACTCACCTAGCCAGTCCCTAGAGAATGACAAGGAAAAGTATTTTATCTTAGCTTCATTAATTGTTATTAAGAGTAACTAGTCTGATTTAAATAAGAGGAGACCCCAGAAAAGAATCAGCTAAGTTTAGTGGAGACAAACCTACCAAGTTTGTGGTAGGAGGTTTTATCAACATGACGCTAAGAAGAGTTGTTCGTGTCATTATTTCGTTTGTATTAACCCAGAAGGAGGATGCTAGGGCTGAAGGCCAAGCAAGTGTCTTTTGCCATCTAAAGTCCTCATGCGTGTGAGTAACTGTAGTTACTTGTGTACAGAGTGTTCTGATCTTTTTTCATGTAGTCTTTGAAATCTTTGACTATGTCAGGAAAGTATGTGCCTCAGTGAGGTAAGGGAGGGTCCTCCAGACATGCTTTGTTTCTGAAGAGAAGCTGGTCATTTTGGAGTTGCCTTAAACAGTAATATACAAAGGTGGGGTAGTGTGTGAGAAATCTAACAAAGGTGGTGGATAGTAAGGGAGTACATTATCTTTAGAGAATTTAAAAACCAAATAAAATGAGTAAAAATCTGTCTCTTTTTGTTAGCACCATGACTGGTAATTCTAAGCAATGGTGGTGATCACATACTCTTTCCACAAGGGCAAACTGCTCACACAGCTCCCCATCCTGACCTCCAGCCCCATTTGGTATACTACCAGACACCTTAAATATCTGTTCAGGATGGTTTTCAAGGGCTTTCAGTGTAATAGGAGACATGTCATACCAGAAAATACAGTCACAGAATTCCTAAGAGTACATTGTCCAGGCAAGTGGACCTGAGGCTGTTATTTCTGGCCTGAAAAATGGAACCAATGCTTCCTGGAAGGCTTCATGTAAGAACCTGTTCTTGAGATTTTAAAAGGAACTGAGAGAGATGATGTAATGAACAACAAGAAGAAAACTATTCCATGCATCAGGTCAAAGAGATAACAAACTCCAAAGCTAGGGAGGTGAAACAAGAATGGAAGATAACTTTAGGTGTACCCTACTGACAGATGCCAACAAGCTAGTCATATTGGTGTGGACGACATCAGACTCAAATAGCAAGTATCAGAATTTTCTATTGTGTTGGAAGGATGCTATCAGGTTCTTATGAGCATTACCACCAAAAGGTCAAAGCCATGGTTCTAGAAAACATGTCATTGTTTGGGGTATGGGACAAAGCAGATGAATCCCATCATAATCCACAGGGAACATGGGATTGGTGTCGTGGTTATGAGTTCTGGAGGTGATGATCACAGGGCCCTGTTACTCTGTAAAGTGTTTGAGTCTTTACTTTGCAGTTACATGAAGCAATTTTGACCGTGCTGACCCAATAGCAGGTCTGTGCTCAGGGATACTTCCAGGAGTGGATGTAAGTTTCCAAATGCTAGATACCAAGTCTCAGACTATCAGTTTGAGCTCTGCCTTCAGCAGTTCAGCATTCTACAACCTCTTGGTTTTTATCTTCTCTCTTCTTGTCCCTGGACCTCATTCAAATGGCATGCTGTTGGAGTTGATACCTCTTTTGTGTGCTGAGTTAGGCCAAAGCATTTACAAAGAAGCATTGGGGCATTTGAGAGGGAGTATGCCTGCCTAAATCAGACACACATAAAAAAAGTTTAGGAAATAAGATATGCTTGAGAAAAATGAGCATTCAGTACCACTTTTTAAAAAATGGGACCCTCTTTAATACCTAATGAAATCTAATTTGCCATGGCATTAACCATAGCCATCAAATCTCAGTAAAAGCACAGAGGAAAGTTACTCTCCTTCTTATCCCTGAACATTATTCATTATTTTCCAGTGAGCTGTGAATTTGTATATGTTGCTCTCATGATAAAGCAATAGTCTACCTCATTAAATTAGGCAATTTCAAAATGGGAGCCTTTGATAATGAAAGTGAGTTTATTTTTAATGTGGTCCTTCCCCTGCTGCAAATATACATTGCAATTCTTCAGAATAGATGTAGGATGGAACAAACAGTCATCTAGTCTGCTGTTACCTTCCTCCATCCAATGCACAGCATTAGAACTTCACTGGCAGGGTGGTAAGAGAAAATTGCCCAACAAAAGCTCTGTGTAAATTCCCATCCTTTCTGTGCCAACCAAACAGACCAATGTTTGTAGAAACATTTTCTCTTAATTTTTTTCAATGTCTCTTCCAAAAGCAAAGGGAGAGCAAAACCATCCAGGAAAGACATTTGGGGAAGTGATGAGGGACAGCACTTATTATTAAGAGCAAGCCAGGTAGGAAGGTAAACGAACCCTACATTTGAACCAGAATTGTAGTTTCATACAGATCCACACTGGCAGGACCATGGATCCCAGAATCCAAGGTCAAAAATTGTGCACTAAGAAATAACAAAGCTCTCACCATTCAAACTCGCTACGCAGCCAAACTTGTAAGTGGAATGTTAAATAAACACTCTTTTGGCAAGTTATCAAAACTCTTCATTTTTTTTTTTTATCCATTAAATAAATCCTTTCCAAAGACCAGCATTTCTTGTAATATTGCTGATTTTTTTTAAATGTGCCTTTTAGAGGCATCAACAATCAATGCAGTTATTAATTTGGGGGCTTTTCTCTCTGGCAATGGTGCAAACTGAAAACTAATCATTCAAAAGATGTTCTGACTAATCAGGTCTGGAGAAGAAATGAATAGAGAGTGTTCCTCAGAGCCCAGCCAGAGATTTTGTTTTCCTGTGTTTTAATTTAAGGGAAGAAAATAAAATCATGGTGGATAAAGAAAGAACAGAAAGTGTCAGTATTGCTCTTTCCAATGATACATTGGTAAATTTTGCCAATAATACAGTATTTTTATTGGCTACAAAAATCTGGAGACCCATTCAATTTATTTTAGTTTTAGTTTCCTTTTGTTTTCTTTTCAATTTTAACACCGTTATATATGTGGATGTGGATGTACAGGTATGTGTGTGTATTCCTTTGGAGAAAAGTTGTGTAAGTCTCCAGCACTTAGGAATAAATATATAAGTTCCTTTTCTCAATGTCTAATTCTGTATCCTTATATTGTAGAGCTGGTAATTTTTTTAAAGTTGCTGGTTATCATTCAGATTTTCTTCTGCTTAGTGAATTGTTATGGTCAAGGAATCCCCTTGCACAGGGAGTACTTTAAAAAGACTTTTACACTTTCAGTTGAATTAAGATCTACCTTCTATCCTAATGCTGAGCTTCTCTTTCTGGGCAGTGGGAGTCTTAATAACATTTTATGGAATACAACTACATGAAATAAACTCTACAAGCTACAGTTTGGAGGCATATAATGCATTTTCTCAATTACTCAAAACAGTATGTCTTTGATTTGAAACCTTAGACTTCTTTATTGAGCAGTATTGTATTAAGGAAATGCCTGCAGGTGTCATAACTGGTATTACCTCTCTCTGTTAACAAAAAAGACATGGGGGTGGGGTGGGAAAGTAAAATGACTGCTACAATTTATAGACAAATGGCCATTTGAAAGTGTGCAAACAATAAAGCAAAATGGAAATTAACATTGATTTCTAAGATATTGAGCCATGAGATCTTAACATTAATATCATTTATAAAATGACTGTTTATTTTCTAAGTTTGAAATATCTAAAAAGCCTGAGATTTGTGGACCCTCTCTTGTTCCATATCATCAGGAGAGTTTCTCTGCCTCTGACCCCACCTTCAATAGCAAATGGTCACCAGCTCTGAACTCTTGAATATAGCATGAGGTCAAGTCTTTGGTCTTGTTGGCTTTTTTGACTTTCCATCCCAGGCTGAGAAGTGCTTTATCATGATTCTCCCCCCCACCCCCATTTAATTGTGTGAATCTTATGTAGATGATGCCCAAGTCCTTATGAACCATGTGTACCACCCATTTAACACTTCTGCTGCATTAGGGTGCCAATTTTGTCACTTAACCTCATTAATGGTGAGGAATAGATGAGCTCTGATGGCTCAGTGATGGAAGCATGCTTCAGGAATGTCTGGGATCAAGGAGTAGAGGGTCCCTCAACCTCTCTGTTACTCTCATGACTTCCAGCCTTGGGGTTGACAGCTGGCCTCCCAGAGAGGAGATCCAACTCTTTTTATTTTTTATTTTATTTTATTTTTTTAAATTTTATTCATTTTGTAAAAATATTACATTCAAAAAATATGAGGTCCCATTCAACCCCACCACCCCCACCCCACCAGTCCCCCCACAGCAACACTCACTCCCATCATCATGACACATCCATTGCATTTGGTAAGTACATCTCTGGGAATCTCTGCACCTCATGGTCAATGGTCCACATCATAGCCCATACTCTCCCACGTTCCATCCAGTGGGCCTTGGGAGGGTTTACAATGTCCGGTGATTGTCCCTGAAGCACCATCCAGGGCAACTCCAAGTCCCAAAAACACTTCCACATCTCATCTCTTCCTCCCATTCCCCATACCCATCAGCCACCATGGCCTCTTTTCCCACGCCAATGCCACCTTTTCTCTGTGGACCTTGGATTGGTTGCATCCGTTGCACCTCTATGTCAAGAGGAGGCTCAGATTCCACATGGATATTGGATGCAATCCTCCTACTTTCAGTTGTAGGCACTCTAGGCTCCATGGTGTGGTGGTTGTCCTTCTTCAACTCCATCTTAGCTGAGAGGGGTGAGTCCAATAAATCAAATTGTAGGAGCTGAAGTCTGTTGAGGCTCAGGGCCTGGCTATCATATTGTCAGTCCAGAGATTCAAATCCCCTTAATATATCTTAAACCCCAATACCAACTACAATTCCAGTAAAGTAGCATGAAAGTCTTGTGAAAAGAGATCCCATCTGAGTCCAGTTCAATCACGCAGAAACAACAGCTCCAAAGAAGGGCCATCTGACATGGCAGTGAACCCCATCTGCCATGACCATAGAACCCGTGGGTCTCTTTAGCCCTCAAAGGAACCAATACCTGAGGTTGTATCTACTTTATCTGTCTTTTAGACTCTGCTCAGTTGTGCATAAGGGCAATCCTTCTGACAACCTCCAGACTCTTTTTTAGAGACTCGTAGCCATATAAACTCATTTGTCCTTTCCATTTCCCCCTTACATTAGGTCAAACAGCATTTTAAAGTCATGTTATTATATGTAGACAGGGATATTCTGCTGATCCGCATTGAACCTTTAATTCAAGGTCATTTTCTAGTTGCATCATCAGTTGGTACTTGGTAGTGATCCCTCGGTGCCAGGGAGGCTCATCCCCCGGTGTCATGTCCCACGCTGGGGGGAAGGCATTGCATTTACATGCTGAGTTTCGCTTCTAGACTGGCCACATTTGAGTAACATGAAGGCTGTCAGGAGGAAATTCCTAGGCACAGTGCTGCTCTAGGCCTTGTTCTTATTTCAGGCATATAGGCTCACAAGCATAGTCATTGGTATCCTGGTCTCACTGTTGGACCCTCATTCCTTCCTGGTCCTTACCGTTGCACCTGGGGGACTGCCGCTGCTCCCCTAGGGACCACGACAGAGCACCCCTGGCCAGGAAGCCAGTACCTCCCCAGCTGTAGTTTTTAATTGTTGCCACTATGAGTATATCCAAACATTACCATGCACCCTGGACATATGCCCTGTATAGCTCCCTGTCAGCCATATATCACCTGTCAATAGTATCCTATACCAGTATTCCTCCGCTGCCATTGTTGAACCACTCTGTGATCCAAAACTTCCTGAAAAGTGAAGCCCAATATAATGTCAGGATCCCTTAGTAGTAAAATGTTTTTTTTTTTTTTTTCGGATCCAACTCTTTTTAATCAATCATTTGTGTTTTCAGAGAGACTAGATTTTATTGGCTTGGCCACTATTAAACATGGGGCACTCCTACTGGGCAGATAGCATGCAAGATAATTTTAGAGATAACTGATTTCCCTAAGTACCTAAGGTGACCATATATCTTATCAACAAAACCAGGGCATTTTTGAGATAGAAAAAGGAGGTAGTATTATACTGTAAAAATAGCTCAGGACTTCCCTGGGAAAACTGAAATACATTATTCCTACTTATGTCCTATGTATTGGTACCATATACTATGCAATGTTCCCACAACACATCAGCTGCCGCCAGTAGCAAGAGAGTTTCACCAAAAACTTAAGTTATCAGTCCTTATGGAGAAAGGGACATGATGAAGTTTGAAACCTTGACTTCAACTCTAAAATCTCCCATATCCAACCAGTTGTCAAGTCTTGCTGATTCTATCTCCTAAGCATCCACATTTCTCTATCCCCAATATCCGTGTCTTGGCCACCATCATCCCTCCCCTGGGTTATTACGATAGCCTCCTAACTGTGCTCCCCACTCCAACACTGGAGCAATTTTCCCACCAACTGAAACCAGGCACAGTTCTGGGGGCAGGAGATCCAGAAGTAAATTAGCAAATCCCAGCTCCTGCCATCAAGGCAGAGACAGACAACAAAGAAACTAATAAATAATAACTCCAGACTTTGGTAAAAGCCGTAGAGGTGAAAATAAGAGTGAGGTGATAGGGAGAAAGGATGGCAACTAGGAGGCTACTTAAGGTGGTCAGGGCAGCCTCTCTGGGGAGGTAGGGCTGGGTTAGATTTGAAAACTGTCAAGAGCCAGTGAAATGATATGCCAGGTGTTAGGAAGAGAAATCCTGTATGCCCTAAAGCAAATACATTCCAATATTTTCAAAGAGCAAAACAAGACAACTGTGTGATTGGTCCACAATGAATAAGGGGTAGAATGGTTTGTAGTCAAGTCAGAAGCTGGGCAAGGGTCAGGTCATCTAGAGCTTTGTAGGCCAAGGCAAGTAGTTTGGATTTTTATTCTAAGAGCAATGCAAAGCTATTAGGAAGTGTTAAGCAGAAAAGCCAATTGAACCAATTTTGGGGTTTTTGTATTTGTTGTTTTGTTTTGTTTTTAAGCTCATTTTTCTATGTGAGAACAGATTGTGGGGAAAAGGGACACTGGTTAGAAGCCCAGAGTCCTCATTCAGGCAAGGGAGATGGTGACTACGGGAATGGCGTGGAAGTTTTTAATACGTCATATTGGTGGTATTTGTGGCTACTTAGGTAAACTTTTACAAATAAATTTACAACTTTAAAACACAGATCACACTCCTTTTATTTTATTTTATTTTTTTTTAAAGATTTATTTATTTATTTAATTTCCCCCCCTCCCCTGGTTGTCTGTTCTTGGTGTCTATTTGTTGCGTCTTGTTTCTTTGTCTGCTTTTTTTTGTTTCTTTGTCCGCTTCTGTTGTCATCAGCGGCACGGGAAGTGTGGGCGGCGCCATTCCTGGGCAGGCTGCACTTTCTTTTCACGCTGGGCGGCTTTCCTCATGGGCGCACTCCTTGCGGGTGGGGGCTCCCCCACGCGAGGGACACCCTTGCGTGGCACGGCACTCCTTGCGCACATCAGCACTGCGCATGGCCAGCTCCACACGGGTCGAGGAGGCCCGGGGTTTGAACCGCGGACCTCCCATATGGTAGACGGACGCCCTAACCACTGGGCCAAAGTCCGTTTCCCATCACACTCCTTTTAGTTCTCTTAAAATGCATTTTCCCCATATTTTGCTTATTGTATTTAGTGTTTTCAAAGCATTATTCTGTGAAAAATAGATTTTTGATTTCTGTTCTTTGTCCCTGTAGCTTCATATATTTTATGCTAGCCAACTGTGAAGAATTTAATTTTTTAAAATGAGTGTTGAAATTCTAGAAATGCTTAGAAATGTCTAGAAAATCTACCCTAGTGAATCTAAAACTCAGCTGCTGACATTAAGTCTAATAAAATATGGCAAATCATAATGAGTATTTAAACCCATTACTCTTTAATTTTAAACTCAGTCCTCAGTTGTAGTTGTAATGACTTTCTGATTGCCAAGACAATAAAGGTTTGTTAAGTTTGGGGATATTCTAGTACTCCAAAGTGAAGGAACTATACTTTTCAGTATCTAGTGAAGTGAGTCATAATAGCATCAGATTAGAGATAAAGAGAGAGATCAGATGAGGTATATAGGTAAGGATATAGATACAGATGCAGCTGTGGATACAACTGTGGATATAGAGAGCCATATAGTAACCATCCATTCATCCATATCCTCAAATATACACATCTGTACTACAGGGAAAGAGTCTATTGCTTTTAGGGACAGAGAAACCACATAGAATCTTGCTTGCCTTCCACGCTCTGAAAAGTACACTGTTCTTTGTACATTTGCTTATTCCCTCCAAGGATTAGTGGCAATTAAGACTGCTGATTGAATCCTAGTTTTTTGTTTGTTTTCTTAAAAGATTTGTTTTATTTATTTATTTCTCTCCCTACCCCCACCTCATTGTTTTTGTGCTCTCTGTCTGCTCTCTGTGTCCATTCATTGTATGTTCTTCTGTGTCTGCTTGTCTTCTTTTTAAGCAATACCACAAACCAATCCTGGGTCCTTCTGGAGTGGGAGAGAGGTGCTCAATCTCTTGTTTCATCTCAGCTCCCTGGTCTGCTGCATCTCTTAATGTCTCTCCTCTATATCTCTTTTTGTTGTCATCTTGCTGCACCAAACTCTCCGCATGGGCCCACACTCCCCTCGGGCCAGCTCACTGCACGGGCCTGCTTGCTTTCACCAAGATGTCCCGGGAATCGAACTCTCGACCTCCTGTGCAGTAGACTTGAGCCCAGTCGCTGAGCCATGTCACTTCCCTTGAATCCTAGTTTGATCCTTCTTAAGAATCAGACATTTGCTTGTTGCAGAGCAAGAGTAATGCCTTTCTTAACAGTCTAGATGTGTCTCTGTGCAAAGAAGGCCTGGCAATGCAGATGTGTCTGGTCCTATTTTCAGCTTCCTGGCTGTCAGAAGTCTGAAGGAGGAAATACCTTCTTGATTAAATTCCCCAAGGCTAACATTTTTTGCTGTTCAGTCTGCTGAATGATTTCACATGTGTTTTTTGCAGAGTCAGAATTCTTTAGTGACGTACAGGACAGTTATTTACTTGGCAGTATAAAGTTATTTCGGCCACAAGGTTGGGGAGGTTATTTTAATTGTGTGAATAACAGGCAATTTCAGTTAGGAGCAGAGAAGTATTACCTTTGGTCATTTATAATACATTTTTAGGTCAAATAATTATGATATGAGGAAAATATTACAACATCGTTTAATGAGTTTCAGATTTTTACAAGTGTCCTGCCCCCACATCCCATTTTTCTTCCCAAAGGATAGGTCTAAATTAGAGATTTAAAAGATTTCTACTCTGGTACCCAACAGCCCACAGAATTCTATCTTCTCATGGGTGCTTTGTATTGCCCTTACCTGCAGATCATCTCCTTGGACTGTGTTTACACTAGCCATGGCCCTGGAGAAAAATATTGTTCAAAACACAGCCCTGTTCTAGACCCACCCAGAATGACATAATATTAAGTGTTTTTCATATTCAACAGATAACTGTTTTGAGAACTCACAGCCGGTTTGAGTTTAGTTAAGTCCAATGTTTTCTTTCTCTTTTGGTACATGATTTCCCAGGGGCCTGCTACCTTTGTGCTCAGCTTGAAATATAGCAGTCTTCCAGTAGAGAACACTATCTAGCATATTTAAATCAGTAAGAACATCTGAATGAGAAGCTCAATTACAGACAGAGAAATAGCAAAACCTTTTTATTTTATAGTTACGGAAATCTTGAGATTTGTAAATGGAAGACAAGAAAAAATATTCCATTTCATGAGCATTACATGTAGCCTCCAACTGCCTTATTCTCTCAGAAAGACTATGAGTTATATATTCTTCTGTGTCAGTTGTTTGTGGCTGTGCTACAGAGAAGGTGATCAACCAGAACTGAGGGGTTTCCTGGAACATGGGACTTTTAATGCTAAAACTGAGAAAGTATTTAAGCAAACTGGAACAAGTCGATCATCCTAGAAAGTGCCCTATTACGTAGTGGTCTAAAACAAATGATCATTTCCTATCATTCTGTGTGCTGACTGGGTCGATTCTGCTGGTCTCACTTAGGTGGCCTGTGATGCTGTCTGGCAGAGGTTGGTTGGACTAAGATGTCTGGGGTCTCTGCAGGGATGGCTGAATCTCCCTGCATGAGATGTTTCATCCCAGGCTTCTTCTCAACATGGGGTCCCCAGGGTTCCAAGAGGGCAGGAGCAGAGGCTGTAGGGCCTCTAGAGATATTGCTCAAAATTCACAGTGTTGCTTCTACCATATTTTATCTGTTGAAGCCAGACACAGTGCCAGCCAGTTGAAGGGAAATTAGATTTCACTTTTTGACTGGAGGGACTGCAAAGAGTGTGGCCTTTTTTAATTCAACACAATCCCCACTATCTACATTCAGAGTCTGAGAATCAGATAACTTAAGGTAACTTCTCCAAGACAATGTAGCTCAAAAGTGGCAGATCCAGGATTTGAACCCAGGTCTGTAAGCACGAAAAACCTGTGCCCTGATGCTTGGGATGTAACTGCATCGTCCTTGTATCTGATAATCCAGACAGCAAATGGGCATTTTCCTGCTGTTTTGGGTTGGGATAGAGAAAGTGGTAGAGGAGAAGGAAGAAGGAAACAGAGAAACAGTGATCCATGATATCTGGATATTTCTGCCTTCACAAGAATTCGTCCAATTTGTTTTGACAGTATCATTCATACTTGCCTGATTCTGTAAGATATGATTGAGCTCCTGCTGTCCTCCCACCCCTGCTTGAGTACAACCTTATTTCCAGAAGTAAGGGTCTCAGACTGACAATATCCTTGGACTTGATGTTCACTCATCCTCTTATGCACCGGCCTCATTTTTCCCCCCACATACATATTTGTATCACCTGCTACTGGGTGTTTGAGATACATTGCTCTAAATCAATGGTTTTCAAAGTTTGGGGGTTCTTGAGACCCTTTCAGGAAGACCATGAGATCAAAACTATGTTTATAATACTAAGATATTATTTGCCTTTTTCACTCTCACTCTCTCAATGTAAAGCGGAATTTCACAGACACTTCATGATATATGATGCTTCAACAGATTGTAGCAGAAGTAGATATCAGAATTGTGCTATTATCTATTAGGATGGACCTTAGAGATTTCCAAAATTTTAAACAATGCCATTCTTCTCTCTTTTTTAATCTTGTTCTAGAAATTATATTTATTTGTCCTTTAAAATGTTGCTATACAACCCCCAGATATTGGTTCCTTTGAGGGCTAAAGAGACCCATGGGAGTTATGGTCATGGCCGATGGGGTTAACTACCAGGGCAGATGGCCCCTCTTTGGAAATGGTGTTTATGTGTGATGAATCTGGACTCAGATGGGATCTCCCTTCATAAGACTTTCATGCTAATGTGCTGGAGGTGCAGTTAATGTTGGGGTTTAAGATATATTTAGGGGATTTGAATCTCTGGACTGACAATGTGATAGCCAGATCCTGAGCCTCAACAGACTCCAGCACCTACAATCTGATTTATTGGACTTACCACACTCAGCTAAGATGGAGGTGAAGAAGGACAACCACCACACCATGGAGCCTAGAGTGATTACAACTGAAAATGGGAGGATTGCATCCAGCATCCAGGTGGAATCTGACCCTCCTCTTGACATAGAGGTGCAATGGACACAACCAATCCAATGTCCACATAGAAGAGGTGGCATTGGATTGGGAAAAGTGGACATAATGGACAAAGGGTATGGGGAAAGGCAGGAAGAGATGAGAGGTGGAGGCGTCTTCGGGACATGGAGCTGCCCTGGATGGTGCTTCAGAGGTAATCACCGGACATTGTAAATCCTCACAGGGCCTACATGATGGAATAGAGGAGAGTATGGGCCATGATGTGAACCAATGTATATGAGGTGCAGAGGTGACCAAAGATGTACTTACCAAATCCAATGGATGTGTCATGATGATGGGAACGAGTGTTGTTGGGGGGGGGGGGAGAGGGGGGGTGGGGGGGGTGGGGTTGAATGGGACCTCACATATATATTTTTAATGTAATATTATTACAAAGTCAATAAAAAATAAAAAAATTAAAAAAAAAAAAAAAAGAAACCTTAAAAAAAAAAAAAAAAGAGTTATAAAGAGTTTCTGTTTCAGGTCATGAAGAAATTTTGGAGATTAATGGTGATGTTAAAGATTGTTAAGGTGATTAATGCCAATGAGTTAAGTACCAATAAAAATGGTTAAAATGGGGAAAAAAAAAATGTTGCTTATGTTTGCATGTAAAGATTTTGTTGTTTTAAGTCAATTCAAGTGTAAATATTTTTTTTAATTTTTCCACTTAAATTCTAATAGGGTAAATATCTATTGATAAACTATACACAAACTAAAGCTCTTTGGGGTCCTCAATTATTTGAAAGAATAACAAAGCATTGAGAGCAGAATGTTTAAGAATTCTTTCCATCATCATCTTACCAGCTCTCATTTCTGAGCTCCTATTATGCCCAGGCCACTTTCCATACATTTTCATTTAATCCTTATAGCAACCCTATCAGGAAGATGCCCCACTTTATCCCCAAGTTCTAGAGGCATAGACTACTGCTCAAAACATTAGTCATGCAGCTATTGTGCTATGGAGCTATAATTTGAAGCTAGTTCTGTCTAACTCCAGAGTGAAACTTTGAGGAATAAATAATCTCCTCACATGCAATATAATTGGTGCTTTTCTGCATAGGGGCTTCGATGAACTATTTGAGATTGTTTATATAGCCAGACACCATTACTTTCTGCTAGTCTGGTCTATGAGTCATTTGTAATCATAAAATAATAATTGTTGCCACTTAGCACTTATTACATGTTCGGCACTGAGATAAAGACTTTATAATCATGATCTTATTGAGTCCTCAAAAGAATCCCTCCAGGAAGGCAATGGTATTATACCTCCTACCCTACAGATAAGGAGATGAGGCTTGCAGAGGTGGAGCTGCTTGCCTGAGGTCACCAGCTAGTAAGCAGGTGGTAGGTCCAGGGATCTAGCCCCAGTCTAGATAGTAGCCGGCACCTGAGTTCTGAATGCTCTGCTAACTCCTAAATGAGACTCCCATGGTGGCAAAATCAATGAGTCTATGGACAGGAGTTCTCTAAAACAGACTTGATGTAGCCCAGATAAGTTAGGAAGGGGACACCATTTTACCATCAGCGATTGTGAAGAAAAATCAAGAGACAGAACCCATTCGTGTAATAAGAAAACAGATACAATAATTTTGTCCTTAGCCTTAACCCTTCACTAATACCCATCCATTAAAAGTGCACAAAGAAAGACAAATGGTTCCTCATTCCTGTCTGGTACTACCTAGGGATATTTTTAAGGGTCAACAATACCTACAGAGTTCTGGGTTTCATTGCGTCAGGTATGTCTCCCGTCTGCCTGCAGGGGCTGACCTTCCTTCAGTTATAAAATGTCCTGACCACACCAACAGTGTTAGAGGTGATAGGAAAGCTGAGGCTCCAGATATATTAACAACAGAGGGAAGCAGCCCCCGGAATACGGAAAAAGAGAGTCAAGAGAGTTTCCCTTAGGGCTACGCTCCAGGTGCACTGGGAGGGAATGAGGACAAAAGTTTCTCACAATTTATATGGATTCCTGAGCTCACCAGGTGCTTTAAACGGGCAATCCAGTTGCAAATTTGGGTAACAACTTTGTGACTCCTCAGAAAGATTCTGGTTGCTACTACTGTCATTAAATATTAGAATCGTGGCATAGAAAGAGCTCACATCCCTAGTCCAGCTTCTTACATAATTTGAACAGCACTTGTAAATTGGGTTTGAGCAATAATGCGAAGGAATTCAATATACCAATAAGTCATATCTGACCAGCGCAGCTCATTGTTGCTTAGGAACCTAATATTAGAGACAATTTGGTCATTCAAAATCCATGCTCTTAATTATCTCCACCCTAAGCTAGCTCTAGAACAAAAACAAATGAACGTGTACAAATCTAGACAATGTAAGAAGATGACCAGAAGGTGGAGAGTTGCATGTGTGAACTTCTCTTCCTCTCTGCCGCCTTCCGTCCTCAATGATCTCCTGGCTTAATAAGGCAAACTCCATCACTCTGAGCATTCTATGGCCATTTTTTATAAAGCAAAAATAGCTGTGAGTATCTCTTTGGCACTCTGGTATTTGAACAATTCTATTGAATCTTCTCTCTAACTTTTATGAGATTTAAAACTTAAATCAAAGGCAGAATTTGCACACTTGTTTTAACACCTCCACTAGATTGTAAGGTCAGAGCTGGTTCTTGTCTCTGTCACTTTAATGCCCCCCCCTCATTGCCTTGCAAATGATGAAGAAGTAAATAACATCACTATTAATAACAGTAACAGCTATAGGCACTTACTCTGTGACCATTTGCTAAGGGTTTTATCCAACTCCCTGAAGAAGTAGATACAATTAATATTCCCATTTTACAATCTGAGGAAACTGAATCTGAAAGAGGCTATTGTTTGTTCAAGGTCCACCAGTTAGTGAGGAGTGGAGGCAGGAGTTAAACCCTGACTGTGCATTTAACCATTGGTACTATACTGCCCCCAAGTACTTGGGGAATGAATGTGCATCTTTGTAACTCATAAAGGGTCACAGCTGTCCCTTCCTTTACCTTTGAATTCACTAGCTGGATTGACAAAACACAGGGAAATCATCTTCCTATTCTCCTCTGCCATCTTCAGTTAATTTCAAGTTGGTCACTTGATATGGAATCATCATTTTGTGCCCAACAATTCAACTAGGTTCTAAAAAAGTGCCATATTTTCTCTACCAACACCCATGTCCAAGTCGATCACCCCTGGGGACATTTCAGGTTACTATTCTCTTATATTAGTTTTGCTTTTCTGTGCCTGAAACCAAGATGAAGTGACTTTGTTTACCCCCCTGTATGGCCTCCCAGATGGAATGAACCTTAAAGTTTAGTTTAGTTTTTGTTTTGGAGTCATGGGTAAACTTTTTCAAATTCTGTTTGCTAAATTCAGAACTACTTAAGATCTTAAGTACTAGCAGAACAAACATTTCCTTGGCCATGTGATAATTGGGGAAGGGCTGGCAGCAGGTAGGCCGGGGTGGTGAGGAAGCAGAGGCCCCAAGAAGGCTGCAGGGCAGGTAATGGGGCAGACACAAAACCCTAGGAACTGCTTAATAGGTCAAGGACATGCTGCAGCCTGGTGAGCTATGACTTCTCCAAAAATAAAAAGGAGCCTTGCACATGGATTAGCACACTCGGTCTGCCAAGTGGTACACATGTATAGTACCATGGGTTTAATTCGAGGCAATCCCTAACCCTGAAAATCTCATTTGGGGATTTCTGTCACTTATAGTGACAGGAGAGTAACTAAGGCCACTGAATCTACCAAATCTGCCTTTCTCTCACCCACAGAAAGATAGGAGTGGGAGGCTATATCTCACAGATTTATTGTGGAAATTAAATAAGATTTAATATGGAGAGCACTTAGCACATTACCTGATAACCTGAACACATGAGAAGATGAGCTTGCTTTTTTCCCACTGGCCCACCTTACTATTTTTTAAAATTTATTTTTCTTAGAGAAGTTCTGGGTTCACAGAAAAACCATACAGAAAAAGCAGAGTTCCCATATTCCCTTCTCACACACAGTTTTCCCTTTGTATTAAAGCACAATTTGCTCTAGAATGGTAACTTTGTTACAAATGATGAAACAATGTCATTATAATTACACTATAACCTAAGATCTGTAGTTTACATTAGTGTTCATTGTGTTATATAATCCTATGGTTTTAAATTTTTTTCTATTAACACATTGTGGCAGTTTGATATTATTAATGAATTCCAAAAGGAAGCATTATGTTTGTAAACGGTTCTGTTCTTCTGGATGTGATACTCTTTGATTGTATTAAATTCAAAGGTTTCACTTCTACTTGATTAAATTAAGATTAGGGCTTTGATTCAGCCATATCAGTAGGATGTTGAGTTCCACCCCTTTGGTGGGCAACCACTCACAAAGAAAACTACACAGCAGAGGAGAGAGTTTAGATTTGATGCTGGAGTCTCAGGGAGAAAGCTAAGCCGTCCACCTGATAGTTTACAGTTGGCCTTGTGGAGAGAGCAGAGCAGCTGAGCCCAGAAAGCGACAAGCCCCACAAAGAAAGAAAAGCCTTATAGCAGCCTACAGCTGAGATCGGAAGAAGCTGGGACCATGGAGCCTTAGAAGGAAGAGGAAAGCTGAACCCTCACAGAGACTGGTAGCCATCTTGCTCCAACGCATGGCAAGAGACTTTGGTGAGAGAAGTAACTTACAATTTATGGCCTGTTAATATAAGCTTCTACCCCAAATAAAGACCCTTCAGGAAATTGGGGTGAAGAAGAAGGTAGTGAGCTGACTCCTACATGGGCAAAATCTACGATAAAGTTGAGGTAAGCAGTTGTACAGGAAAGAGATAAGATGGGGGGTATAGCAATACTATTGGGTGGGGCTTTGCAGGCCTGAGGGGAGCTAGGGTTGGGAGGATGGGTCAGAGGGCCCAAGGAATTGGGGGGAAGTTTGGCAGGAGCAGATGAACATGGAAGATTGTTGGGTATGCGTTTGAAACTATATTGTTGAGAAAACTCTAGAAAATATAATAAGGAATGGTTACTTGTTTAAGGGGCTTAATGGGAGGCTTAATGGGTAGGCTTCTAGGGAGTGTGTGAGTGCTCATCTTTTCATAGTGTGTTAAAACCTTGGGTTGATACCCATACAATGAGTAGGAAGGTATACCCTCATCCTAGAGAGGCTTGATGTTCTCAGAAGAGGGAAGGATGTCTCTCAAGAGAATTGTTGGCTCCCAATGGGGGAGGACAGTCTAGTGAGTCAAGCCCTCAGCATTGTTGCAAGTATCTGTGAATCTGGTCCTTCAAGCAGCGAAGCTTGGTTGTTGCTATGAGCTCTGAAGGGATGGGAAGAGAGGAAAAGAACAGATGGAAGCAGGGGTAACTGGGGGGCAATGGAAGTGTTCTACAAGATCGTGCAATGATGGACATAGGACATGTTATATTTCACCAAAAGTTTATAAAGGTGTGTAGTCTAAAATATAAACCATAATGTAAACCATAATGTAACTAAAAATTTAGAAAAGTGTATAGTCTAAAGTATAAATCATAATGTAAACCAAAATGGAACCATGTTTGGTAGCTATTTTTCAATATTTGTACATCAGCTGCAGTAAATATAACATGAACATGTAAAAAGATCATTGCTGGGGAAGGGGGAAAAGGGTTTGATCTTGGGTATATGGGTATGGGAGTCCCCTATATTGTGAATTTACTGTGATCTAAAATTTCTTGATGACAAAATTAAATGTGAATTTACTGTGATCTAAAATTTCTTGATGACAAAATTAAAAATTAAAAAAAAAAGGATGTAGACACTGAGGAAGGAATGAAAGAAATTGCCTTGCCACAGTACATACAGGGTAACATCAACATATATGATGAAAGGCAAAATGTCAAAAACAAAGTTTTATGATATTCTTCATTTTTTAATATCCCAATTATTTTTTACTTTATTTTAGTTTTTCTAAATTAGTATGTATTCTATTTCTAATCTTTAAACCTCTCATTACTATTTCATTTTCCTACTAATTGAATTTGGCAATATATTAGGCTTCATTTTTTAAGAAGTTTTAGATCACAGAGAGGTTCAGCTATGGCAGGGGAGGAGCACTGATGTGGGGTGTCATTGATGCGGGATGCATAGGTGGGAGGGAGTTCTCCAGGGCAAGTATATAGAGTATATAAAATGATCAGATATTTGTTGTTAAAGTTACAAATGACAACTGAGGGAGTGCTGAGTTCCTAGCCAGGGGAGATCTGTCGCATTCCCTAATGGAACAGCAACAATCCCCCAAGTGCAAGGACAAAGACTGGTGAAGAAGGATGGTCCAATTATGAGCCCTTGGTACTGATGACTATGCTTATGAGCCTGTGTGCCTGAAATTTCAACTAGGCCTAGAGCTGCAGGGTGCCTAAGACTTACCTCCTGAGAGGCTCCATGTTGTTCAAATGTGGTCACTCTCTAAGCCAAACTCATGTACGTAAATGCATTACCTTCCTCCCAGAGTGGAACATGACTTCCGGGGATGAGCCTCCCTGGTGCCAAGGGATTACTACCAATCACCAGCTGGTAATACAACTAGAAAAAGACCTTGAATAAAAGGGGGAATTGGTAAAGACAAATGAGTTTATATGGCTATGAGAATTAAAAAAATGTTGGGAGGTCATCAGAGGGGTCACGCTTATGCATGCCTCAGCAACATCCCAGAGACAGCCAAAGTAGATACAACTCCAGGTACTAGTGCTCCTGAGGGCTACAGGGACACGCAGGTTCTATGGTCATGGCGGATGACTCTGGAGTTCAGTACCTTGTCACTGGTCCCTACTTTGGAATTTGTGCTCCTGAGCGTGATGGAGTTGGATTCAGATGTGACCTCTCTACACATGCCTCTTCTGTTACTTCTACTGAACCTGTGGTTGATGCTGGGGTTGGTGTATATTCAGAAGACTTGAATCTCTAGACCGGCCATGTGCCAGTTAGGCCCTGAGCCTCAACAGAGTTACAACACTTACTCTCCAGTTTGTTGGACTTGCCTAGGTCATCTATCAGGGAGGTGAGGATAGACAACCACCACACCAGGGAACTGAGAGTGCCTACAACTGCAAGGAGGAGCAGCACATATATCAACCATGGGGGATATAAGCCCCCTCTCAATTTAGAAATGGAGTGGACATCACCATCCCAGAGCCCACAGGATGGAGTAATAAAATATGGATTAGATTGAACTTGCTGGTATTCTACTATAGAACTATTGTGACTCTAGCAATGGAAGAAATTGTATCATTGATGTGGCAACAGTGGCCACAGGAGTTGCTGAGGGCAGGAGAGGGAAGAAGAGATGTGATATGGGGGCATTTTTGGGACTTGGAGTTGTCCTAAATTATATTGCAGGGATAGATGCTGGACATTATATATCCTGCCATAACCCACTGAATGTACTGGGGGAGAGTGTAAACTACATTGTAAACTATAATCCATGCAGTGCAGCACTGCTCCAAAATGTATTCACCAAATGCAATGAATGGGCCACAATGATGAAGGAGGTTGTTCATGTGGGAGGAGTGCAGGGTGGTGGGGTGTGGGGTATATGGGAACCTCTTATTTTTTTATTGTAACAGTTTTTGTGATCTATGTATCTTTTTTTTAAAAAAAAAAAGACAATTAAAAAAGATAAATTTAAAACAAAAGAAGAAAGCCAACAGATTTCTGATACTTTGCATTAGCAACCCATTGGCTGACTAATACACATATATACAAAGTAAATTTCCCCATTTTATCACATTCAAGAATATAATTCAGCGGTTTATAAGATTGTGGTACCATTACCATCATCTATACCAAAAGTTTTACATTACCCCAAAGTGAATCTCTCTATCAATTAAGCATTCACTACAAATTTTCTACTCTCATTTCAGCCCGTGGTAACCTGTTGTGCAATTTCTGATTCTTCAAATTAGCTTATTCTATTTTTTTCATAGCAGTGAGATTGGACAATGTTTGTCCTTTTGCATCTGGCATATTTCACTGAATATGATGCCTTCAAGGTTCATCCATGTGTTGCATATATCAGAACTTCATTCCTTCTTATGGCTGAATAATTTTCAATTGTATATGAAATCCAAATTTTGTTTATCCATTTATTTTGTTGATGGACATTTGGGTTGCTTCCATCTTTTGGCAATTTTGAATAATGCTGCTATGAACATCAGATTGTAAATACTTGTTGGAGTCCCTGCTTTCAAATATTTTGGGTATATTTATACAAGTGGGATTACCATGTCATATGGTAATTCAATATTCAACTTTCTGAGGAACTGCCAAACTGGTTCCACAGGAGTTGCACCATTTTACTCTTCCACCAACAGTGCATGAGTGTTCCTTTTTCTCCACATCCTCTCCAGCATTTATTTTCCAAGTTTTTAATAGTAGCCATTCTAGTGGTATGAAATGATACCTATTCTGGTTTAATTTGCATTTCCTTAATGGCAGAGATGATGTTGAGCAACTGTTCATGTGCTTTTTGGTAATTTATACATATTCTTTTGATAAATGTCTATTCAAGTCTTTTGCCCATTTTTAAATAGGGTTGTTAGCCTTTTTGCTGTTGAGTTGCAATTCTTTCTATATTCTGAATTAAACTCTTATTGGATGTGTGGTTTCCATGTATTTTCTCCCATTCTGTAGATTGTCTTTTTTTTTAATCCCCCCCTCCTCCCACTGTTGTGGCTTTTTGTATGCTGTCTGTTCTCTGTGTCCATTCATTGTGTGTTCTTCCCTGTCTGTATTTATTTTATTTGTTTCCCCTCCCTCCCCTTGGGACTTGCTTGCTGTTTGCTCTCTGTGTCCATTGCTGTGCTCTTCTGTGTTTTTGTTTGTTTTTTTTTTGCTTGTCTCCCTTTTTGTCACCTTGATGAGACAGCTCTCTGTGGCACTTCCGGGCTGGGTGGTTCTCCGCAGCATGCAGGCGAGCCTGCTTTCACAAGGAGGCCCTGGGACATGAACCCAGGGCCTCCCATATGGTAGATGGGAGCCCAACTGATTGAGCCACAGCTGCTTGCCTTTGTAGATTGTCTTTTTATTTTCATGATAAAGTCCATTGCACAAGTTTTATTCATTTTGATGAAGTTCCATTTATATGTTTTTCTTTTGTTGCTCGTGCTTTGGGTGTAAAGAATAAAAATCCATTGTAAGAAATGAAATCCTGAAGATGCTTCCCTACATTTCCTTCTAAGAGTTTTATATTTTGAGTTTCTGTATTTAGGCCTTTTATCCATTTTGAATTGATTTCTGTATTTGATATAAAATAGGGATCCTTTTTCATATGGATATACAGATTTCCCAACATCATTTGTTGAAGAGACTTCTATTGAGTGGACTTGGCAGCCTTGTCAAAAATCATCTGGCCATATATGAAGGTAGAGTTCTGAACTCTCAATTTGATTCCATTATTCTACATGTCTATCATTGCACCAGTACTGAACTGTTTATTATAATCAGCTTTATTGAGACATAATCATAAACCATACAATCCATCTAAAATGTACAATTAATGGCATTTGGCATAATCATAGAGTTGTGCATTCATCACTTTGTTCACTATTAGAGCATATTCATTACTCCAAGAAAAAAGGAAAAGAAAAAATACAAAATAACAACAAAAAACCCTACCCCTTAGTAGTCACTTCTCACTCTTTCTGTCCTCCTGCCATACATAACTGTTAATCTATTTCTGTCATTATAGTTTATTTGTATTTATATTTTGTAGAGGTGGAGTCATACAATGTATAGGACTTTTTTGTCTATTTTTTTCACTTAACATACTTTCTTTTTTAGCATTGATGGAAGGTTATTAATATATTTCTATATACTACTGCCCATAGGTTGCTTTGGTTGTATTTTTGTCCAAATATCACTCTGATATTAACATCTTGTAACATTAATGTACAATTTGTTCTGTTTCAGAGAAAAACATTCTTACATATTCACTACTAACCAAACTCTTTTTTTCACAAGAGGGTTCTCTTTGCTTTATAGTCCCAAGTTTCATTTTTTACCTTTCCTTCTAGTGATACACACTAGACTTTCCCTTTCAACCACTACCATACCCATATTTTAGCATGCTAATTACAAACACTATGATGTGCTTTCACCATTTCTATTCATTTCCAAACATTTACAGAAAGCTTTTTTACTAATTCTGCTAACCTCATTCTATTTTCTAGTGACATATTCTAGCTATGAACTCCAGGAGTTTGCTCATTGTATTCAATTCATGATAGTGAGATCATATACTATTTGTGCTTTTGTGACTGGTTTGCTTCACTCAACATAATGTTCTCCAGGATCATCCATGTTGTCACATGCTTCACGACTTCATTTTTTTTACAGCTGAATAGTATTCCATCATGGGTATATACCCCAATTTGTTTATCCATTTGTCAGTTAAAGGATACCTGAGTTGTTTCCATCTTTGAGCAATTGTGAATAATGCTACTATGAACATCATTGTGCAGATGTCTGTTCATGCCTCTGCTGTCAGTTCTTCTGGGTATATATGTAGCAGTCGTATTGCTGATTCATAAGGTAGATCTATATGCAATTTCCTTAGGAACCACCAGACTTCCACAGCAGCTCTACCATTCTACATTCCCACCAATAGTGAATCAGCATTCCTATCTCTCTATGTCCTCACCAACATGGGCAGATTTCTGTTTTTTGGTTGTTGTTTTTTTTTAATAGTGCCCATTCTAGTAGGTTTAAAATTATATTTCATTGTAGCTTTGATTTGCATTTCCCTAAAAACTAGTGAGGTTGAATATTTTTCATGTGTTTTTTCACCATTTTTATTTCTTCTTTAGAGAAATGTCTATTCAAGTCTTCCGCAAATTTTTAAACTGTAATTGTCTTTTTATTGTTCAACTGTGGGATCTCTTTATATATCATGGATATTAAACCCTTGTCAAATGTGTGATTTTCAAACATTTTCTTCCATTGAGCAGGCTGCCTTTTTACCCTCTTCACAAAGTCCTTTGAGGTGCAAAAGTGTTTAACGTTGAGGAGGTCCCATTTATCTATATTTTCTTTATTGCTCATGCTTTGGGTGTAGGTTTAAGGGGTCCCCACCTACCAGAAGATCTTGAAGATGTTTCCCTATATTCTCTTCTAGAAGTTTTATGGTCCTGGTTTTTATGTTTAGGTCTTTGATTCATTTTAAATAGATTCTTGTATATGGAATGAGATAAGGGTCCTCTTTCATTCTATTGGTTATGAATATCCTGTTCTCCCAGTACCATTTGTTAAAGAAACTGTTCTGTCCAGGTAAAGTGGAATTTGTAGACTTATCAAAAATCAGCTGACTATCAAGATGAGGATATATTTCTGTACTCTCAATTCAATTCCATTGATCAATGTGTCTGTCTTAATGCAATATCATGCTGTTTTGATTACTGTAGCTTTGTAATAAGTTTTAAAATTGGGAGGTATGATGCCTTCAACCTGCTTCTAATTAAAGATAGTTTGGGCTATTCTGGGCCCCTTGTCATTCCATGTAAATATGTAAATATGATGATTGAAATTTTCCATTTCTGCAAAGAAGAATGTTGGAATTTTGATTGGGATTAAGTTGAATCTATACATTTCTTTGGGTAGAATTGAAAATTTAACAATATTTAATTTTCCTATGCATGAACATAGATGTCCTTCCATTTATTTAACACTTTGATTTTATTTAGTAATGATTTGTATTTTTCAATGTGAAAGTTCTTTACATGCTTGGTTAAATTTATTCCTAGATATTTGATTCTTTTATTTGCTATTGTAAGTAGAATATTTTTCTTGATATCCTCCTCAGATTACTCAATATTAGTATATAGAAACACTACTGAATTTTGCATGTTGATCTTGTACCCCACCATTTTGTTGAATTTTTTTTTTTACCTGTAGATTTCTTTCAGGATTTTCTATATATAGGATCACATCATCTGCAAATAGTGAAGATTTTAGTTCTTTCTTTCCCATTTGGATGACTTTTATTTCTTTTTCTTGCCTCACTGCTCTGGCAACAACTTCCAGCACAATGTTGAATAACAGTATTGACAGTGGGCATCCTTGTTTTGCTCAAGATCTTAGAGGGAAAGCTTTCAGTCTTTCACCATTGAGTATTTTTCATATATTCCCTTTATCATGTTAAGGAAGATTCTTTCTGTAGCAGTTTGGCATTGTTTATGAATTCCAAAAATAGTTATTGGATTGTGTTTATAAACTGATCTATTCTCTAGGTGTATTAGATTGTATTAAATTCAGAGCTTTCGCATTTACTTGATTAAATAATGATTAAGGCTTTGATTGGGCCACAGCAGTAGGATGTTGAGTCCTCGCCCCCTTGGTGGGCAGGGACTCACAGAGAAAACACACAGCAGAGGAGAGAGTTGGACTTTTTTGATGCTGGAGCCCCAGGAAGTAAACATGCAGGAGAAGAACACAGAGGAATAGAGATGGCTCCATAGATACAGCAGAGGCCTCAGGAAGAGAGAGCCTGATAGTCTACAGCTGACCTTGTAGAAAGAACAGAGCAGTTGAGCCCAGAGAGAAAGAAGCCCTGGGAGAGAGATGAGACTTATCACAGCCTACAGCTGATATTGGAAGAAGCTGAGACCACAGAGCCTTAAAAGGAAGAGAAAGGCGGGACCCTTGCAGACATCAGCAGCCATTTACTCTAATATATAGCAATAGACTTTGGTGAGGGAAGTAACTTATATTTTATGGCCTGGTAACTGTAAGCTTTTACCCCAAATAATGCCCTTTATAAAAGCCTACAGATTTCTGGTATTTTGCATCAACACCCCTTTGGCTGACTAATACACCTTCAATTCCTATTTTTCTAAGTGTTTTAATCAAGAAGTTGTGCTATATATTGTAAAATGCCTTCTCTGCATCAGTTGAGATGATCGTGTGTTTTCTTCCTTTCATTTATTAAATGATTATAAATTAACTGATTTTCTTATGTTGACCCACCCTTACATACTTGGGATAAATCACACTTGAACATGATGCATTATTTTTTTACTGATGGATTCAGTTTGCTAGTACTTGGTTTAGCAAGGGATATTAGTCTGTAATTGTGTTTTCATGTAGTATATTTATCTCATTTGGTATTAGGGTGGTGTTGGGCTTGTAAAATGAATTAGGAAGTATTCCTTTCTCTTCAGTTTCATGGAAGAATTTGAACAGGATTGGTGTTAATTCTTCTTAGAATGTGTGAAAAATTTCTCCAGTGAAGCCATCTGGTCCTGGGCTTTCTTTTAATGGCAGGTTTATATTTATTGATTCAATTTATTAGTCAGTTGAGATCTTCCATTTCTTCTTGAGTCAGCATAGGTAGTATGTGTTTCTTGGATGGGGTCATTTCATCTAGGCTGTCAAATTTTTTTTCACTTATAAGGTATTCATAGTATCCTAATATAATCCCTTTTAATTCTGGGGTTGGCAGTAAGGCCCCCCCCCCCCCCCCCCCCCGCTTTCATTTCTGATTTTAGTTATTTGCATCATCTCTTTTTTTGCTGGTCAGTCTGCCTAAAAGTTTGGTGATTTTTAAATTTTTTTATTATCTTTTTTTAAAGATATATAGATCACACAAAATGTTACATTAAAAAATAAAGACATTCCCATATACCTCACTGCCCACGCCCCCCTGTCCTCCCACACTGACAACTTCTTTCATTAGTGTGGTACATTCATTGCATTTGATGTGTACATTTTGGGGCATTGCTGCACAGCATGGATTATATTTTATTTTATAGTTTACACTTTCTTCCAGGCCATTCAGTGGATTATGGCAGGATATATAATGTCTTGCATCTGTCCCTGCAATATCATTCAGGACAACTCCAAGTCACAAAATTGCCCCCCATCATAACGTTTTTCCTTCTCCCTACCTTCAGCAACTCCCACAGCCTCTGTCTCCACATCAATGGTATAATTTCTTCCATTCCTAGAGTCACAAAAATTCTATAGTAGAATACCAGTAAGCCCACTCTAATCCATATTTTATTCCTCCATCCCAAGGACCCTGGGATTACAGTGTCCACTCCACCTCTAAACTGAGAGGGGACTTAGATTCTACATGGCTTACGGATGGAATTTTGCCAGCAGCTGTAGAGTCTAGCAGTTCCCAGATGTGGTGGTTGACCATCCTCACCTCCCTGTTAACTGATCTGGGTAAGTCCAATGAACCAGAGAGTAGGTGTTACAACTCTGCTGAGGTTCAGGGCCCAGCTGGCACATGGACAGTCCAGAGATTCAACTTTCCTGAGTAAACACCAACCCCGGTGCCAATCACAGGTTCAGTAAAAGTGACAGAAGAGGCATGCAAAGAGAGGTCACATCTGAGTCCAACTCCATCACACTCTGGAGCACAAATTTCAAAGTAGGACCCACTGGCAAGGAACTGAACTCCAGAGCCATCTGCCATGACTGCAGGACCTGGGTGTCTCCATATCCCTCAGGAACACCACTACCTGGGGTTGTATCTACTTTGGCTGTCTCTGAGAGCCTGCTGAGATGTGTATAAGCACAACCCCTCTGATGACCTCCCAACTCATATTGAAGTCTCTTAGCCATATAAACTCATTTATCTTTACCATTTCCCCCTTTTATTCAAGGTCATTTTCTAGTTGTATTACCAACTGGTGCTTGGTAATAATCCCTCTGCACCAGGGAGGCTCATCCCCAGAAGCCATGTCCCACACCGGGAGGAAGGTAATGTGTTTACGTGCTGAGTTTGGCTTAGAGAGTAGACACATTTGAGCAATATGGAGGCTCTCAGGAGGTAACTCTTAGGCACCCTGTAGCTCTATGCCTAGTTGATATTTCAAGTACACACGTTCATAAGCATAGTCATCAGTATCAAGGGCTCATAACTGGACCATCCTTCTTCACTGGTCTTTGCCCTTTACTTGGAATTGCTGCTGCTTTGACAGAGTTTCCTAGAATGGGAACTAAACACTATCTCAGTTGTCGTGTGAAACTCTACTCCCATGTCAATACTCAATGAACAGCTGAACATATCTATATACCCAATATGCATGCCCTGGAGAACTCCCTCCCACCTATGCATCCCACATCAATGACACCCCACATCAGGGCTCCTCCCCTGCCATAGTTGAACCCCTCTGTGACCCAAAACTTCTTCAAAAATGAAGCTTAATACATTGCCAAATTCAATTAGTAGGAAAATGAAATAGTAATGAGAGGTTTAAAGATTAGAAATAGAAAACATAATAATTTAGAAAAACTAAAATAAAGTAAAAAATAAATTGAGGTATAAAAGATATGAAAAATAAAATAAATAATTTTTTGACATTTTACCTTGCATTACTGTAATAGATGTTGCCCTGTATGTACAGTGGCAAGGCAACCTCTTCTTCCATTTCTTTCTCAGTGTCTACATCCTTTTTTTTTTTCATGTCTTCAAAAAACTTTTAGGTCATGGTAAAGTCACATATAGAATATAGGCAACTCCCATATACCCAACATCAAACCCTTTTCCTCCTTCCCCAGCAATGATCTTTTTACATGCAGATGTTACATTTGTTGCAACTCATGTACAGATATTGAAACATAGCTACTAACCATGGTTCCATTATGGTTTACATTATGGTTTATATTTTTGACTGTACACTTTTATAAAAATTTTGTTACTTTATGGCTTACATTATGGTTTATATTTTAGACTATACACCTTTATAAATTTTTGGTGATGTTTAACATGGCCTGTATACATCATTGCAGGATCGTGCAATATGATTCCATTGTCCCCAGTTACTCCCTCTTCCAACTATTCTATTCCTCTCTCTCTGGAACTGAACCAGAAAGCTTGCACATTCAAGGCTAAAACTCCTGCACTGAGCCAAACCCTCCTTCTGGGTCAACCTCCTCCTCAAAAAGAGTCCCCTTCTCAGGACAAGATTGACTCTTTGCAATTGAATAAACTGATTAGGAATCTGTCCGTCCCCCTTTCTCCATTCCTCTCTTCCCTCTCTCCCAGGGCAGCAGGATGCCCTTGTGAGATCTCCATTCCAAGATTACAATGGATCCTGGTGAACAAACTCAGCACAGAAAATAATGACTCTCAGTCCCTTTGAGAGAGTATTCACACCTTGCCAGGGACCCTAATTATACTCCTGGAAGCCTACAAAGCACTTCCTACTGTCCCCCCTCCCTTGTGAGTGTTACACAGGACTAGTTAATTGCCTGAATCCACCTTCTGCTAGACCAATTTTCCCGATCCCAGGGCAGTTAGGTAAATCAGGCTGTCTCAGCAGATTCGCCTCTCACCTCTTCCTAGTTTCTTCTCAAGCCAGCTTGTATGCTCCTCAAAGCTCAAAAAGCAGGGTCCATACAGTTGAACTCACCCTTGTCAGACCCCTCTGCACCTTCATCAGAACTCTCCCACTCTGGGAGTTTGTCCAAGACTAGTGGGGTTTGGGGTTTGGGGAACATGGGTTCGGAGAATGTGGGATCTGGGAATGAGGGTTCAGGGATTGCGGGTTCAGGGAATGCAGGGTTCAGGGAATGCTGCTGAGTGGCTGGCAGGTTTTGGAGAATGCCATGGCTCCCTGACCTAACGGAGGGACTTAACTTTCCCACAGCAACAGCCACAAGCACCAGAAAGCCGTGGTTTTACCATGAGCAATCACTCTTTTTGTCACACTTTGTCCAGATTGATGTCCAGAAGCCTCCTGTTTTGTGGGTTCCCAAACAGCTCACTCAAACAGGATTTTAACCCCACTCGGTCATTTTTTAAAATAGGAGAGATGATGTGAGTACATTTACTCTGATGCCATCTTGCCTGGTTTGTTGATTTTCATTGATGTTTACAAACATCCAACTTTTGGTCTCATTAATTCTATTATTACTTTTTATTTTTGTCTTTCTAATTTTCTCCATTCTACTCTTATTTCCTTCCTTCTGCTCACTTTGGGTTCATCTATATCCTCCATTTGTCAAGTTAGGTCTCTTATTTGAGACCTTTATTCTTTTTAACTTAAGCATTTAGACTATAAGTTTCCCTCTTAGCACTGCTTTTACTGTACCTTATATATATTTTTTATACTTTTCATTTGACTCAAGGTATTTCCTAATTTCTCTTGTGATTTTATCTTTGACTTTGACCCTTTGGTTAAGTAAGAATGTGTTTTTAATTTCCACATATTTGTTAATTTTCCAATTCACCCTCTATTATTTATTTTTTCCTTCATTCAGTTGTGGTTGGGGAAGACATATTGCATCATTTCTATATTTTTTTTAAATTTTGTGACAGAACATATTAGAGAATGTATTAGAGGAGGGTTTGAAATCTGCTGTTGTGTGATGTGTTCTTCACAAATCTTTTAGGTTTGTTGGCTTGTTGAATTGTTCTAGTCTTCTATTACTCTAGTGATCTTCTGTCTACATGTTCTCTCCCTTATTAAAAATGGTTTATTGAGGTCTCATACTATTGTAGAGCCATCTATTTCTCCCTTCAAATATGTCAATATTTGCTTCATTTTTCTTGGGACTCTGTCACTAGGGGCATATATATTTATAATGATCTTATCTTGTTGAATCGATCCCTTTATTAGTATATAGTGAACCTCTTTGTTGCTTCTATAAGTTTTTTACTTACAGTCTATTTTATTTTATAAGAGTTTAGCTACCCTAGCTCTCTAGGTTACTATTTGCATGGTATAGTTTTTTTTCATCCTTTCCCTCTAACCTACTTGTGTCTCTGAATTTATGGTGAGTTTTGTACACTGAATATAGTTGGTCATGCTTTTCTTTATCCATTCTGCCAATCTCTGCTTTTTGACTGGGGAGTTTAATTTATTTACATTTAAAGTAACTCCAAATAATGCAGGTCTCTTTTATACTGCTTGCTCTTTGGTCTTTGTAAGTCTTATAGCTTTTTTGAGCCTCAATTCTTCCATTCTTACCTAATGTCTTTTTTTATTTTTTAGTTAATTTTTTAAAAGAAACTTTAGATTACATAAATGTTATGTCAAAAATATAGGGGAGGGAAGCGGACTTGGCCCAGTGGCTAGGGCATCTGCCTACCACATGGGAGGTCCATGGTTCAAACCCTGGGCCTCCTTGACCCAGGTGGAGCTGGCCCATGCACAGTGCTGATGCGTGCAAGGAGTGCCATGCCACGCAGGGGTGTCCCCCCCATAGGGGAGTCCCACACAGAGGAGTGCACCCCATAAGGAGAGCCACCCAGCACGAAAGAAAGGGCAGCCTGCCCAGGAATGGCGCTGCACACACGGAGAGCTGACACAACAAGATGACGCAACAAGAAGAAATACAGATTCCTATGCCACTGACAACAACAGAAGTGGACAAACAAAAACACGCAGCAAATGGACACAGAGAACAGACAACTTGGGGTAGGGGGAGGAAAAATAAATAAATTAATTAATTAATTAATCTTAAAAAATATATATATAGGGGATTCCCATATTGTTTGTAGGGCAGGTCAAGTGTTGATAAACTCCCTCTACTTTTGTTTATTTGGGCTTGTCTTAATCTCTCATTTTTGAAAGGCAGTTTTGAAAAGCTATAAAATTCTTTTTCTTTCAGCACTTTAAATATTTCATCCCACTGCCTTCTTGACTTCATGGTTTCTCATGGGAAATCAGCAATTAATCTTATTGGGACTCTCTTGTATGTAACACAATGTTTTCCTTTTACAGCTTTCAGAGTTCTCTCCTTCTGCTTGGCCTAAAACGGTGTGATTACTATGTGTCTGGGGATGATTCTCCTTGAGTTTATACTGTCTGAGGTTCATTTCATTTTTCAAACATGTATATTCATGTCTTTCATTAAATTTCAGAAGTTTTCTACCATTATTTCTTTGAGCATTCCTTCAGTCCTTTTCCCCCTTTTCTCCTTCTCAGATACCCATAAGCATATATTGGTATATTTGATAGTGTCCCACAGGCCTCTTCTTAGGCTCTGCTCACTTTTTTCATTCTTTCTTCCTTCTCCTCCTCAACCTTAATCATTTCAATTGTCTTGTCTTTTAGTTCACTGATTCTTTCTTCTGCCTGCTCCAATCTGCTATTGAAACTCTCTAGGGAATATTTCGTTTCAGTTATTGTGGTCTTCAACTGCCCTATTTCTGTTTATGCTTAAATTTTCTATCTTTTTATTGATATTCTGATATTGTTCAATCATCATTTTCTTGATATTCTTTAGTTCTGCCCCCATGTTGTCCTTTATTTCTTTGAGCATAGTGAAGATCATTTTTTAAAGTCTTTGGTACATCCAAAGTTGGGTCCTCTTTGTTGATGGTTTCTGAAGTTCTATCTTGTTCCTCTGGATGAGCCATAATTTCTAGTTTCTTTGTCTTGTAATAGTTTGTTGCACACTGTTCACTTTAATAATATGTTAACTCTAGGATTTAGTCCCCATGTTGTCTGTTCCTTAAGTTTTATACCCAGCTAGTGATATGACAGAGATTTCCTTTAGTGCCAGGAAATAACAAGAACAAATAAATCAATGCAAAAACAATTTTCACAGTCTTTGCAAATTGTCTGTGTGTTGGTTGTTGTTTTCCTACAGAGTTAGTTCTTCTATGAAGAAGAACATCCTGAGGCAAAAGTGAGGTTACGGGATCTTCTCAGTCTTAGCCTAGGTCTTGTCCTGAGCTTGTGCTGTCTTGTGGCCTTAGGAATTCCCCTGTTTACAGGGATCTGAATGTCCCTTCCGCTCTCTCTGAGACAGACTTCCCCCATTCCTGGGTACTTAATTATGTATTTTAAAGCCATGAATCCTTTGTCCCAGTTCACTTTGACTCAGCTGTTTCTTATACAGCTTTAGCTGTCTGTGAGCTGCTTCCACCTACAGAGCAAGTTCTGCTAGGGTGAACCAGAGACAAATTTCCTGGTTCATTGTTTCAGGCTGACACCCAATAAATTACCGTCAATGTACAGGCAATACTGCATGACAAGGGGATTACTCTGCTCCCTCAGAACAGGGTTAGGAACCCACAATGGGCCACATGCAGGCTCTACACCACACTGGGAAATCAGTATGGGAGAGGCCAGCAAGGGTGACACAAGCTTTTTTTACCTTTTTTAAATCTGTGGGGTTTTTTTTTTTGTCTTTATTTATTTTTTAATGTTACATTAAAAAAATATGAGGTCCCCATATACCCATCACCCCCTTACCCCACTCCTCCCCCCATAACAACAACCTCCTCCATCATCATGGGGCATTCATTGCATTTGGTGAATACATCTCTGAGCACCGCTGCACCTCATGTTCAATGGTCCACATCATAGCCAACACTCTCCCACAGTCCACCCAGTGGGCCATGGGAGGACATACAATGTCTAGTAACTGTCCCTGCAGCACCACCCAGGACAATTCCAAGTCCCTAAAATGCCCCCACATCACATCTCTTCCTCCCACTCCCTACCCCCAGCAACCACCATGGCCACTTTCTCCACACCAATGCCACATTTTCTTCAATTGCTAATCACAGTAGTTCATGAATAGAATATCAGTCAGTCCACTCTAATCCATACTCTATTCCTCCATCCTGTGGACCTTAGAATGGTTGTGTTCACTCCACATCTATATCAAGAGGGGGCTTAGATTCCACATGGATGCTGGATGCAATTCTCCTGCTTTCAGTTGTAGGCACTCTTGGCTCCCTGGTGTGGTGGTTGACTTTCTTCACTTCCATGTTAGCTGAGTGGGGTAAGTCCAATAAACCAGAGTGTAGGAGTTGCAAGTCTGTTGAGATTCAGGGCCTGGCTATCACATGGTCAGTCCAGAGATTCAGGTCCCCTGGGTATACATTAAACCCCAGCACCAACTACAGTTCCAGTAAAAGTAACAGGAGAGACTTGTGGACAAAGATCACATCTGAGTCCAGCTCTATCACACAGAAACACAAATTCCAAAGTAGGGCCAACTGACATGGCACTGAACTCCATCTGCCATGACCATAGAACCTGCAGGTCTCTGTATCTCTCAGAAGAACGAGTACCTGGGGTTGTAGCTACTTTATCTGTCTCTGGGACTCTGCTTAGGTGTGCATAAGGGCAACCCCTCTGATAACCTCCCAGCTCATTTTGGAGACTCATAGCCATATAAACTCATTTGTCCTTTCCATTTCCCCCTTTTATTCAGGTCAAAAAAATTTTAACTCCTGGTATTATGTGTAGACTGAGATATTCTGCTGGTCTGAGTTGACCCTTTTATTCAAGGTCATTTTCTAGTTACATCATCAGCTGGTACTTGGTAGTAATCCCTTGGCACCAGGGAGGCTCATCCCCAGGAGTCATGTCCCATGCTGGGGGGAAGGCAACACATTTACATGCTGAGTTTGGCTTTGAGACTGGCCACATTTGAGCAACATGGAGGCTCTCAGGAGGTAACTCTTAGGCACCCTGCAGCTCTAGGCCTTGTTCTTATTTCAGATGCACAGGCTCACAAGCA
Source organism: Dasypus novemcinctus (assembly GCF_030445035.2). Lineage (NCBI taxonomy): Eukaryota > Metazoa > Chordata > Mammalia > Cingulata > Dasypodidae > Dasypus > Dasypus novemcinctus. Next base: position 152,074,770 of record NC_080674.1, on the reverse strand, counting down.
TAGTCATTAGCACCAAGGGCTCATTGTTGGACCTTCCTTCTTTTTTGGTCTTTGCGGTTGCACTTGGGGGATTGTTGCTGTTCCTTTAGGGAATGTGATAGAGCTCCCCTGGCTAGGAACTCAGCACTCCCTCAGTTGTTGTTTTGAATTGTATCCACTATGAAAATATCCAAACATTTTTATGTACCCTGGGTATATGCCCTGTAGAACTCCCTGCCAACCATGTGTGTCCTGTCAGTAACATCCCACACCAGTATTCCTCCCCTGCCATTGTTGAACCTCTCTGTGGTCCAAAACTTCTTCAACAGTGAAGCCCAATATACTGCCAGGTTCCATTAATAGTAAAATGGAATATAGTGATGAGTTTAAAGGTTAGATATAGAATACATACTAATTTAGAAAAATTAAGGTAAAAATAAATTGGGGTATCAAAAAATTTAAAAATGCAGAAGCTTTGTTTTTGATGTTTTGCCTTCTATCACTGCAATAAGTGTTGCCCTGTATGCAAATTGGCAAGGCAACTACTTCTGTGTTTTCCTCAGTGTCTACGTTCTTTCTTTTTCTTTTTTTTTCCCCTAATTTTTAAGCTTATCTTGACAAAAGTTTTAGATCACAGTAATTCATATATACAATGTATAGTACTCCCACATATCCAACATAAAACCCTTTTCCCTTCCACAGCAATAATCTTTTCACATACTTATACCGTATTTACTGAAACTGATGTACAGATGTTGAGACAATAGCTTTCAAACAAGGTAACATTGGGGTTTACATTGTGGTTTATATTTTAGACTATACAATTTTCTAAATTTTTAGTTATCTTAGTTTTACATTTTAGCCTATCAGCCCCTGTATATGTTTGGTATAATTTAACACACCTTATATCCATCCTTGCGTAATCTTGTGGAATACTTCTATTGCCCAAGAAGTTATATCGGTTCCATCTATTCAATACCTCTTTCCCCCTCCCCTTAGGGCCCACAGTGACAGTCCATCTTCATTGCTTGAAGGGCCATGTTTAGAGATACTTGCAACAGTGTTGAGGGCTCGATATGTTCAACTGCCCTAATGCACTGGGAGCCACCATTTCTCTCGAGAGATACAACCCCTCTATTTGAGAACATCAGTTCTCCCCAGGATGTGGGTATACCTTCACTCTCATTATATGGGTCTCTATCCAATGATATAAACCACTATGGCAAAATAAGCACTCACATACTCCCTGGGAGCTTGTCCTGCATCGGATTATCCCCTTTAAGCATCTTAAACAGGTAACCTTCCTTATTATATTTTATTAAAAATTTTCTCAGCATTATACTCTCAACCAAATACCTGACAATCTCCTATGTTCGTATGTTGCCCCACCCTCCCCCCAATTTCGTGGGCAATATTACCCATCCTCCCATCCCTAACCCCCCTCAAGCCTGCAAAGCCCCACCCAAAGGTAACCCTATTCCCCTATTTTATCCCTTCCTTGTACAAATACTTACCTCTAGCTTATCATAAATTTCACTCATGTAAGTGTCAGCTTACATCCTTCCTCTACCCTCCAATTTCCTTTAAGTGTATCATCCAGTCTGTAGCTCTCTGAGGCAGCTTGGTTTATTTATTTCATATCATTGAGGTCATGTAGTATTTGTCCTTCAATGCCTGGGTTGCTTCACTCAACATAATGTTCTCAAGATTCATCCATGTTATCACATGTGTTTGTAGTGTATTCTTTCTTAAGGCTGAGTAGTATTCCATTGTATGTATATACCACATTTTATTTATTCATTCATCTGTGGATGGGCATTTGGGTTGATTCCAACTTTTGGCAATAGTGAGCAATGCTGCTATGAACATTGGTGAGCATATATCGGTTTGTGTCCTTGTTTTCAGTTCTACTAGGTATATACCCAGCAGTGGAATTGCTGGGTCATATGGCAAATCTATAGCTAGTTTTTTGAGAAACCACCAAACTGTCCTCCAGAATGGCTGGATCATCTGCATTCCCACCAGCAGTAGATGAGTGTTCCCATTCCTCCACATCCTCTCCAGCATTTGTAGTCTTCTGTTTTTTTCATAGCTGCCTGTCTTATGGGAGTAAGATGGTATCTCATTGTAGTTTTGATTTGCATTTCCCTGATAGCTAGAGATTTGGAGCATTTTTTCATGTGCTTTTTAGCCATTTGTATTTCTTCTTTGGAGAAGTGTCTGCTTAAATCTTTTCCCACTTTTTAAAATGGGTTGTTTGTCTTTTTATTTTCAAGGTATAGGAGTTCTTTATATATGCAGGTTATATGTCTCCTATCAGATATATGGTTACCAAATATTTTCTCCCATTGTGTAGGCTCTCTTTTCACTTTCTTGACAAACTCCTTTGAGGTGCAGAAGGCTTTAATTTTGAGGAAGTCCATTTATCTATTTGTTCTTTGCTGCTCGTGCTTTTGGTGTGACGTTCATGAAGCCATTTCCTATTACGACGTCTTGTAGATGCTTCCCTACACTGCTTTCCAACGTCTTTATGGTCTTGGCTCTTATATTTAGGTCTTTGATCCATCTTGAGTTGATTTTTGTATAAGGTGTGAGATGGTAATCCTCTTTCATTCTTTTACATATGGATATCCAATTCTCCAGGCACCATTTGTTGAATAGGCCATTCTCTTCCAGTTGAGAGGGTTTCGTGTCTTTATCTAATATTATATGACTATATATATGAGGACCTATATCAGAACTCTCAATTCGATTCCATTGGCCTGTGTGTCTCTTCTTGTGCCAATACCATGCTGTTTTCACTACTGTAGCAAGCTGTGGTTTTTTTTATTCAGCTTTCATCCAATTACTTTAGCTCTTTAACAGTCTTTGGATTTTTGAGGAAGTTGAGTCTTCCAGTGTTTGCTACTTAGTCAAAGATTTTGTGGGACAATGACATCCTGGAGGACCTTATGCTGCCATCTTGGCCAACTGGAAGTCTCCTACCCTATCTTTTGACATTCCCAGTACACGAGAATCATTTCTCTGGATTTAGGCATTACTCCTCATTTTAAAATTCTCCGCCCAAGAATATTTGCAAAGCGTTCCTTTATCACATCATTGCATATTAATTTATCAATGTTAGGAGTTGTATGACTAAGTTCCCCCAGGAACAGAAAATAATAATAGCAAGTATCATTTATTAAGCATATACTATAAGCAAGATAGTAAGCATGTTACAGCCATTATATTATTAAATCTTCCCAATAACCTGTTAAGGTTCCTTTACAAAGGCTGAAAAATTTACCTAAGATCAATGGACTAGAGATGTTACCCCAGGGCTGTCTGACTGCAGAGCCAGCATCCTTGTACTATGCTCCACTGACCCCCAATATGCTTTAATGGGATGAGAGAGGTCCAGATAATGCCAAGGAAAGTGGTACAGGGTCACTTGGCAGGGGCAAAATATAAGGGCTCCAGCAATACATGGCAGTGGGAAAGTACTTCCTTAAACTTCTTTGCCTTACCTTCAAAGCTCTTCCTGTTCTGCCTCTGCTGCCTCTCAGCCTCAACTCTTATCTCTTCCTGTGCTTCTCACCTCTGGCCTTTACCCTGTGCCTACATTATACCATATCCCTCTGCTCTGTCTGCCACAAATATATTTCAAACAGGGACTATGTCTTTTTGGGATACCATTGATGCCAAGCACCAAGCCCAGTTCCTTGGCAAAGAGTATTTGGCTTATATATTTACATAGACAAAGGATAAATGAATGATTCTTATTAGAATTTTGGTGCTGGTTCTAACCAGCTTCTGTTTCCAAGCTCTACTAATTGCTACAGTTCCTTTACCTATGTCTTATACCTTGCTTAAACATCCACACTCATACTTTCTGCCACTTTAGCATCTGTTCCAGCCTAGTCAACTGAGAACAGGAGGAAGTTAAAACAGGTTCTATTGCCCACCTCCCAGCTGCAACTTGGAAGAGGCAACAAGAACTAAGCCACATCACCACGAAGGCTTCTGCTCCTCAAGTTAATTTTCCCCAAGTAGGTATTTTCCATCCATCAAAGGCATATTGGGAGCCTCAAGGGATCAGCAGAATTAGGTGCTTTGAATTCCTTGGGAGAAGGATTACTCTGTAAGCAGAAAGTTAAGTCAATACTGAATTTCATGAGCTAATTGCAGAAAGTGACTCTCTACATCATCACAAATGTATATTAGATGACTAAAGATAAACCATTTAGATGTTTTATTCTCACATATAATTCAATACAGAGAAATATAAAGAAAGCAGATAATCTCTGCTGGTATTTAAAAATAAATCGATACGTGTTTAGTGAGAAATTTTTCATTTTGATATCTGACTAAAACTTAGCTTTTAAGAACTATGTGGTATCATATAGAATATATTTTTGTTTGGAGTAATTACAAACAATCAGTCTGACTGATCATTGTTGCTAATCTCAGGGCAGTATAGGGCTTGAGGGATGAAAGGCAAATCACTTGCACCTGTATAGCTTTGATGACTACTGCATGGACCAGTTCTGGTTTCCCATACTTATAGCTTACAATTGACTGCCAAATCTGGAAATATGGCTCATTTTATTAACAAGAGCTATGAGCCGTATAATATTGAGAATTAGTCAAGAGTACAATATTAGTTACCTATTGCTATGTAGCAATATTATCACAAACTTTGCAGTTTAAAATAATGTGCATTTATTACTTCACAGTTTCTGTGGATCAGGTATAGGAGTAAAACACGGAAAGAAAAAGTCAGTGCAAGGAACCCTTGCACTTTGGCACCTACTATGGACTCCTGGTATTCAGTTTGATTGGTCCTCCTGAGAAGCTTTATGGAAGCTTTCCAAAGGAGAATAGGTGGAAGCAGGTATCCATATCTGCCTTAGTTTGCCAGGCTGTTTTGACAAATACCACACAGTGGGTTAGCTTAAACAAGACTATTGTCTCATGGTTTTGAATCCCAGAATTACAAAGTGACATCAGCAAGGCCATGCTTTCTCCTAAAGTCTGTAGTATTCTGGTACAGGCTTGCCTCATTTCTTGGGGATTCTTGGCTTGTATCTCAGCCTCCCATCAAGTGGAAATGTCCTCGATCTCCTCCTGTGTAGTTTCTTCTTCCAGTTTCCTCTGACTTCCGTCTATAGGTAGTAGCTTTTTCCCTATTCCCAAGCCCTATCTCCACTTTAAAACATGACACCCTGCCCAACTGGCCAAGTGTTAAGTGATGTGCTTATCCTCGAGCAGCTCTGGGTGTCTTTTTAAAATGTAGAGACAACCAAGTAAGGTGACAGTTTAAGGAAAAAGATACATAGAATACCAGAAAAACCGTTTCCCTGGAGAATTTTTTTCTCCCCATTTTTTTGTTTTGTTTTTACTCAATGACACAACTTTTAATTTTATTTCCTCATAGCAAAAGGGAAAAAGAAGAAGAAAAAAAGAAAAAAAAAACCAACCCTCAAAAAGGCCAAGGCCCCAACCACCTGTTATAGGTGATTCGTTTGTCTTTCTGATAGGTTGAAATTGTATAATAAACTTGATGATGCTGTCAATCTTTTATACTGCATTGTATTTTTTTCCTTTTGTAACAAAATATTTTAAAATAATAAATGGGGTGTGAGCTGTAAAAAAAAAACCAAAAAACAAAAACACATCTGTTGTTGGGCTATATAATTGAAACTATCACAATAGTCCCCATGACCCATGGTATTTTGGTGACTCTATAATCCCGGGTTGTGCATGGATGAGTGCAAAGGAGGTTCTTATGGGCATCCCATGTGCAAGCATTAGAAAAGCCCAAACATTTGGCTGGGTCCTCTGCAAGGCAACAATCAAGGTGCCCACTGGGATCTACTTCCAAGCTCCCATGGTTGTTGGCAGAATTCAGTTGCTTGGAGGGCCATAGTTCCTCTCTAGCCCTCTCCTTAGGAAGCTCACAGAGTGACAGCCTGCTTCTTTAGAGCCAGCAAGGGAGAGCACCTCCTCACAAAACAGGCTTTACAATCACAGGTAATGTGATCATGTGCATCTCCTCATCTTTGTCATATCTTATTGGTTAGAAGGAATTCACAGTCCTGCCCACATTGGAGAGAAAGAGATCACACAAAGGTGTGGACACCAGGAGGCAGGCAGCAGAGGAGCCTGCCACAACTGGAAAAGAAGCAAATGTATTGGGTCAACAGTGCTGGAGAAATTTAGTAGCTCTATGAACAATATTATAGGTAACCTGAGCTAGCATAAATTCAATTTTGTGCAAGCATCTGCAATCTCAAGAAAGCAGTCTAGTTTTTAAAAACCTAATGTATTGTCAATTTATCAAATACCCAATCTCCTTAACAGGTTTGTTTTGCTTTTATTTCTTTAATCTGAAAGATGCATACCTCTTTCTATGCCAATACTTGTATGTATGCCAATACTTCTAGCATTTACATTCCCAAAGTTTAGTGTTTAGTCACTTTTGTTATAGTTAAGCTCCTTTTCTCCATATAAAATGGTTCTGTGGCATTTTACTTGGCACTTCAGTGTTTGGCTATTCAGCGTAACTTTAATTAGAGCATTAACAGAACAGCACAAATATACTAGTTAGACCAAATCATTGAAATTTTAAAAAAATACAGAAATAGTTTCCAGTCCCTGAGTTTTTCCTTTAATGAGAACAATGGTGAACCACTGTGTAACATACTTATTTTTAATAATGTTTGGGGAGCATGTTTCTTTTTTTCTTTGTTATGCTTAATGCCGTACATCTTACAGATGTTAAAAGAATATTTAAGTATGTCTTGAAGGGACAAAGAAAGATTGTGGTTTAACAATAAAGCAAGCCTCTTACAGCACTGAGGCCTATTGATAAAGTTAGATTGTTGAAGAATAAGAACTTCAATTAGTCTCCAAAAGGAACGTGCTCTTGGCAGGGTAGACCTGCATATGTTTGTGTGTGCTTCAGTGTCCTTTATGGTTAGTTTTCCCAAAGGCTTGTGCTTATTGCATCATTTGTTTTTATTTGTAAGAGTGTTTTAGAAGCTCCAGAGCTGTTGTAGAGTCGTTACTGTTTCTAGCTGTAAATGGTTATGACTGCCTGTGGAAATTGTGTTGAAAGCAACCAAAAGTAAATAAAAGTCCCTCTTCTGTACCTTTCCTCTTTATCTGTATTCCAACCACCCAGAACTGGGGAACCAAGTTCTGTGGGATAACACAAGGTCAAGGTTCCATACCCACATTAGAGCTCATTTCAATTTGTAAATTAGCCTCCCAAGAAGGGTTATATGGACTTTGGGATGTAATTGAGCCACCAGCACTAGAAATTAAAGCTGACATATTTATTTTGAAAGGGCAGAGTGAGGTTAATGACCCTACAAAATTCCTGACAAGTGAATTTATTTTTCCTATCCTTCAAATGAGGTAACAAACCAAGTCTATATCCAGTTCTGGAAAAGTCAATTCTTCTGCAGCTAAAATCCTATAAAATGAGTAACCTGCCAAGGCACTGGAAAAGCAATCCATCTTAGAAAAATGAAATTAGTTTTAACTATATTATTAAATACTACTAATTACCCTCCTGGGCCCAGCCAGTTAAGGACCCAAATTATTTTTCAACATGCTCAAGTTTATATTTCCAATCCCAAATAACTCGAAAGAGACAAACCTTCTTATTCATAAAACCTATTTTTCATGATGTAGGAACATTGTTGATTGTATCTCTTCTAATACCCTATATGTAGTTTTGCAAGTGCAGCAGAGTAAGACTGTTATTAGTTGTGCTTTTTCTCATGTTTGTATTGTTATCATTTATTGTCAGTTAAACATCTACTGAGTATGAGGCATTGGAGCAGGCATTGTGGGAAAATAATTTAGTGAAACTCTTTTCCTCAAAGAGTTTCCAACAGGGGTAAAGTAATGACCCTGCATTTTTTAAACTCCCTAGTAGATGTTGCTGTACTTCAAATAAGGTTTACCTCTTAGCCAGAGCCCATTAGGCTGTAGATGATCTGACTCCATCTGCCTTCTACTTTCAGTGCTTCAACAGTTCATTAGATAGGTGATAATATTCCTGTTTGGCAATTAAGCTTTCAAACAATTCCCAGAAAGCAGAGGGATCCAAGGCCAAAGCTGTTATCTCCTAAATCCTTGATCTTTTTCCACTATACTAGTCTGTGATTATATGATAATATAACCAATTATTTCAGTGAGATGAGGAGCAATCACCCAAAAGTACATACACGCTCACATGTAATATAAAATTAGGATTAATAACAGCCTCAATTGCAAAGCACTAGATTCAAAATGAGAAAAGTTAAGTCCTACCCTGGTCCCACCATTAATTAGCTGTATGATCTTGGACAAGTCACTTTTCTTCATTTATAAAATGATGAAAGTCAACTAATTAATTTCTAGCCAGAAATACCCAAATTTGCTCTACAAAATTCTGATTTTGTTAAATGTGAATTGGTGTTTCACAATGCAGGACTCCGGATAGTCAGGAAATGCTGCATGCAATGAGTCCATTCTTGGAGATTTTTGCAATGCACGCTAGTGTGTTAAAGGCAGCCTGAGGTTCTGCTTGAAGAAACCTGTTAACCCAACATTTTTCAAACTTATTTGACCCTTGGGTACTTGGTTATGTGCTCACAGAGCTCATGCTTCCTAGACCATAATTTGGGGAATGCTTTTCTAAAATTCTCTTTTAACTCTAAAATTCGATAGCTGGCATTTTCGTTTATGAAATATTAATATTTTCCATACCTACAATGCATGTGTTCTCTTTTAATTGTTTCTTTCCATCCCTGCCTAGGATCTACACACAGTGAGAAACTAATAAATGTTATGGACTGATTCATTTAGCTCTTAAGGTTAATGTCTTCTAAACAGGACCTATTTAAATATGTTTATCAAAATTTAGTCTAACAGAAAACTTTTGGGATGGGAAACATTGGACTCTGGCAACTTGGTGAAAACCACCAACTCTACCCAGAACCAGCCTAAGAGATGCCGTATTAAATTTCAGTACCATTTGGTTGTGAGCATTTCAGTCAAATGCAAAAGAAAAGATTGAGTTTCTGTGTCTGGATAGCAGACTTCTGATCTAGCTATCTACCTGAGTTTGGCTGGTAGAAAATGAAAGCATTTGGTGTTAGGTATCACTCTGAATATAACAACATTTTTTTAAAAATCCTTCCTCCACTCGCTTCAAAGATAAATTGGCTCTGTGATGATTGTCCCTGTGAGAAAACCCATCTTTTTTTCTCCGGATGTCTATTGCAGCAGTAAATTACCAAATGGTTTCAAAGGGTTTTATTCACAAAGTACCTAAGAAGTTCCCAGGAATTAACTTGACTATGGGACATTTCTTACTTGTGTTTACACAAAATACAAAGTAACTTTAACGCTCATTGTAATAAATACACAATACACAGAAATGGAATTTTAAAGGGACAACTGTTTTTAATAAAATATCTTAAAGTAGCATTATTTTCCTCTTTAGAGAGCATGCATGTCCAAGTGATTTAAAGTGTAATAAAACTTTACAGTGTACCAAAAAGCAGAACTTAAAAATGTGTAATACCATAGATCTGTATAACTTTATCTGCACCTGTTAATAAAAACTTTCTTTTATCACTGTGTTAAAAAACAAAGAAAAAGATGAGGATTCTGTGTAGGTTGTGTTAGAGTGCTTAGTAGTATAAGTTCATAATTAGGAACACTAAGAAAAATGTTTGTTTCTTCCAGCATTTCTAAAAGCAAAATAAATTGCCATAAAATCCCTTCTCCTTCCAAGCATAATGTATAATGTTTAATATAATAAAGTCAAAGTTAGTTGAAAGTTGCAGTATGGAATAGTGAGTGATAGCAGAGAATTGATTTGGGGATGGAACTAGGGTGGGGATATAGCTCTGTCACTAACTATTGATAACCTTTTTTTTTTTTAATCTTTGAGTCTCAGTTTCCTTATCTGTAAATGGGGAATATGTATTTTCCATAGGTTGTTTTAAAGATAAAATGAGATTAAAATCCTTAATGTCCTCACAAAATAGTTATGTACTAGATGGTTATTTTATAGAGACTTTACAGTTTTAATGTTATATTAACAATGGTATAACATGTTAAGTGAAAAAGTAAAATATAAAAATTTATACGAAGATTAATGTAATGATTAAAGAATTCCTTTTTATGCAAATGGACAAATGCCAGAAAAGTGTTAATTTATTAAAATAGTATTATTAGTGATCTTTTTAAATTTTTAGAATCATTATAAAAGTATTTGGAGATACATATATTTATTTTCTTTAATATTCTTTTACTTATTTCTAAAACAGGCAAAACAGAGTAGAGAAAGTATACTTTTTTTATTATAGCATTATAAACGTACTCTGTAAAACTCATTACATGTAGATATAAATAGAAGTGTTAAAATAGCATAATGACATGGTATTTCAATTTTTAAAGAAACATAAAAACCCATTAAAATAACAAAATATTACTTGAGTTATCACCCTTGCTTTCAAGGCTCAGCTCATGTCCCCATGTCACACGCCCTCTCAAAAAGCTTTCCTTCAACCACGCTGGCTCAAGGTGCTCAGACCCTCTTCTAAGGTATGGTGACACCACCTTAATTTGGCACTGAAAACTCACTGTCACATCTTAATTTTTCAGGCATGTGTACTGACTTCTAAGCATCGTGCGAACATGGGCCAATTCATATCCTGAGTGCCCCCTGGTTCTAGGCATCATATTTTCAAAAGGAAGGAGCTGTTTCCTCTTCTTTCTTTCTTTTATCCTATTGTCACATTTATTGGGCATGTTTTGTGTGCCAGGCATGTGTAATTGTTTTCCATAAATTCTCCACGTTTATCCATTCAACAATCCTATGAGATGGACACAGCTATTATCCTCATTAATCAGAGCAAGAAATTGAGGCTCAGAGTGGAGCAGACTGGGCTCTGGATTGCTACAACATTGCACCGATATTGGCATTGTCATGCTGGCCCTGGACTCAGAGTTGGATTTTGAAAAACAGTGATAAGCATTTGTACTAATCCATATGTCCTCCTGTAACAGCGAGCTTGCCCATCTCATCTGATCAGAGATCAGACTGCCTTGACCCAGGAGTGCTATTTCCCTGCCAGCCCCCTGGCCCTGCCCTCTCTCTTGTTGACTTCATCTGCTGCAGTTCCAGGCCTTTCATTCATGCACAGCAACATCCATCTGAAAGCATTTGCCAGAAGCTCCCAGAAAACTGCTCCTCAATTATAATTGGCCCAAGCCGGTCACTGATCAAGTTGGGTCACATGGTCTTCTCTGAACAAGTCACTGGCAAGGAGCTTGAGGGAACCCTGGGGCAGGCCTGGATCAGTCAGCTACCTGGACTGTGTGGGAGACGAGTGGATCACTGCCTCAAATCGGTAACCTGCTAAGGGGGGTGAGACACCTCCAATGTCCTCTGACTTTAATCATCTGGAGATCTTGTTAAAATGAGATTCCATGTCAAAAGACTGAGGCAGGGCTTGCCACATAGGTGAGACCATCTGCAGTCCTTACTCTATGTGGCAAGGTACAATAATAACAAGCAGCAACATGAGTAAGACAGCCTCTTATTGCAAGAAAAGTGGCTAAGATTAGTGACTAAAGAACCAAGAAAAGGTAACTGACCAATGCAGAAATCAAACACATTACACCTTGACCCTAAAATGACTGCTTAATAGGTTCCATTTTTGTCACCTGGCCAGCCTTCTCCATTCCAAATTTAATTAGGCTGACCTATCACTCCATGGTCAATGCTGTGAATTCTGAATAATTCAATTCAAGAAATACTTGGTTCAACCTAATGTCTGTATCAGGCATCCTGCTAGGCCTTGATGTTAAAATGATGATCTAAACAAGGGGATCAGTGAACTTTTTCTTAAAGGAAAAAATAGTAAATATTTTTGGGTTTGAGGACAAGAAGTAAAACCAAGGATATCATGTAGGGATTTACATCACCATGTAAAATGTAGCCATTTAACAATGTAAAAGACATTCTTAGGGTACAGGCCATACAAAACAAATGACTTGGCCCATGGGCCATAGTTTACCAATCCCCAGTTCACACGGCTGCGGTCCCTCTCCTCTTGGAGCTTGCAGTGTACGAAAGTGTGGTAGGACATGTTGGCATATTTCAGACCCTCCCCTCAATCGCCTTGTAATTTGAATGAAATTGAGCCTATCAATAAAATTGGTTTCTTGGTTTCAGAATCATTGAGGGGTGGGTGGCAGGTTGGGGAGGAGCAGGGGACACACCTAAGAACAGCTGTTGACAATGTTCTGTTGTTTAATTTAAAGCCACAGCATGAAAGATTCTTAAGAGCTCAATATCTAGGGAGAAAGTTTTAACTAGGAAATTGCTCCTTCAAATACCTATCTTTAAAAGGTCTTTAAAAATCATCACACATCGCAGATCCACAGAAAAAGTTGCACAGGACTATGCATGTATAACAAAGTAATCACACCTACACATAACTGAGCTCCTGCATATACATGGCAAATACCCCTTAGCCACAGATGTTTCCCCAGAGGCCATGCAGCTACACACTCTCTGAAACCATATTCCACAGCTTGGGAACAACAACATTAACTTATCCTAGACTGTCAGTTTCATCCGGTTTATGGAACAAAAGTCACTCCTCAAGAGACAAGTCTAGAAAGTGGGAGATTCAGTATTCTAGTATTTCTCAGAGGCCCATTTAGCAGATGGGCACACTGAGTCATAGAGGAAGTAAGAATTTGCTTCTGGCACAGGGCTTGGCCATCTACTTCCCAATTATTCTATGACTTCTGCAGAAAACAAAATTAATCCATGTATGACATAACTCCTGCCCACCCCATTTTGCTTCTTTTTGCAGTTTTACCCCCACCATGGCCTTCAGGTTTTTGGTACCTACTGGCCTTTTGTGTGTTTAATAATGTCATTTGGGTATTTTTTTTTTTTTTAAAGATTTATTTATTTAATATCCCCCCCTCCCCTGGTTGTCTGTTCTTGGTGTCTATTGCTGCGTCTTGTTTCTTTGTCCGCTTCTGTTGTCGTCACCGGCACGGGAAGTGTGGCGGCGCCATTCCTGGGCAGGCTGCTCTTTCTTTTCACGCTGGGTGGCTTTCCTCACGGGCGCACTCCTTGCGCGTGGGGCTCCCCCACGCGGGGGACACCCTTGCGTGGCACGGCACTCCTTGCGCGCATCAGCACTGCGCATGGCCAGCTCCACACGGGTCAAGGAGGCCCGGGGTTTGAACTGCGGACCTCCCATATGGTAGACGGACGCCCTAACCACTGGGCCAAAGTCCGTTTCCCCATTTGGGTATTAAAATCTGTAAAAAGATCATTCATAATGTCGAAGGGTAGGTGATGGCTGGGCAAGGACGGTGCTGCAAGTAAGACTGATTTAGCAATTTGTTTGCCCTTTTTTGAAGTAATTCATGATCTTTAAATCAAGTACTCTCATATAATTTTCTACCCCAAGAATAGTGTTCAAAGGATGTGAACCACTCTTTTGAATTCTGAGATTACTGAAGTCATGTCCCAGAGAGTTTCCTGGTGAAAGACAGGGAAAAAAGCCCCAAATCCTGAGCCAATTATTTGCATGGTCATTTAAATGTCTCTTTTTTTGTGTTAATCAACAACATTCAGGATTCATGGTTTTGTAGTTTTGTATAATTATCACAGTGAACCAACTAGCATTTCTTTAATACCTGTTATGCACATTAAGCTGTAAAATCTCCCAACAAGTTTTAGAGAAAGCAAAATAAATAGGTACTATGTTCATCTTCATTTAGCTTTCTATGCATTGGAGAAATAAAAAATAAACTCCAAATGACCTTAACAGCCACAATCCCTACCTCATCCACAGCCTATCCACAGAATTGGGATTTTTATGATTCTTGTGTTTGCTAGAAAATAATGGGCATCATGATTAGCCTTATAAAGGCACACGTCAAGAAAGGAGATTAGTATTTAATGGTTTTGTAGTCAAGTTTCTGAGTCTACAAGACACTAGCTATTTCCTTGGGCTCTGTTTTCTCATCTGCAAAATGGAGATAATAATCACACTTATCTTTGTAAGGATCATATACTTGAATGTATGTAATACATGTGACATGCTTGGCTTAAGCAAGTATAAAGTAACTGCTCACTACCTGGCTGCTGCTGTTTTCATTATTGTTTCTCCTTCTACTTCACCCCCACCTCCAAAAAATAGTCTTAAAACTTGAGTCACAATCAGAAGTAAAGACAATTGGGGGTAAACAAACCTGATACTAATGTTAGAAACAAGCCTAAAGCCAGACTCTTTTCTTGTTTGAATCCCAATAAGGAACAGCCCAGTGCGGCTTTGAGAATAAAAATTAAGGATAATTGTTCATTTTTCAAAGTTACTTAGCGTATGGTTTCTGCAAACAGTTTGCTCTCTGGGTACAAAGCTTAATTTCAAAGACTACTTTCCAGGGACACTTTTAGCTTGAGTCAATACCAGTACAGGTCCCTGGGCTGCTTTTTGCTAGATCATCCCTGGGAAGCCTGCCATTTCTGTCCTCCTGTTTATGGGGCTAGAAATAGAGACACTAAAGGCAAGTCACCAACTGACCTCTGGATTCTAATTGGTAGCAGAGTGTTTGCTATGGTTTCTTATGTTTTCCTTCTTGAGCTGTCAAGACATTTTTCTGTTACAGTCTGCAAGGTTTAGTCAGACAAGAGCTAGCAGCCTATTGGTAGCACAATAGAATGTACTTTTTTAAAAGTTTCTGCAGGTGTTAGGGACCTTAGACACTGCCTTTGAATGCATTAGCATTCTGCTGGTTGCAAGAGACAAAAAACAGAACTGAAATGTAGCTTAAGCAAAAAGTTAATTTATTGGCTCGTATCATTGAAGGTGCAGGGGCTGGGCTGGTTTCAGGGACTTACATAACATCCCCATGCCTTGTTTGTCTCCACCTCTCCTGCTCTTCACTGGGTCTATTTCATTCTCGTGCATGCCTTTGTGCTCCCTGGAAGCTCCAGGCTTATATGCTTCCAGGATGAAGTGCCACCTCAAGAGGACACCTAGAATCCTCAGTCTCATATGTTGGCCTGAATAGAGCCATTGTCCCTCTCTAAACCAATTGCCCAGGGCTGGCAGAAGGGAATTTTCCAGTGTGCTTAAACCTGGGCCAGGTGTTCACACAAGCAACCAACTTGCAATTTTTGCTGAAGCCCCCAAATTGAGAGTAGGGTGAGAGGAATATCCTAAGAGGAAATAAATGATGGTACTATCACCAAAAGAACACTGATTGTCCAGAAAATAGCATCAGTAAAGGGAATCTTTTCCTCCCAGGCCATGAGTGTCTGGGAAACACCAAAGCATCTGCAGGTTTCTCACAGCATACAGCTCATCAGTCATTTGCTTTCTTCACACCCATTTCCTGGAATTTCTGCCAGGGCTCAGAGTTGTCCACAGACTAAATTTAGAGTTGTGTGGGTAAAACAGAGCTTTGGAAGTGGGAGGGAGGACAGAGATACTCAATTCAATGCCTTTTTACAACTTGAGCAGAAAACTTCAGGAAATCATGAGTGTCTCACTGTTTAGGAGGGAGGGCGAAAAGAGTCTGGGCTGGTCACACCCTGTACTGTCAGATGAAAATACAGGGTAGCAATTCTCAAATTTTCCATAATTTAATGTCCTGTCTGAACTACACAAACAAGATACCACTGATCCCCTATCCATAAAACAGGCGCAGAGTTGTTTTCACAGTCGTGAAACCTGATGGGTTTGACCTCAGCCCCTGGCAACCAATGACACGCTTTTGCAAGAGTCACCTTCTCTGCACAGTGTTTTTTGACCCTATAGGTTGTGTTCTCATTGTCTGTGTTGTTTTCATAGCAGCAACACTTTAGTAAGATAGTTGGCATTTATAGAGCTCATTACTTGCCAGTGATTGTGCCAAGTGCTTTACATGTATTACGTTATTTAAGTCTCACACCAACCCAACTAGGTATTATCTCCATTTTACAGAGGAGAAAACTGAGGCACAGAGGTTAAGTTACATGTCACATGTATTACATACATTCAAGTATGTTGCGGAACATGAAGTGATAGAGTTTGGCTCCCAAGCCATTGCTGTGCATAACCACCATGCCCCACTGTTACACATTAACAATAGCTAATAGTTATTAAACACTTGCCATGTGCAGTGTAATGGGCTAAAAACTTTACTGACATTATTTCCTTCAGCACTCATAGTAACTCTGGTGTGTGCCCCAGTCGTATCCCCACTTTACAAATGAGGAATCTGAGTCTTGAAGAAGTTCAGTAACTTACTCAAAGTCCATCTGGCATTCAAATTCATGTCTTAACTATGAGCCAGCACTGCCTATGTCCTTTAAACATCTTCATCTCACTGTGTTAGAGCTACTTGTTTAAGTGCCAGCCCACTAAACTGTGAGTTCCTTGAGGACAGGGACTTTTCCTTGATCACCTGGCTCATAACACTGTGCCTAATAATTGTTGCATTTATTTGTTTCCTTGGTGTCAAATATAGTGACAAATATAATTCCTTGCACACTATAGTTCCTTGACATACAATAGGTGTTTGCATTATGGAATAAGTTAATGAACAAAAGAATGAAAGAGGGTTTGAATGATGCCTGTTGAAGTAAAAAAAAGAATGTCTCCATAAACTAGAAATCAAATCTTTAGTCTCTTGGGAGGCGGAGTTTTACAATAGTCAATTCAACCCAAGTGACTTAGCTGCGAAAATCAAAATGACTTGGCTTTGGTGATGTTCCACAAATATCACAGGACTTCAGTCACTTCCCTGTTGCTATAATAGCACCTATTAAAAATAAAATCAAGCAAAATAAAATGCAAGTATTGTATACATTCATCTAGTACAGCAAGATTCAGTCGTCAAGACAACTCTTTCTAGTCTAATCTTTGCTGTGTTCCAGCTCCCCTGACCTTTAACATTTGTCTCTTCATAACTTCACAGATGTCACAGAAAATGCTATAAGCACAGCTACTAATTCAGCCTCCTGAGAACCAGGCTTTAAGTGCCACCTGGGTCAGGTCCTAGGCACAATATAAATAAGCATGGAATAGACACGAGACCAAAGAAGCAGGGTGGAGGGAAGGGAACCCTTCAAAAAAAAAAAGAACCTTTAAGAAGGCTGGGATTTCCAGCCAACTGGAGAGGTAAAGAATGCAAAAAACTAGAGATGTATTTGGGAAGAATCTCTTTGGGAATCTGAGGCGAGCACAATATGGTATCAAGCCCCTATTTGCAAAACCTAATTGAAATAAGCCAGTGTTCAAACAATTGTGGTTTCTTCGAGATCAGGAGACAGTTGTCCAGAAAAATAACTCACCAGGGAAGCTAAGAATACTGTAGAGGATGCCTTGAGAGAAAGATATCCACATGTGGGAATGTATTACGCAACTAGTTGTAGGAGCAATAGATGGTATTTTTACTAAATCAAAAGAATTATGCAGTTAATCATATTTCACCCTCACCCCCACACCCTTTGGGAAGATTTGCTCAGTTTCTATTTCTTTGCTTATCCCTGACTTTTACACTTATTCTCTGAGTATCCTGGGATGGACATAAGCTTGTTTTACACAGTTTCCATCCAGGCAGGTGGTATTCACTGCTGAGCTCTCAGTCTCTCCTGCCTTCCTTGCCGGCAGAACCCCTTATCTGGTCATTTATTCTCCAGAGCTATATGTGCAGACGCAAACTTTGGAGTGACATGTCAGTGAGTCTAAAACAATCATGGTAAGTCCATTCTCCTTACCAGGTATCCATGTAAACATGGGCTAACCTAGCCAATGAGACATAAACTGATGGCAGCTGTGGGCCATGGAAGGCTTTTCCTCTCTAATAAAAAGGCATGAGGAAGGAAAAACTCAATCTCTTCTTTTGCTAGCTGTCTTTATCTGGTCTGAATTAACTCCTGGCACCACTGCAGCTATCTTGTTACCATGAGTGGCAAGCTCTCCCACATCCTGAAAGCAGCAGATCAGAAACATGGTAAGCACCTGGGTTTTTGATGACAGTGTTGTACCACTAAAACAATTAAACTTGATTTATGGCTTCTGGCTGTTTAAGATAATAGACCCCTTATTGATTAAGACATTTTTGGTTAGGTAATTCACGTTTTTATCCAATACAGGTGATTCTGATCCCTGTTTCAAGGCAACTTTTAATTTTCTTAAATATCTCTATTTTAACAATCATATCTAGGATCTTTTGAGCAAGTAGAGACTTAACATAGTAGATAGCTTTGCATAACCTAAATGAAACATCCAGAAATCCATCAAAAATATATGCTTGAAAGCAAGGGTTTCTGTAAAGGGACAGATAGAACACATTTTCAGCTTTACAGGCCATAAGGTCTTAGTTGCAACTACACAATTCTGTCATTGTAGTGCAAAAGCAGTTAAAGACAATACATAAATGAATGGGCTTGTCTGTGTTCCAATACGTTTATTTACAAAACTAGTCAGAGGGGAGGGCTAGTTTAAGTTCACCCGTTGTAATTTGCCAAACCTTGGTCTAAAGCTCTGAAAAGATCTACCCCTCTACTCTGCAAAAACCCTCTGAAATCTTCCTTACATGACATAGGCATGCCTACCATTCTGACTTTAACTTGGACCTCTCTTCATTCCAGCTATATTAACCTTCTTTCTGTTTATCTGGCAAGCTTTTTTGTTATTTCAAGGTCTTTGCATTTTATGTTCTCTTTTCCCAAAATGCTTTTCCCTGGCTCAAGTCATGGTTGGATTTTATTCATCTTTCAGGATTAAACAAAAATATCACCTTCTCAAAGATGCCTTCCCACTCTCCCCTAGTCACTTACCTGTCCATTTATCTGTTCTACTTTTCTTCTTTGTATTTATCAGTATCTTTCTCTACTTCTCCACCACCAACTCCCACCCCATTAGAGGTTACACTTCTTGTGGGCAAGTCCCTTGTCTATCTTGGTTACCACCATATTCCCCAATTCTTGTACTGAACTAGATGGTAATATTTGTTGATTATTGAATGAGTAAAACCCTGCTCTCTATAAGATGGCTCATTCACGACATCTTTCAGACTTAAATTTTATAGATCAATAGCAAAATAGGTTATCCCAAAATGTAAATAGATGACCAATTGAAATGTTAATAATTATTGGTCATCTGTCATTCTAAATGAGGCAAGAAATTAAAAACTGGGGCGGAAGGTACTTATTTTTTTCTGGGAAAATGATAACAGCGTGTTTGCCATGTTGTCTGTTCATTGGGACTTCCTTGCCACGAGAAGTCAAAGCGGGTAGCCCTGGCCCTCAGCCTGTTGAAGGTCTGAGGCCATATCTGCTCTAAAGGTGAGTTGTATTTTTAGGAGCCAAGAAATATCTGCTCTTTTGAATAAGACAAATAAGGAGAGGAGATTCCAAGCTTATGTGAGAGCCTTTGGAGGTATAAACTTTCAGTCATGGTGGATTTCAATCAGGGGGTCTGACCATTTGGAAAGATTACTTTACCCTGCTTTTCCATAAATGACTTCAGAAAGCCCAACAATGCAGCTTACAAAGAGAATTAATACAATTGGGAGACAAGGGAGTATATTTGTTTGGAGCTGTTTCCTAATGTGGGTTAATACAAGATTTTTCAAAGTTTCGGGTCATCTTCTCCACACCCTCAGTGTATGAGTCATCCCAACCCTTGGACAACTGCTTGCCTGGCTCTGGGCCATTTGTCTCGGCTTTTTCAGGCCAGTAAATCCTCTTAGAACATGATCTCTGGCATTTGACTCCGTTTTTTAAAAAGTGCGCTCATTCAAACCTGTGAGTCTCCCATGAAACTCCCTCCCAAATACTCCTTTTAAATTCCTCCAAGGGACACAGTGGGGAAGAAAAATGGCCTTAAGACATGGAAGAGTCACACAGTAGGAAATGAGAAGAGCGAAGCACTCGTTAATGCTTTTATTTTCATTGATCTAAACCTTATTCTCCCCTCTGCAGGCCAATCTCAAGTGTTTTAAATTCTATGCTGTCAGATTTCTAATTGAGGCAATGAATGTCTTTCTTGCTCAGAAAGCAGAGACTGATTCTACATATAGATGAATTTTGGACATTTCTGTTGACTGCACCCAGGTATCCTCTGCTTATGTGCCGAGCTGTATGAGTGGCAGTGAAAAACCCTCTTTTGGTCCAGCCCTAGCTCCAGCAGGCCTAGCAAACGAAAGTGCACATTGGATGATGTAAGTGAATACCATGGACCAGGCAGAATTGCATGCAATTGGGGGCAGCCACTCCCCAGTTCTTGCCAAGTATGGCCACAAACGAATGTAGTTCAGTATCACCAGATCTTCCAATTTTTTTAAAAGAATCCAGAAACCTGAATTTTTGTGTGGGCTTTCCAACTTTTGAACATTAGAAGAAAAAAATAAAAGTAGATCACCTAAATGTATCCACAAAGCCAGAATGGGCCAAGGGATTGCCCTCCCAAGACAGCTCTGCAGCAACTGTGCAACTCCACACACTGTAACCAATGAACCGGGTGGTCCTCAGAGAGCATTGCCTCCAGCGGCCAGGCTCAGAGCAGGATTCTTAGCATGTTAAGTTCAAAGTCCAAAGCTGCAGCCACTCAGGCTTCTGGGTTGCTGCTCTCTTCTTAACAAACATCGGGGAGGCTCTCTGCTTGGTTCATTTTCCAGGGTTTTTAGTGCATGAGATCAGTGTACAAAAATGAGGATAATTATTGAGATTGTCATTTTCTTTTCTATCATGGTTAACACCTTACAGGTGCAGGGAATAAAAACCTAAATTTGTATAAATGAAGAAAATGTTCACCCCTGTATTGAAATGATGGAAGTTCCTTGTCCAAAGTTAGACTTAAGCACAAATCTCTTGCAGTTTGTTTTTTGTTGGCAGTGTTTTGTTTTGTTTTTATTTTGGGGGGATTTTCCCCTTAGGCTCTAGCCAAACATGAGCTTCAAACTGATGTATGTTTTGTTTTTCCCATTTAATTCACTGGGTGCTCCTAGAACCAGAGGCAAAATGTAAAATAAAAATGAAGACAAAAGAATATCTATCTATTGTTTGAATAACACAAGCTTTCAGTTAGGAAAATGTGCTTTCCTTCATTAATTTCCCCTAAAAGAGCTATGGTTTAAGTTAAAGGCAAATGAGTTTTGTTAAACTAAGGATTTATATTTAAAATATTTCTGCACATGTCATAAAAATAGAAGCACCACCAGGATCTTCCTTGTCAACAAGCCTCTTCCTCTACCTCTTTCCTCTATCAGGTGCCTTGTCTCTCTTGTCTTCTTTCTGTATTGAGAATGGAATTCCCTGAAACAAAAACTTTCAGAGAGGTAGCATTTGCCACTGGAGGGCTCCCTGAAGGGACAGCAATCCCTGGAGGCTTGAAGGAGCCCCTGGGTGCCCATTGGACCCTCTGCCCTTCCCCATGCAACTAAAGAGTTCTCTCTGTCATACTTTTGTCCAAGGACTCCCTCAGATGCACTTAGTAACCCCTCTTCATTCAGCAATTATTTAGAGCTGGCTAAATGTTGCTTAAAGTGATCTAATGTTTCTTTTGCTGTGGACTCTGTATCCCCTTCTAGATTAATTTTGAGTACTTTGAAATCATTTTCTTATTATTAAAAATATGGGCATCCATAAAGTGCCAAATAGATTCCCAGACTTTAATCTACATCCAGAGATGTTGATTAAACTGCTGTAGCTATTTTGGTTTATTTCCTTAAGACAGTTACACATACAATTTTTTCTTCCTTCTATGACAGTGTCATTGATTTAATCTATGCTCCTAGGTCTTAATCGGGCTGCTCCCTTATTGTCGTTTTGTTTGCACTCGAATGCTACCACCTCAGATTGACTTCCCTGATCATCTTTCCTAAAGTAGTTCCCTCACTTTTTGCACTCTGTCACACCCCCCTGTTCTGTTTTATTCTTAGGATTTAATACTGTCTGAAATTATCTTGCGTCTCTACTTGCTTACATGTATATATTGACCTGCACTAGAGCATAAACTCAGGAGAGCCGGGAACTTCTTTGTCTAGTTCACTGCTATATCTTCAGAGCCTAGAACAGTACCTCTGCTCACTTATAAAACTCTGCTAAGATTACAGTACAAGGATTTTTAAAGTTATCAATGACAATGACAGAGTGGGAAAGAAAAAAAGTATAGTGGGTGTGAGGTTTGGACTAGAAAAAGTAAATTTAGGGCTCATGTGTTCCTATTTGGCTTCTCTCTTTAGTCTTCCAGGGTAAATCTATTTCCCCACAGTCTACGTCCTAATTCTGATTTAGTACCCTTTTATTTGGATGGTGCTGGTTCTGGCTAAGGATCATGAGGTCAAATCTATTTCCTTGCTAGTAAAATAATGAAAACATCAATTCCTTTAACCCAATCTTTTCAGAGATAACTGCAGTTAACATTTTAAGAAACTCCTATTCTTGTTTCTATATTACCTTCTAAATAATTAAAATTGCACAGCCTAAATAGATATTGAAGTCCCTGGAATACTAATAAATTAGACTACATACTGTAGTTGCTGGCAATTGCCTATTTGACCAAAAGTACAAAATGTGGAAAGAAATGCAGAGGCCAAATAGAAAATTGGTAGAGAAAAGTAAAGTTCCTGTCATATTTTTAATATTTCTTATCCTTTATGTCTATTACAAATGATATTCATGTGATTAAAAACAGGTTATTTCCCAGTAGCCCATCTCCTCATATAATATATTCTCTATCTGAATTTGTTACTCTTCAGCTTATGATAAATTACTGATTGGAAATTATTATAATGTCTTTGGAGATTGTGGCTTTGGGTGGGAAATAACCAACAGGGACAGAACCTTCAGCCACAAAGTTCCATTTTTCCTGCAAATTTCAGTAGACATTATTATTCTGTTACAGATTTATAATTATTCTAGCAATGAAAGAACTTATATCATTGATATAAAGGCAGTGGCCACCAGAGGTTCTAAGAGGAGTAAGAGGGAAGAATAGGTGTCATATGGGGCACTTTCGGGACATTGGAATTGTCCTGAATGACATTGCGATGACAGATACAGGCTATTATATATTTTGTCATAACCTAAAAAATTGTGTGGGACAGAGTGGAAACTATAAACTATAGTCCATGGTCAATAGCAGTGCTTCAATACGTGTTCATCAATTGTAACAAATGTACCACACTAATGAAATATATTATTCATATGGAAAAGTGTGTGAGGCAGAGAGATGGGGCATATGGGAAGCCCCTATATTTTTTATGTAACATTTATGTAATCTAAAACTTTTTTAAAATTTTAAAAAATTATAAACACACACAAAGGAAGGGGACATAGTAAAACTATGAGAACTGACCCATAAGATGAACTAGTTTAAACCCTTTTTCATGCATACTTCTGAAACTACAGGCTTGTATCTGCAGGGAAACAGAATTGGGAGGCTCAAAATATCACATAAGTCTTTGAGGTGAGTTGGGAATATTTTGGGGAAATGAATCTTTAAGCCAGAAGAGCTCTAAGGACCAAGTTCTGTCAAATTAAAATAACTTAATCTTGGACAGCTTTGAGTCCAGACATTTAGGATGGGATAGGTCATCTTTAAATGGTTGTGATTTTGCTCAGAGAGGAAAAAAATATTGCATATGTTGTTGAAGAAATTAGCTGAGGTTTTAAATAATCCTTATGTTCATCATCGTTTTCTTCTCAATAGTGGAACTTCCTGAAGGTAGTGTCCCAGCGTTCCAGATTCATTATGAATGATTAAGTATCTTCTGCTTCTGAAAATGATGGAATAAGTCCCTACCAAATGATTTCCCTGCCAAAAACAACTTTAAACCTTGATATAATAAAAAAAGCTGGAGGCATTAGAAGGAGGACAAGAGCAGACGGACTCTGGTAGGGTGTACACACTTGGGGGAGGGAAAAGGGGGAGCTAAGTAAATTAATTTCATGTCTTCACAGAATTTAGCTTGAGGCAAAGTACAGTTGGCACAATGCACTTGAGTTGGCAGGGATGAATATGAAAAAAAATCTTTCTGGCCCAGGAAGCTGAGACACTGAAAAGAGTGGGGAAATCCCAGAAAGGATGGAGTTAGAGACAGGATCCCAAATTCTGTCTATACATATCTCTGACTGACTCTTGAACCATGTATGGGTGAAAAAGGTTCAAAGAAACTAAGATAAAGACAGAAGAGCAGAAGTGAGAGTACCACATTTCCCCCGTCCCCCCATCCCCCAACAAATTTGGAGTTTCAGACCAAAAGGGAATTTCAAGCTAAAATGAAAAACACAACACGTTGGTGGAAATATCACCAGAATCTCCAGTACTTAATATTCGCGATGTTTAGGATGCAATTCAAAATTATCCAATATACAAAGAACCAAGAAAGCGGAATATGCTCTTAGGAGAATAAAAATCAACTGAGCCTGGCCCTGGAATGTACAGATGTTGGAACTAAAAGACAGGGTCTCTAGAGTAGTTATTACAATGATGCTAAATGCTGCACATGATGAGTGAAAAGATAAGAAATATCATCTGAGAAATAGAAATAATAAAAAACCAAATGGTAATCTAGAACTCAAAAATACAATATTTAAACTAACAAATCCACTGCATGGACTTAAGAGCTAAATTGAGATGTCAAAAAAAAGACAAAGTGAACTTAAATATAGATCAACAGATATTATCTAATATGAATAACAGACAGAAAAAATATAGAAGAAAAAATGAACAAAGCTTTAGGGACCTATAAGGTAACATCAGCTAGTCTACTATGTGTGCAAATGGAATAGCAGAAGGAGAAGGAGGAGAGAATGGGGCAAAAATTATTTTGAAAAAATAATAACCCAAAAATTACCAAATCAGATGGAAAACAAAAGAGTACAAATAAAGATGATCAATGAAAATCAAGCAGAATAATAAAGAAACCTATATCAAAGCCCACTAGAGCCAAACTGTTGAAAACCAAAGATAAAGGTCAAATTTTGAAAGCATCAAGAGCTAAATGATACCTTGTATACAAGAAAACCATAATTTGATTAATGGTTAACTTCTCAGAAGAATCTATGTTGGCCAAAAGAAAATGAAACAATATCTTTAAGGCAGAAAGAAAATTAAAACTGTTAAACCAGAATTCACTATCCAGAAAATTTATCTGGCAAAATAAAGGCTAAATAATGATATTTTTAGATAAAGCAAAACTAAAATTAATTGTTACCAGCATACCTGAGCTATAAGAAATGCTAAAGGAAGTTCTCCAAGCTGAAGGGAAATGATACTAGATGGAAACTTGGACCCTCGGAAAAGAATGCAGAGCAATGAAAATGGTAACTATCAGGTTAATTCAAAAGATTAGTTCTTGGGAAACGGACTTTGGCCCAGTGGTTAGGGCGTCCGTCTACCACATGGGAGGCCCGCGGTTCAAGCCCCGGGCCTCCTTGACCCGTGTGGAGCTGGCCCATGCGCAGTGCTGATGCGCGCAAGGAGTGCCGTCCCACGCAGAGTGTCCCCCGCGTAGGGGAGCCCCACGCGCAAGGAGTGCACCCATGAGGAGAGCGGCCCAGCGTGAAAAAGAAAGAGCAGCCTGCCCAGGAATGGCGCCGCCCACACTTCCCGTGCCGCTGACGACAACAGAAGCGGACAAAGAAACAAGAAACAAGACGCAGCAAAAAGACACAGAAAACAGACAACCGGGGGAGGAGAGGGGAATTAAATAAATAAAAATAAATCTTTAAAAAAAAAAAAAAAAAAAAAAAAAAAAAAAAAGATTAGTTCTTAATTTTTGCTATTTCCACATAATTTCTTTACAAACAATATAGTTTTTAAAGCAAAAAATATAACATTGTCTTGTGAAGATTGTAACAAATGTAGATGCAATACAAATAAA